>NC_133516.1:101910357-102249285 GCF_049354715.1 Callithrix jacchus | reverse complement strand
ACAATTTCTAGTTTCTTTATCACATAATGACCTTCTTTGTCATGTTTTTGTTTTTGTTTTTTGCTCTTTTGGGCCGAAAGCCTGTTTTATCTGATATAAATATAGCTACTCCTGCTTACTTCTGGTTTCTATTTGCATGGACTATCTCTTTTCATCCCTTTACTTTCCATCTCTATGTGTTTTTACAGGTCATGTGCATTTCTTGTAGGCAGAGTATGACTGGATGTTTGTTTTTTTAAAAATTCATTCATCCAGTCTATGTCTTTTAAATAGATAATTTAATTCATTTACATTCAGGGTTGTTATTGATATGCAAGAGTTGTTTCCTGTTATACTTCTATCATATTGTTGTTTTCTGCGTGTTTTTAATAGTCTTCATTTCTTTTTCTTTTTCTTCTCACCAATATTCCTTGTGTTTTGGTGATTTTCTGTGATGGTACCATTTGGGTCTACTGTCTTTCTCACTTGTTCATTGGCTTTACCAATGAGTTTTATATTTTTGCATGCTTTCATGATGGAAACTGTCATCCTTTTGCTTCAAGGATTGTAACTCCTATGAGCATTTCTTGTAAGGTCAGTCTAGTGGTGATGAATTCCTTCAGCATTTGATTACCGGGAATAGATCTCTCCTTCATTTATGAAGAATAATTTTGCTAGATATAGTATACTTGGGTGGCCATTTTTATCTTTCAGCACTTTGAATATATCCTTCTATTCTCTCCTGCCACAAACTCTGTGGTAAATTGAACAGGGGCTCCTTTATATAATGAGACACTTTTCTCTTGGTGGTTTTAGAATGTTCCTTTGTCATTTACTTTAGACAATTTGATTATAATGTGCCATGGAGAATAACCTTTTTCATTTTATCTGTTTGTGGATCACAGGGCCTCCTGTATATAGATGTCTAAATCTCTTGTTAGATTTGGGAATTTTTCATCTATTATTTTGTTAAATAAGTTTTCCAACCCTTTCATTCACTCTTTGCCTGGACAAACCGGTAATTTATATATTTAGTTGTTTTATGGTATTCTGTATATCATGATGATTGTTATCATTTTTTTTTCTTTATTTTTGTATGACTGGGTTATTTCAAAAGACCCATCTTCAAGTTCTGATATTCTTTCTTCTGTTTGATCTAGTCTATTGTTGAACCTTTTGAGTATACTTTTTATTTCATTGAGGAAGTTCTTCAGTCTCAGAATTTCTGTTTGGTTCTTTTTTATAGTATTTATTTCTTTGGTAAATTTCTTATTTATATTCTTAATTCCCTTTCCTGATTCATTTGCATTGTTTTTCAGAATTCTCTTGCATCTCACTGAACTTTAGTACCATAATTTTGAATTCTTTTTCTGGGATTTCAAGACTTTATTTTTGTTTGGAATCTATTACTGGAGGATTACTGCATTCTTTTGAAGTCATGGCATATCCCTACTTTTTCATGTCTCCTTTATCCTTACTCTGATATGTGCACATCTGTTATGATAGATATTTCTTTCAGTTTTTTGGCTCAGCTCCATAGGGGAGGACTTTTTCCTGAAGATATATTAATATTGTTGATTAAGTAGGGTTCTCTGGCTTTGGTTTTGGGTATATGTAGTAGTGTAGTCTCTGTATGGTTTCTCTGTCTATAATCAGTGTCGGCGATATCTGTGATTCCCCAGTGTTTTAAGTTGTGGTTATTAATGGAGGCTGTAGCAAAGTTTTGCTAGGGACAGGGGCACCAGGTGGGCCAGTCTTTGGGCCCCAGTTGTGACAGCAGTTGGCTGAGTATGCCTGCCATTAGGCACCATGGTATTGTATGCTGGCACTGGGGTTATTTGGATCAGGGAAGCCAATTCTTGGACCTCCAGGTGGTTGTTCACATGCTGGTAGTGGCAGCGGTGGACCAAATGGATGAGCAGGTTCTTGGACCCCTAAGTAACTGGCATGGATTAGGCAATGCCAGGAGAGTGGCACAATGACCCTCTGGGTCTTGAGCTTTACATGCTGATATTGGCAGTTGCCACGGTGCAGGATCACTCTCCACAGCCTCAGACACACAGCTCTCGGGTTCACTGCTCTTGGCAGCAGAAGTACTGCAGCACCACGCAGAGAGGGGAGGGACCCAGTCCTTTATGTGCAAGCCCAGGCATGAAGGCCACACCACAAGTAGAGGTCCAGCCACCACTCATACCCTCAACACACAGTACTCTAATTCACCCACCTCAGCCTTCAGTGGCAGCAGTAGTGGCTGTGCCTGCTGTGGTGTGCCAAGGAGGAGAAAGGATTCTGCTCTCTACGGGTAAGCCTGAGCCACTCCTCTGGTGGGAGATGATCTCACCCTCCACTTGTGTGGCTGACCACAGAGTTTGTGCCACAGCTGGGGATGAGGTCACCTCTCATGGCCACTGAGAGGGAGCTCTCAATCTCTGAAAAGTATGTATTTTGGTTTCCTTTGTCCTAGGGCTTCCTTTTCAGTTCAGCATTGTCATTTCCCTAGAGGATAAGTTACTAGAGACCCTGTAGCACCTTCGGGTCCAGCCAGCACTATGGCACTGTAGCTCTCCAGGTAGACACAGGGAGATGTAATTTGGAGATCCCAGTATGTAGAGTTTTGTGATCTGTGGTTCCCAGGGCAGGAGGCTCCCGCGTCACTGCTGTGCTCTCACAGTGACAGCTGCTGCAGCTGCTTAGGTCTCAGGGAGGTACATGACCCAGCATGAGTTCCCTGTGTGGTGCAATGTGGAGTCTCCAAATCACCACCCAAGCTAGTGGCAGGATTTGTGTCAGTAGAGAAGCTCGCCCATGGTTCAGATCGTAGCAGTACATGCTGGGGATGTACACCACTAATCTTCTCTCACTTACCTTTTCTTTGCAATTCCAGAACCACCTGAGCTCCCAGCCAGTTTAGCTAAGCTGGTCTTTCGCTTCCTTTTTCTTTTGGGCTTCAGGTATTTCTCATGACTTATCTGTTGGACTCCAGTGCTCTCTCCTAGATTATGTTTGTGGTATGATTACCAATTTGTAATTTTGTTTTTCCTTTCTGGAGAGGGAAGGTGTGTGAAGTCTCTAGTCAGCCTTCTTTAAATAGGCTCTCTTTTCAGATATTCATATATGTCATTACCTGAGAAAACCTTTCCTTGACCTCACAGTCTAAATTAATTGCACCTGATTATTTATTCACATAACAAATGTTTATTTAATTTAATATGTAACTCACAGTAACTCACAAGAGTTATAACTTCACTATGACTTTGTCTATTTTGTTGACTACCATATACATACTCAGCATTTAGGTAATGTTATACAGTGATTAATTCAATGAATATTTGTTAAATGAACAAATAATAGAAGCATAGAACTGATAATGCTTTTAATGAAACATTCCACATTTATTTACTTATTTTTTTCTTCCATAAAGTGTGGTAGAAAAAAATATATAAAGAGAAGAAAAAGAGTAATTTAAAAGGTATTCTTGCACTGAGATTTTCCTCTCTTTAAAAGTCCTAAACCTGAAAATTTGGTCCAGAGGAAGTGGTATCGAGCAGTTCTACAAAATCCAGTTAAAAGATTAGAAGTACTTTTTTGCCATCTATGCAAACAGTCCAAGTTTAGAGGGAAAACACAAGGCAAAACAGTAAGAGGCATCTGGAAAGTAGGTGAAGGAGTGAGTGTTAGGCAATTTTCCCCTAGCCTTCCATTTCAGGGAGAAAAGGTAAGCATTGCTGTCATCCTCTGTTTTCAGTGCTCTTTGTCTACTTTGCTCAGGACAATGTCACATTCTACCTGAAAAAAGGTTTTCTAAAGAAAGGTGATGCTGCTACCTGTGAAACGAATTGATGCTTTTGAAGCTTCCTCATACCCTGTCCTGATAGTTGTGGTTGTTATCTTGAAGTAAAAAAAGTAAATCTTTTCATGTTTTTTCATGAAGCAATCTTTTCATGTTTTTTTTTTCTTGGACTGCATGTGTGCATGTATAACATGGTGGAGTAAGTGAAATTAGTAATATTTCAGAAAACTTGATTTCTAATTATATAAAGCCTAACTCTGAGTTACTCTCTTAGTTTTTTTTACATAAACAATCTCAGGTACATGAATCATTAAGGGGAGCCTGTTTAAAAAATGGTTTCTAGATATTCAAGGATATTGTACCTCCAATTTCACTTTTTCCCTAAGGTACTGAATTTCCTATTAAATTATACAAACATTTAATACAGTCATACATCATTTAACCATAGGAATACATTCTGAGAAATGCATTGTCAGGTGGTTTGTCATTGTACAAACAAAGAATATACTTACACCAACCTAACCGATATAGCCTACTACACACCTAGACTGTACGATACAGCCTATTGCTTCTAGACTACGAACCTATAAACAAGTTACTGTACTATAGGTAATTGTAACACAGTGGTAAGTATTTGTGTGTCTAAACATATATAAACTTAGAAATGGTACACTGAAAATACAGTAAAAAGATAAAAGATGGTGTATCTGTATAGGGCTCTTACCATGAATGGAGCTTATAAGAGTGGACATTGCTCTGGGTGAGTGAGTGAGTGGCAAGTGAATGGTGACACCTAGGACACTGCTGTACACTACTGCAGACTTTATAAACACTATGCACTCAGCCTACACTACATTTATAACATTTTTCCTTTATTCAATAATCAACTGTGCTTACTATAACCTTTTACTTTTATATACTTTAATTTTTCACTTTTGTCTCTTGTAATAATGGTTAGCTTAAAACACAAACACATTACACAACTGTACAAAAATATTTTCTGTAATCCTTATCCTATGGGCTATTTTCTATTATTATTATAATTTTAAATAACACAAACACACACATTAGCTTAGGCCTACACAGGATCAGGATTATCAATATCACTACCTTCCACCTCCACATCTTGTCCTACTGGAAAGCTTTCAGGGACAATAACATAAATGATGCTGTAATCTCTTATGATAACAATGCCTTCTGCTGGAATACCTCCTGAGGTATTTTACAGTTAACATTAAAAAAAGTAAGTCTAAAGAGTACACGCTAATTTGACAATAAAAGTATAGGTAGTAAATATATAGACCAGTAGCAGTCATTATCATCAAGTATTTTGTGCTGTATGTAATTGTATGTGTTGTACTTTTACAATACTGGAAGCATAGTAGCTTTGTTTACATCAGTGTCCCCATAAACATGCGAGCAATGGATTGAGCTGTGACATTATGATGGCTGTGATGTCTCCAGGTGATAGGAATTGTTCAACAGTATTATAGTCTTATGAGATCATTATCATATATGTGTCCCTTTATTGATAAAAACTTTGTTATGCTGCACGATTGTACTTGGTGTTTGTTTCTAAGAATTTAAGAAACAAACTTTGTTTCTAAGAATTCCTGCCATATTTTTTGGCTCAGGGAATGCCTACAAAGGTACACATACCCAAAGGCCTTTTCTCAAGGCAAGACAGCCCACAGTGACCCACTATGCCACTAATATTCACAATTCAGAGGTACACAGAGAAACTAGAGTCAGAAGCCAGGAACTGCCTGTTGGCCACAGGGCAGCAATTTGGTTCCTGGCGGTTTGTTGTTTTTCTCAAAATTGGAAGTACATTGAAAAGCTGTCTCCCTTGTAGTATGCTGGATATAAGCTATAGAGTTGAGGCAGGCACAAAATAGAGTAATTTATTAAGCTTCCCACAATTTCTCCCAGACCTGAAAAGGCTGAAAGGACCATGATATCTTATCACCCTAATTGAGACGATAAGACAGCATAAAGAAGCTATTTAATTTGTACAAAGAGAATTATCTAAAATTATATTCATGTGAAATAGCAATGGTGGCTCTAATAGCAAGTTACTGTCTGAGTCCTCTGGAAATAAGCAGAACTTTAAGACCGAGAATTCTTGTCAGTGTGTGTATTTTGCTAATTGAAACTAGGAGAATAGCTGGGTAGGTGAAAAGTTGTAGTCTAGTCTATCTGCAAAACATGAGATCTCATGAGAGCCTCGCAGTGCCTGCAGTGATATACTGGATGACTCTAGGAGTCACTTTTTGGACTAACTACAGTCTAATTTTCGTAGGTATGCTGGTCAAATATATTCAGTTTCCTTGTTTGCTGTATAGTGAAGGGAAAGAGGAAAAAAAACAACTGAAGCCAAATACTACCATCACTTGCTCTTACCTTTACTCCCTTATATCCACACAGTTTACTGAAGAAATCTTAGAATTTGTAAGAGGCTACAGAGACCAGCCCATTTTAATGTTTGCTTTTGTTGATTCAGCACAAGTATATGCAGAACTGAATCAACCGACCTAAGGTAACGTAATATGAAGGAGGATGCTGTACAGCTTGAGCAAATCAGCCAGTCTCTTTGGGGTCAGCTTCCTCGTCTTAAAATGAAAAGTTTGGATTACAGCAATGACTTTCAAAGAGTTGGGGGTGGGAGGAGCTTTCCAGTTGAGACCCACTAAACTAGATAATTGAGTAATCCTAGAAGTGCTAAGTGGGATAACTAAGTCAGGGTCTAAATATGTTTTCATTCACTTCTCTGTGGTTATGCAGCAACTTGTTTAAAAAATATAAGAAAGAAAAAAGAGGAGGAAGAGGAGAAGGAGAAAAAGAATTACTTTTGAAGTGTCAACGGAGAGCAAACATGAAGTCAATCTTCCTGTTTTAATATCATGAAAATGTGATTACATTATTATGTGAAGGCCATTCAATCCTGGGTCAGTTTAATTACTCTGAATGTAATGACCCAAGTGGACTACCATATAATCACTTTAGCTTTAGAAATAAGTAATTTCTAGGCATTTTAACATTTGGGTTGGTGACAATATGACTGTTTTCAGCAGACTTGTGCATATATTATCCGGCCATCCATCAGAGAATCAGTGCATATACATTGTGTATGTTGTGACCTATGTTATAGCACAAAGTCTCTGTCAGGTACCAAGGCCAACCTCCCTAATAACGCTGTTAACCAACAGGTCAAATTTCAGCAGGAAAAATATGCTAAAAAACCTGAATCAGTTTCAAGGTAATTCCCTTTTTAAAATTAAAGGTTTTAAAAAGTTTCTCACTGATTTCTAAAAATCGATTTTTAAAGCATTCTCACTTTTTTCAGAAGCTAAATTTAATATGCACTTTAAACCTCAATTGGCATTTAGTCATTTGTGCCTTTTAAAGATGTTTCCAATGGAGCTTCACTGAGGGAGTAAACTGTGATACGATGTTCACAATAGGTTGCTAGTGGATTTTTCCACCAACGTTATTTAAAACTAATTGATAGACTTAATTTTTTGGAACAGTTTTATGTTTTCAGAAAAACTGAACAGAAAGTTCAGAGAGTTCTCATTTGTTTTCTCCACCTTCCCAATTTTTCCCTATTATTAACATTCTGCACGCGTGGTACACTGTTATAATTGATGAGTCAATACTGAGACACTATTATTATTAACTAAAGTCCATAATTTACATTAAGGTTCGCTCTTTGTGTTATTCCATCTACAATTTTAACAAATGTATAATGACTACTCTTTTTTGTTATAACACATGTAGCAGTTCAGGAGAAAGAAAGTTCAGATGTCTTTGAAATATTCCAATTTTTAAATCTTGACAACTAAATCAGTTTTTTCTTTGTAATTTCATATTTTGTTAATTATGTCAAACTGTATCCCAAAGCCAAAATGATATTACCAGTTACATTCACAAAAGTCTTGCTTCCATTTCTTTTCATTGTGCTCTGTTTTATCCCTCTTACAAGTAATTAGTTTTTTATCCTCCATTCTATATTTTTGAAAATAAAAACATTGTGTATATATACACTCATATTTTCTTTAATTTTTTAAACAATAGCACACTACAAACACTGTCTGCCCCTTGTTTTTTCACTTACTACATTCTGAATCCATATTAGTGTATGGACATCTTCCTCATTTTTTGGGCAACTATACAGGGTTCCATTATGGGGATGTACCAGTGTTTATTTCAGGGATTGACAAATAATGGCCTAAGGACAAATCTAGCCTGACACCTTTTTTTTATCAACTTCAAGCTAAGAATGAGTTTTATGTTTCTAAATGATTGAAAGAAAAATTAAAATAATAGTAGTATTTTTAAATGAAAATTATTTAAAAGACAAATTTCAGTGTTCGCAAATAAAGTTTTATTAAAACACAGCCATGCTCATTTGTGTATTGTCTACGGCTGCTTTTGTGCTACAGTGAGAACAATGAGTAGTTGCAAGGGAGACCACAGAGCCTAAAGTATTTGCTATCTGGCCTTTTCCAGAAAATATTTGCCAACTCTGATTTTTTGAGCCCATCTACTGTTAACAGATGTTTTGGTTGTTTCCAGTTTAATAGAGTTAATAAATAGAGAAAGCTTTAAAGTACAGCCTTTGCCATCAGTCATTTTGTATTTTTTGCCAGTATGTCTTTACCACAGATGCCTAGAATTGGAATTGCTGTGTCAAAGGGCAATAGGTAGGTAATTACAGTAGAATTTGGCAAATTCCTCTCTGGAGGAATTGTATAATTTTTGGCTAGGCTTGGGTAAACAGGTATTCTAACAATGTGTGAGAGTGCCTGCCTAGCCAACATAGCATATTGTCAACTAATTTGTTAATTCAAGTGGTTTTAATACAGTAGGAGACATCAACAAAATATGTCCAAACATACGCTGCAGCTAGGGATCATTTGCAGATCTGCAGTGTATTATTGGTCAGGTTGTGCTGTGCAGGAGCGTTCAATTTTGAAGGCGCAAATGAAGACTGAAAGCCATCCCTCTTCACCTTATTTTGTGCCCTAATTCAGGTCTGCTTACATCACTGGAGGAAAGTGTGCCTTCCCTCATTGGTCCTGCCAGAGACAGCTGCCAGTTATTAGCCTCAGTAGATGCGGCTTTTTGCAGTTTATTGCTACAGGATGTGGGAGATTGGGGAAGTGAGGCAGCTTCACAATTTGTGACACATATTGTAGTTAGGTCATTCGAATACAGAACTCATTTCACCCACCTATTTATTTTTCCTGCTTTTCCCTAATATCTATTCTGCAAATCCACACTATCCTCAGCTAGCTTAGTTCTAATCTCCCCAGTGGAGTCTTTTTTAATTATTCCCATTCCACCTATTCATCTTTTATTTTCAAATTTCTATCATCTTGTCTGTAACTCACAGCCTATCACAAAACTGATTCGTTTTCTTGATTGTTTTATCTCGTTACCTTTCTTTGTCCCTTTCTTCTTCCCTAGGCCACCCTTCCCTCTACCTCCTATACCTCCTCTCTCTTACGTACTAGAGTCTTAGGCATATAGCAGATGTTTAATATATATGGTGGCTGAGTTAAATGCACCACATTTTCCAAAAGTGCATCCAGAAAGCACTTGGAAATTCCCACTGGATTAACTGGCTGGAGTGGGGTTTTGTAACTGAATGGGATCCAACGGACTCTTCCATCTGATTGGCAGGACCTGCTGTATTATGAGTAAGTGTGAGTTGTGGCTAAGAAGTGAGGTCAGAGCCATCAGGGCAAATGCGATATCAGGAGATGGATGAGGAAGCAGGAGTTGGGGAGTCAGGATGGTTTGATGGTGAAATGTGAAGTGCGACAGAAGATCTGTTTCCAGACAGAGGGGCAGCAATGTGAGTGTGCCGGAACGGTCTCATTGAATTGTGGCTATGTAGCAAGAAGTCAGGACTGGTCTAGTGAGGGTAGGAGTTCAGGAAACTTTTTCTGTTAAGATCCAGACAGTAAACATTTTAGCTTTGCAGACCATAAGGTCTGTGTTGTAACAATTTAGGTGTTATTGTATCTCAACAGCAGCCATAGACAATTTATAAATAAGTGAGTATTGCTGTGTTATGATAAAACTATTTGTGGACAATAATTTAAATTTCACAAAGTTTTCTCACAGAAAATTTTTTTCAATAATTTAAAAGTGTAAAAACCATTTTTATCTCAAAAGCTGTGTAAAAGCACAGCAGGGGACCATAGTTTCAACCCCTGGTCTAAAAGCACAGTGCTGATCTATGAAGAAGCTGAGTACTGATTTCCATCCATGAAACTCTATATGAGAATGTTTGAACTGAGTTGTTTTTGATATAGTTTTCTTGTATAAAAACTGATGCTTGGTTATTTCAAAAATAAAATTACTATTACAATTGTTCTGATAAAATAATAATAGAGGCAACTGTTTGCTGATTATCTATTATGTGTCTGAAATTACACATACATTCTTGTTAGTCCTCACAAGAACCCTATGAAATTTGAAAGATTTTGTAATTTATTTGATGTCACATAGCTAGTTAGTAACCAATCCAGGATTCAAACACTAAAACAGAGTGACTGCACAAACATGAATAAATATAGCTTGAAATTGGGTAAAGCCCTGTCATTTTAATAGCGTCACCGGGGAAACACAGGGTACAAGGCAGATTGAGAATCCAAAGTCCAAAAATTCAAAATCTGAAGTGTTTAATATCCAAAGCTTTTGAAACAATCAACATGATGCTCAAAAGAAATGCTCACTGGAGGATTTTGGATTTTCAGATTTGGGTTGCTCAGTTGAATAATGCAATCCAAAAAAAGTCTGAAATCCAAATGCTTCTTGTCTGAAGCATTTTGGTTAAGGGACACTCAATCTATTTAGTAAATCACACTGTGTTATCGTTCATGTTTCACAACTTAAGGCAGATGTATGTGCTGACTAAAATGCCATTGGTGAGGTGAAATTATGCTAATTTTATTCCATAAAAAGTTTATTAGTTTTGAGTTTCAGATTATGATGTAATTTCAACAATGATTTACAGCTTCAGTTCTAGAAAACTAGTGTTGGGATAGCTCTAAAATATGTATTGAAGTATTTGAAGCTGTGAAATGTCTGTACAGCAGTTATCCATCTATAAAAGAGGGTACAGTGAGGCACACATCAGCCTAACACTATCTGTCAATGATACAGGAAAATATTCCCCATATTATAACTCTGTTTTACATTCTTATGATTTACATACTGCTCATACATATATTATCATGTTATATAAAAGCTGGCACAATCCTAGATGGTTGGAAGGGAAGATACCTTTATCTTCCCTTGCTTTAGAATTGGAACTATAGAATTGGAACTTCCTGCTTTAGAATTGGAACTATAAGGCTCAGTGAAATGAAATGAGGGATTGAAGATTAAAGAGATGGTCTATAGATCCACATCTTAAACCAAGGCCAGCTTCACGGTATTGACCTGTACAGTTGAATAAGGCCCTGAACTTAAAAGGCCCTTGTGGTCCAGGCACAGTGGCTCATGCCTGTAATCTCAGCACTTTGGGAGACCAACGTGGGTGAATCATGAGGTCAGGAGTTTGAGACCAGCCTGGCCAACATGTTGAAACCCTATCTCTAGTAAAAATACAAAATATTATTTGGGCATGGTGGCAGGCACCTGTAATCCCAGCTACTCAGGAGACTGAGGCAGGAGAATTCCTTAAACTCAGGAGGCGGAGGTTGCAGTGAGCCAAGATCGCACCACTACACTCCAGCCAGGGGTGATGGTGTGAAACTCCATCTTAATAAAAAGGAAAAGAAAAGAAAAGAAAAGAAAAGAAAAGAAAAGAAAAGAAAAGAAAAGAAAAGAAAAAAAAAGGCCCCTGTGCTTGGTTTAATAATCTACTGTCAATATTTGGAAATTCTCCATAACTTATTAACAAGGTTATCATTTTACATTAGGCTGTGAAGATTATGTAGCCAGTCCTATTTTAAACCAAAATCTTATTGTCATGTGATCTATACCTTTTTCTTTGTTCTCCAAGAATTATTATTCTTTCTTTCCCTTAAGCTTGTACCGTGTCAAAACATTCTCCGAGAATTCTTACTATGTTTACATATGGGGGTGCCAACCTAGACCACGGCATGTTAATCCATTACCTTCTAGTGTATTCATTGTTAGTAATCTATTAGTCTTTAAAATTCTGATGGAAAATGATTTTATACCTAGAATTCTATACTTAGACGAAGTATCAAGTGTGAGAGTGGAGAAAAGAAAAACATTTTCAGTCAGGGAAGCCTCAGAACATTTGCCTCCAGCAATACCAGTGTAAATCAGGAAACAGGAAGACATGAAATCCAGAGAATCATTTCTGCAACCCAGAAGAGTAATCAGGGGTAGTCCCAGGATAGCTACGCAGCCCATCTGGAGAGCAGCAGCCCCAAAGGAAGCAGAAAGTTGAGACAGAAACTTTCCGTGGTTAGGGGTGGGGAGAGAAGGACTCATTTTATAAATACCTTATGTGATGAGACTTCAGAAAAAAAAAATTGAGAATGACTTGAAAAAATAATATATAAGAATAAAGTGAAGTAAGTACAAATTCCAGAAACAAACCCAAAAATCTGTGTAAGACAGGAAATGTAACTATAGTACAACTGGTTGGCTGATGGTCCAACTACTTGACTGCAGTGATATTTATGTATCTTCAAAATATAAACACTGTTAGGTTACTTAACTGAAAATTATGTAACTGTATTGGAAGGAATGGGAGAGAGGTTGTAGTTGTGTTATAAGAGCTAAATCACTACATATTAGAGAAAGACATAAATAGTATCTAACATTGGTGAATCAAGAATAGCAACATAGGCTGCATGTGATGGCTCATGCCTGTAATCCAGCACTTGGGGGCTGTGGTGGGAAGGATGTTTCAGCTGAGGCTTTGGAGATCAACTTAGGCACCAACTTAGGCACCATAGTACGACTTCATCTCTGCAAAAAAAAAAAAAAATCAAAAAATTAGCCAGGCTTGGTGGTGTGCCTGTGTTCCCAGCTACTTGGGAGGCTGAGGTGTGAGGATTGCTTGAGCCTGGGAGGTTGAGGCTGTAGGGATCTGTGATGGTGCCACTGAATTCCAGCCTGAATGACAGAGCAAGACCTTGTCACACCAAAAAGATTAGCAATATAAACATATTATTTATAAATGCAGAAGCTTTTAGTTAAAAAAAGGTTATCTCTAGGAAATAGAATCTGGTGTTAGAGAGAAATGGAGAAAGAAATGATAGATATATTCTTTATAACTTTTTCAGTACTGTTTGATTTTTATCAGCATATATATGCATCACTTTTATATAAACATGATTTTGAAAACTCTTTTCAATTGATTCTCAGAATTCAAAAGTTTTAAAACCTCTTTTTAGGTATCAAAATGATGAGAATATACAGATGCTGTGCTGTAATCTATTCAGTTTACTTTGATATAATATAAGCTCCTATTTCTTAAAGTAGCCTTAGTAGTTTTAGTCTAGGTGTTCTAATTCTCACTTTACTGATGAAGGTGTTTTAAAACTTAATTAGCTAATGCCTATAAAGGGATTTCAGGTATTGGATAAATGGCCTAGTCAATGTTAAAGCTATTTTTCTAATGAGAAATTTTAAGGTATGTTTATGACTTTTATTGGGTATCACATGACAAGAAAATATAGGAAACTGGACATTAGAATGACCATTCTGCCATTCTATAATAGTATGTTGTAGTTTTTAAAACTGTAGATATTTTTTAAATCAAAGAAAATTTATTTTATACCTCTTAGGGGTCACCAAAATGAAGGAAGAATAAAATATAGAGGGTAAAGTTAAATCGAATTTTAAAAGTAACAAAAAGCACCCTCATGTCATTACCTGGTATCTAATACCGTTACCTGGTATTAGATGATATTAAAGAAAGAGAAAAAGGTCGTGATATAAAAATTTAGATCATATTTATAGAGCACCTACTGTAAGTCAGACCTTGTTGCTGGCTTATTTCAAATACGATTGACTTTGAACGATATGGGTTTGAGCTGTATGGACATGATTGTATGTGTTTTCTTCCTCCAACCAAATGCAGACTGAAAATACAGTATTCTCAAGATGCAACCCAAGTATACAGAGGGCTGACTTTCCATATACATAGATTGTAGGGAGCTGACCATGGGACTTGAGTAGGCATGGATTTGGTTATACAGGGATTACCCTGGAACTAACAATCATCCACATATACAGAGATGACTGTACGTCATCTCTTCCAAACAATGTCATTTGCGTTGTGCAGATAATGAAATGAACTTCAGAAATGTTAAGTGACTTGTTCAAAATTATACAGGTAATGTGATAAACTTATAGCTTAGGCCTACGCAACCTAACTCAGAGTTGTCCCCAGTTCAACATGCCGTGAAGTTTTCTGATAAAGCATGTGAATCAAAAATGAAGATAATGGGGAAGCTAACACTAGCAGGGTACAGCGGCAGTTGTTGTATATTGCTACCAAATTTGAAAGACTTTGAGTTCACAAGCTGGGCCTCAAACTTTCTGATGAACTTGGATTTAGTGAGAAAAAGTAGAGGATGAGGATAAAAAATAATTTGGGGCGATTTCGATATAGGCTGTTGTTGAGTAACAGGGAAAAGAACTTAAACTTCTAGATTGGTGGTTCTCAAAGTGTCTCCGGAGTAGCAGCGTCAACATTACCTGAAAGCTTATTAGAAATGCAAATTCTTGGGCCCCAATCTAGATCCAGATTCATGCTTCTCAAATCTTAGTTACATAGGAATTCCATGGGCAGCTAGTTACAAAGATTCCTGGGTCGCAACTTCAGAGATTCTGATTCAGTTGGTGTGAGATGGGGACTAGAAATGTGTACTTCTAATAAACACCCAGGTGATGCTGATGCCGCCATTCTGCAGACCACTTTTGTAGATCACCGTGTCCCATAATAGGTTATTTTTGTTCAAAGAGTGAATATATGAATGTGGGAACTTTTCATCAGGACAAGGAATTGGTACAGTGCAATGGGAATGGAGGGTAAGAATGGAACAACCAGGAAGACAGGCAGAACAAATAGATCAGTCACAAAGCCTAGTAGTTAGGTTTGTACCCAGAGTGGTTAAGGTTTACATCAAGTACTTATGTTAGGAGATGATCTAGAATTTTTCTTAGCAGGCCTAGTTTTGTTTTACTCATCCTGTCTGAAACATGGCAAGAAAGGGACTCTTTTTTAGTGATTGCAATTACTTTTATCCAAAAGCCCATGAATCATTGGAGGGAAGAAGCACCAGGGAGCAATTAATTTTTTAAGTTTTAGCATCATGTTATTATTTTTTCTTCCAAGGCAACTCCTGAAATGGGATGTTTAACTAAGACCCTGTCAACATCCTCTAATCTTTTCCTTTCACATCAGGAGTAAGAAAGTGCTTGAGGATATACCATTAAAAAACAAGTTCCTTAGTATTAAAAATCTAAAATTAAGACTTTAATCTTAAAAAATTAAATATAAAACATATTTTCATCTCAAAAAAAAATTCCCACATCCCTATACCTTTATAACATTTCCAACTTCTTACCCAAATCTGGAAAGAAATGTTGAAGTCATACTTAAAGATTCAGTTGAACATACTGTATTTGTTTTCAAGAACAAAGGTTCAGAAATACATTGTGTAGGTTGTTTGTAATTTGAGGGTCAGATTTAACAAAAACAAACACCTCCATACTAGAATTCAGAAATCCATAGAAAATTATTGTGTTTTCTGATAATAGGTATAGAGCAACTTTTTCACTTCTTATAGAGAGAGACCAGAATATTCATTGAATTACAGAATGGAGAGAAACCTTGGGAGACTCAAACCCTGTTCATTCAGACCAGAGGATGAAATAAAGGGAAAAAAATGAATTTGATTTTGTGTTCTAGATACTAAAAGTTAAACAAAGATACAAACTCTAAGCCTTTGAATTAGAGAGAAGACCGAGGAAGAAAGGACCCACTCTACTGGAGAAATTTATTTTTCAAGTAGTCAAGGATATTAGAAATGTTTCTCTCAAATCTTACATCGAGTTTCTCCAGAAACAGATCCCGAGATAAGGATTCAAGTCCAAGTGGTTTACCTGAGAGCTGATCTCAGGAAATACCAGTAGAGAAGTGAGGAAGAGTGAGAAGGGAAGGCAGCCAATAAAGAGTGTATCATCATGCAAATTACCAATGAGAATAGAAGGAGCTTCATCCTGCCCGGAGAACACTGGAGTTGGTGTAGAATATGTGCTTCGAAATTCTCCCACTAACTCCAACAACCAGTCATTAGTTAGGGGTAGGGTGAGGAGGCGGGGAATTGATTCTCTGGCACTGCTGGTCTGCCTTGTGTATGGGCAAAGAGAGTTCCACCCAGGGTCAACTACAGGATTTGTGGGGCTCAGAGCAAAATCAAAATGAAAATGTGAGATCCCTTGTGGAAAAAGGCTTTTTCTAGTTTTTCCTCTCTCTCTCTTACACACACACACACACACACACACACACACACATTGTGTCACGCTCCCTCTGGCATGGAGATACATTCAGGGCAAGTGCATAGTTGTCTGGTCCCTGCCCCATTTTGTCCCAAAATTATGCACATACGGTATGCTCAACATATGTGCCTGGCCCTGACTCTCATCACAGCTTGTGCCCAGGCAACCTCTGTGGTAAGAGGGTAGCAGAAGTCACTGGGTCTGAGGCAGGGAAGCAGCAGGACCAGAGAGCGTGCAGAAGTAGAGGCTCCAAGCCCCCTGTGCAGTTCTATTGTCCCATTGAAATTCTGTTACAGAATGAAGATTCAAAGGTAAAGAGTAAGAATTGCAATACAGCAAATGCAGAGAATTAAACCTCAAGCATGTGGTACCCACTTTTGAGTACAGGGCCCTGGGTGTTTGTGCTGGTTATAACCCATGAAGTTAGCTCTGGTTCTGCCAGCTAGATGAACCTTTTAGCAAAGAGATGAAGCTGCTGGTAGTTGGAGAGTAGAGTGGACTACAGGGGTTAAAGTCCAAGGGGGTATGGATGGGACACAAACAGTGCATGCTAGAGAGTCAACGATTTAAACTGTAAACACCCACTTCTGTAACTAAGTTTACTTTTCAAATGAGATCACAGGACGTTCTTTAATTGACCCTGAATAAAGTTATTCCAACAGTTCTGGATGATCTTTCCTTTTGGCTCATTCCCATACATTAGGGACTCAAGTTATATATCTTGCATCAGCAGCTGTGGAAACAAGTATGGTTTTCCCAAATAGGCTCAATCATGTATTAAGTATTTTTGTTGCGCTCCTAATATGTACCAGACACTGTGCTATGTGCTATAAATACAGTGATGAACAAGACGAAAAAGCTCCCTACTATAATGGTAATTATTTTACAAGTTTCACTCAAGGAATCTGCTACTTGTATCTTGCTGAAATTCTCCCCACATATAGGAAGTAATACTAGTACTTGGAAAAAGAGAGCAGTAATATTGTTATTTCATGTCACTTGCAGCCTTTAAGAGTTATTCATGAAAATGCAATAGCTACATTCTTGTCTACCTTTTAAATCTATTTAAATTCTTGCTAAGCTATAAATTCAGTGGAAAGTCCCTTGGGTTAATTATAAATTTTGTAAAAATAGTTCTTTCTATTCCTTTTCATAATGATAAACTCACCAGCATATCATCCAGGATAAATATATAAGCAGTCATGTTTAGTATACTCTGGTTCCTAATTGTCCTAAGGTTGCTCTAAGGAGCAGTGCTTTGTAATAAGTCATCTGTACTCCCCACCCTAACTCGTAGGGTTCAGTTTTTTCTTATGAAAGTGAATGAAAGTGGAAACAGTCCTTTTTTTGGTATTCCACCAGTTATGATCTTAAAACTGCTTCTGAGTGTTTGGATCTTAACTTCTCTTGACTACTCCTTTACAGCATGAAAGTAGCACTGTACTGATGGCTTGCCTCTTTTTCTCTCTTTTTTACTTTATCTTTGGTGTGAAGAAGATTTTAAGAAATGACCACACCAATAAGGCATTCAGAACTGTGGAAAAAAAATCACATCATGAAACAAAATAATTCTCACTGTTCCTGGAAGAAAATGGCCATTGTTTCTCATCTCTGAGGTAGTTCTTGGGATGATGACTGAAATGGCAAGAATAATTGAGAAAAATACCTATGCGCATCACAAAAGCCAAAATGCACCTTTTCTATTATACAAATAATCATCAGCTCTTGCTGACAATTGATATGGTCCATTCAGAGAAGAAGCATTTGTATTCCTAGATATGATATGAAAAGCCTCTTACCTCTCCTTCACCATATTTGCAGTGATTTAAAACACCGTTTGCAGCATGCACTATGCATACTGTACACAGAAGGATGAAATGTATCTTAGAACATACTTATTTCAAATGATGCTGTTGGTATACTACTTTATAAATTTGATTTTAAAAGATCACAAATAGCTTGCATAAGAAATATTAAAACAAGGAAAATCACACAGAAGTCAATTTGGTTTTCAGCAGTGTTGAAATATATGTTGATGGTATATGTATATTTTACTGATAAAACCATTTGGAAAGAAAGGTTTTGAGCCTTTTAAATGCCATTTTGTGTCACTTTAGAACTGGTATTTTCTATATCATAATATAGAAAAACAATTCCAAAGCATTCCACTAGCAAAAAATGGCAATATTGGAGGCAATTTTCAATTTTTCATTTATAAAATCTCTAACACCAAAGAAACATATAAGAAATTCTAGATGAGCCACACCCTATTTCAGTGAAATAAGTATTAAATTAACTTTAACATCTGTTTATATGGGTCTTTTCCATACTTAGTACAGAGCCTTCAGCTCCAGCCTCCTGCAAACTTGGCCACAGTTATTTCTAAAGGTTTCCCCTGGGGGGGTTTTATTGTTATTACCAAGTTTTATCAGCTTTTTTTTTTTTTTTCTGAGACATTGTCTTGCTATATCACCCAGACTAGAGTGCAATGACACGATCTCGGCTCACTGCAACCTCCACCTTCCAGGTTCAAGCGATTCTCCTACATCAGCCTCCAGAGTAGCTGGGATTACAAGCATCCACCACCATGCCCAACTAATCTTTTTTTTTTTTGTATTTTTAGTAGAAGCGGGGTTTCACCATGTTGGCCAGGCTGGTCTTGAACTCCTGACTTTGTGATGCACCTGCCTCGGCCTCCCAAAGTGCTGGAATTATAGGCATGAGCCACCATACCTGGCCTTTCCATTTTCTTTATCTCCATTTTCCTTATCTCTAGCTCTGACCTATAGCTGAGGATGTCTGATGTTGAGGTGTTTGTTGTCTACTAGGCTACATGAAGTTTCCCCAAAACAGCTGTCTCAGTTTCCCACAAATGTTCTGCTGGTATCTTGCTCTGATAAGCTGCTATGTTAGGAAGGACTCTTATTTTTTCTGGGCATGGCTCTCTTCTGTCAGTGATTTCCTTCTGCTAATAAGTTCTTAATCAAGTGACATGACAGAGTCCTCCAAGAAGTCAAAATTTCTGCTACTAATCAAAAAACTTCTCTTACTCCTGTCATAAGTATATTCTCTATTGAGCCTTCATACTTCCGGTGCTTAAGTCTCAAATCCTGAGTCATCCTTGATTGCCTCATTTCCTTCACTCCCTGCAGCTAATCCATAAGTAAGCACACTTGAATCTACCTTTAAATCTATCCAAAATCTGACCAGTTTTCACCCCATCTACCTCTATCACCTTAATCCAAGTCTCCATCACCACTTCGTACTTGAGCTATTATGAAGAAGGGAATTAAATAACAACAATAATAGTAAAAACAAAACCTTATAATTTGTAGTTGCTATATAATAAATTTTGCTATGTTGTGTTCTGTTTAATACAAAACCTAATCTCCAGCTCTGCTTAAAATTAAGTAACTCTCTGTAAAACCTACTTCATCTATTCTCCCCGCATTCTCAGCAAAGTTCTTAGGCATCTCAAGACTCCTGTTTTTCTTGCTGACCAGCTGCAAGGTCACATGGCAAGATAACACCCGAAGAATGTACAATGCATTTCTCAAATGCTACTTTTCAAATGTAAAGTATATCACAAGACATGTTACAAATTAATTAGCTGTTCTTTGTTCTAGCTTCTTTGAACCTGTTAGCTGCCACCTCATCCTGGATGTATGAAAAGTACCCCATTTTCTTTCTCCTTTGCTCAACCTAGAGATGCTAATCTGCTGAGCCAGTGGCCACCTTAATAAAATCCTCCTATTTCACCCATTGGTCTCTCCAGTTCCTAAACATTCTGCAGCATTTTTTTTGGTGAGCCAGCCAGGATGTCTCCTGAATATTCTGCAACAATTATAATAGTTTCCTAACTGATGTCCTTGTTTCCAGCTTTGCCACTAATACAGCAGCCAGAACGATCATTTAAAAACCTAGTTATAATTCTGCTCTAACCAGGTCAATGGTTTCTGTCTTAGAATGAAATTTACCTTGTTTTACACAGCCCTTAGTAATCTGGCTCCTGGCTTCCTAACACCTTTTCTTAACCTCCCCTTACTCACTCACCCTTCACCCCCAACCCCTGTGTTCATAAAGCCCCCTCACTTTATTTTCTGCTCTATGCAAGTATCACTTTCTCAGAGGGGGCTTCCCTAAACTAACCACCTTACGCTAAGAAAACTACCTTTCCCTGGCCAGTTGCAGCAGCTCGCACCTGTAATCTTTGCACATTGGGAAGCTGAGGCCAGCAGATTGCCTGAGCTCAGCAGTTCAAGACCAGCCTGGGCAACACAGTGAAACCCCATCTCTACTAAAATACAAAAAAAAAAAAAATTAGCTGGGTGTGGTGGCATGTGCTGCAGTGCCAGTTACTTGGGAGGCTGAGGCAGGAGAATTGCTTTAACTCAGGAGGCAGAGGTTGCAGTGAGCCAAGATTGCAACACTGCACTCCAGCTTGGGTGACAGAGCAAGACTCCATCTCTAAAAAAAAATAAAAAAAGGAAGAAAACTTCATTTTCCTGTCACTACATCCCACTCATGTTCTGGCCCCTTAAGTGACTTTTTTGTCACAGTACTTTTTGCCATCTGGTATATTAAATATTTATTTGATATATTTGTTTATAATCTGTCCGTCCAGTTAGAATGACAATTCCATGAAAGTAGCAGTGTCATTTGTTTTGCTCGTTACTGTATCCCTGGAACTTGGCAAATAGTAGCTGCTATTAGTTTGTTGACTGAAGGAATGGGTGTTTCACCCCTCCCATGAGAATGGTGGCCACTGGAACAAAATTTGGTATTTCTGGATCGTTGGTTAAATATTATAATAACAGCAATTGTATCCTAATGTCTTAGTTCATTTTGTGTTGCCATAAAGGAATACCAGAGACTGGGTAATTTATTAAAAAATAAAAATAGGTTTATCACCTGTAATTCCAGCACGTTGGGAGGCTGAGGCCAGTGGAACATGAGGTCAGGAGTTCAAGACCAACCTGGCCAAGATGGTGAAACCCCCTCTCTACTAAAAACACAAAAATTAGGTGCCTGTAATCCCATCTACTCAGGCGGCTGAGGCAGGAGAATTGCTTGAACCTGGGAGGTTGCAGTGAGCCAAGATCGTGTCACTGCACTCGAGCATGGGTGATGGAGCAAGACTCCATATTGAAAAAAAAGAAAAGGTTTATTTAGTTCATTATTTGGATAGTTGAAAAGTTAATGATTGGGCATCTGTATCTAGTGAGGGCCTCAGGCTGCTTCTACTCATGTAGAAGGTGGAGGAGGGCTGGCTTGTGCAGAAGTCACATGGCGAGAAAGGAAGAAAAAGAAAGAAGGGGAGGTGCCAAGCACTTTTGAACCCAGGTGTTTGGGTCATGAGGGCCAGCCCTCGCTCCACTAGGGCAGAGAGAGAGAGTGAGTTCTCTCTCCCCTAGTGGAGCGAGGACTGGCCCTCATGACCCAAACACCTCCCATTAGACCCCACCTCCAATACTGGTATGAAATTTGGAGGGAACAAGCATCCAAACCATAGCACCCACTATTACTGCAAGCTATTATAGCCAGCAATAATATTGATTACAAAATGTGATTAAATATATATATATGTATGTATATATGGTATTAAACGAATGTCTTCGAATATTTGGCTCCCTTTTAGGGAAAGTAAGACTATCAGTCTGGGTGGTTATAATGATAATATCTTAGCATATGTGATAGCCATATTATATGCATCATACAATTCATACAGAGGACAATTTTTAGCTATTATTTTTGATTCAATAACATCTAAGTTTTTTCTCAAAAGTTACATTTTATATATATTTTCTTTCAAAGTTAATGGAAAATAAAGAATATATACTAGAGAGGAAGAGATCTTAAAAAAGAAAATTTGGGTTTTTTTTGTGGGTGTTTTTTTAAATTTTATTTTTTTTTTTATTACATTTTAAGTTTTGGGGTACATGTGAAGAACATGCAAGATTGTTGCATAGGTACACACATGGCAGTGAGGTTTGCCGCCTTCCTCCCCATCACCTATCTGGCATTTCTCCCCATGCTATCTCTCCCCAACTCCCCACCCCGCGCTGTCCCTCCCCTGTTTCCCCTCACAGACCCCAGTGTATGAGCTCCCCTCCCTGTGTTCATGTGTTCTCATTGTTCAACACCCGCCTCTAAGTGAGAAAATTTCTTAGTCTATTTATAAGCTTAAAAAAAAACGTGGCCGGGCGCGGTGGCTCAAGCCTGTAATCCCAGCACTTTGGGAGGCCGATGCGGGTGGATCACGAGGTCAACAGATCGAGACCATCCTGGTCAACATGGTGAAACCCCGTCTCTACTAAAATTACAAAAAATTAGCTGGGCACGGTGGCGCGTGCCTGTAATCCCAGCTACTCAGGAGGCTGAGGCAGGAGAATTGCCTGAACCCAGGAGGCGGAGGTTGCAGTGAGCCGAGATCACGCCATTGCACTCCAGCCTGGGTAACAAGAGCAAAACTCCGTCTCAAAAAAAAAAAAAAAAAAAAAAAGGAAAACGTTTTGTAAATGAGCAGTGAACAGAGAAAATGCACTGAGCTCTCTGCTGTGTTTTCCTTCTCCTATACTCTATTACGATTAATACTTTGCTCTGGCTACCAAAGCTGTGGGGGTTTCTCCCACACCAATCAATTCTGACACTAACTCAGTGCCTTACAATTCAGTTCAATTCTGACACTGACCGGAGTTAGCCCAGACCCCATTGGTTAAGGGCTGAGTCCCATAAGACTGCTCTGCACTTAAGACGCCCGTCACAAATAACTAGGTTCACAGGTTACCCACGACTTCTGTCTCAGTTGGCTACGAATGAGAGGTTCCCACAGCCCCCTTTTCAGATTCAATGATTTATTCAAATGGCTTACAGGTCTTGGGAAAACACTTTACTTATTTTTACCTGTTGATTATAAAAAGATGCAACTCTGAAACAGCCAGATGGAAGAAATGTATGGGGCAAGGTATGGTAAAAAGAGAGGGGAGCTCAGTACTTCCAAGTAGTCACCAGCCCAGAAGCTCTCCAAACCCTGTCCTTTTGGGTTTTGTGGATTTTGTTATGTAGTCATGAATGATTGAATCACTAGTTATTGCTGATCCATTCAATCTTCAGCTCTTCTCCCCTACCCAGTGGTGGAATAGCATATGCTGGGGTTGAAAGGTCCAGCCCTCTAATGATTGGTTCCCCTTGCAATCAGCCTCCATCCGGGGGCTATCCAGGACCCTACATCTATCAGTCATCTCGTTATTCCAAGACTGCAAGGAGTTTAACAGCTGTGTGCTAGAAAACAGGAACAGAGACCAAATATATATATTTATTATATCACAATATCACAGACAAGAAGTTCTTTGTACATAGCTCATACTGATTCATGTAAGTGGGAATGTGTTTTCCTGCCTTTGTCTTCAAATGTCTTTCTCCTTTCTAATGAAATTATAATTTATTTTCTTTATAAATTGACAGTGCATTTAAAATTCTTCTTCGGAACAGTGTAATTTAAAATGAGGCTATTTGAAAATGGGCCATTTATGTGCAAGAAGCTTTATTAGGCCTAAATAACTGTCCAAATACATATTTTGAAAGTTGTATAAAAGTGTTGTTAATGTCCTCAGTAAGTCTAACCAGTTTTCTAATTGATAATTAGCTTCATTAATCTCTGGACAATATTACTAGCCTCTGAGAACTGTAGACCAACAAGGAAAATCTGAGCAGCATGGAGACACATGTAGGGAAAAGAAACAAAGAAATTTGACTATAAAATAGATAGCAGTCGGATCCACTATGTTAAACAGCATTTATAACTTGTTTAAAGTTCTCAGAGGTTTCATGCTTGGGAAAACTAGGAAGGTGAGAAAAATGAAACAAGTAGAGAATGATCTTTTGAAACACAGAATAACAGTATAAAAACCTTTAGGCCAGGGGAAAACTTTCTCTGAAATTTCAATTCAAGTTGTTGAATTAGACAACCTCCTTAGACAAGCATTCTCTGTCATTACCACAGCATCCTCTCTGTAGTGCTCTGATTATGGAGAATGCCACAATTATAATCCTCAATAGCAAAAGAAAAGGACTGTAATACTATTGCAATAATTTTTACCTGAAAAATAGAAACTTGCCATCTTTTATGTGAAATAATGTAATGCTTAAAGGCTGCTGAATTGCAATTCTTTTGGTTAATCTTTATATTCCAGGCTAAATGATTAATCCATCAAGGCTGAAGAATACATTTTCAGGTGTTTTGATAGGGAATTTGTTTTTATCCGTGGCCTAGATTTTCCCCATTTTCCAATAAAGGTCATTAGATTTTAGAATGCTTTAAACCTGTGGTTCTTAAACTGTAATGCATCTGAGTCATCTGGAAGGCTTGTTAAAATTGCTGGGCCCTGCTCTTAGAATTTTTGATTCAGTAGGTTTGGAGTGGAGACTAAAGGTTTGTATTGCCAATAAGTTTCTAAGTGGTCCTTGTGCTGCTGGTCTGGGAATTGTGTTTTGAGCACACTAAACTGCTAGTTTAAATTAGGCAAGTAGTTATCCCACAAATAACTTATTTTAAAATTAAGTTCTGTTCCTTTATTGAAAGATATTACTGATCATCTAAGAAAAAATGTTTAAAATAGATTGTTCATATATGGTTCTAAAAATACACTGAGTTCTCTGCTGTGTCTTTTCAAATACTGCTTGGAGCTGGTCTACAACACATAGTCTCAAGATTGGAGGCCTATGCAAAATGTGAAGTTCTACCCATAGAAGAACATGTATATAATTAAAGTTATTGGCCCATTACTTCTTTCTCTTAATAACAATCAAACTAATTAAGAGAAGAATAGATAATGTTAAAATATAGCAAAAATTCTCAAGTTTTCATTGTATTCACTGATTGTCAGGTTAACACTTTATTGACACTGCACCAATTTCTGGAACTCTTTATAAATGAACGGAACCTTCCTTCCTTTGAAAGAGTCCTTCATCTGGACTGTACTTTTTCATATCTCCCTTGCCTGAAAAACATTTGTATGATTAGACACGCAATGCCAAGCTATTAAGATATGATTCACAACAGATAGATTCCTGTGTATAAATAAATTCCTCAGACTTCAACTATCTTTTGGTTTAATTTAATATTCAGGTTGAAAGTTATGGAAGTTACAGTTGAAATAAAGACGAGAAACAAAAGAGTAGAAAATTCACTTCCAGGTTCATGGCAATAAAAAAGAAATATTGTCTCAACAGGTTTTTCTTTTATTTTGCCTGACTGCATTTGTCTCTTTGTACATCGCTGTTTTTAAGTTTTATGTTAGAAACTGGTTTCTATTGCTCATTTCCCACATATTATCTTCACAAATATATGTTGACTTCTGCTCTCAGCCTGTCTCTCTCCAGAAAACACCAGAGTTTCTCTTGTCTAGAGGAGACCGGCAGCATCTCCTTGGACATATTGCCAACAAGGTGACATGCAATCAATAACCTGTCATCTTCCGTGATTTTTGTTATTTTCACCTTTCCTCATGGCAGAGGTATTTTATGTTAAGTAGCCTTCTTGGGCTTCTGACTTTACAGAGATATTTCTGATTTATAAAACAATGCATATCCTTTTAAGTATATCTTTTCTAAATAATATAAATACAAATATCCATGGATAAAGTAGTCTGATGAAAATTCAAATGTAATATTACTAAAAAGATCATATATAAATATTATAAATAAATTTGACATTGAACTGTAGAACATATGGAGTGGACAGCATATTCCCAAAAGCCAAACCTTTGCACACCATTAGAGCAACTTAGCACACTTTTAGAAAAGATGCCCCCACCTTCCATATCTTAGAGAACTTGTCCATTTCACATTCTCAGAGATCACATTCCTTCAATGTCTGTGAACTGGAAAAAATAGACATATGAGTCTAACACTCTGGTGAAGCTAACTGATATTAGGGGACAATCTGGGATTTATAATGTGATTTAGATATTTTATTTTAGTAAAATAAGGATTCATGTTTTATGGCTTCTCCCACTCTATAATGTTTACAAGTAAAACTGCTAGTCAAGATATGAAGCTGTAAATTTCTTATTTGGAATTAAAGTAAGAAAAATTTTGTGACCCTAAACTAACAGTCACTCCTTCAATAAATACAAATTAAAAGCAGGATGAATGGTGCTTATATAAGGTACTGCAATGAAAATTACAAACAAAAGATGTTTTAGGAAATGTCTTACCTCATTACTTAAATGAGATATTGTTGAGAAAATTCTAAACAGCTTTTTAGATAAATTATCATTCCTTTCCATAAGTGCATTTGAATAAAAACATAACTATTATAATAATAGTTTAAACATAGCTATTATTGATAATAATTATGTTTAAAACATGTAGTTGTTTGTATATTTGGTATTAAAAAAACTTCATAAAGGTCATATACATCTCATTCAATACAAGCCTAAAGTCTTTCAAGTGGAGGGTGGGTTGTCATCTCAGTTAATTCATTGTCATTTCTAAAATATATTCTAAATAGCGACACGGGTTTCCTGTTTAACAATTTGTGACTAACTAAAGCTGAAGATAGATGATAGATTTTATTTCCAAATATTCATTTTTTCAAATTTGCTCCCCAGTGGTGATCATATAAATTATCTATCGTGCATCAATGCCTGAATACTTACCTAGAGAATACCTCAGGAAAGTTATTTTTAGTAGAAGTAGCTAACTAATTTTTTTTTTTTTTTTTTTTTTTTGAGATGGAATTTCGCTCGTTACCCAGGCTGGAGTGCAATGGCGCGATCTCGGCTCACCACAACCTCCACCTCCTGGGTTCAGGCAATTCTCCTGCCTCAGCCTCCTGAGTAGCTGGGATTACAGGCGCGCCACCATGCCCAGCTAATTTTTTGTATTTTTAGTAGAGATGGGGTTTCACCATATTGACCAAGATGGTCTTGATCTGTTGACCTCGTGATCCACCCGCCTCGGCCTCCCAAAGTGCTGGGATTACAGGCTTGAGCCACCGCGCCCGGCCCTATTAATTTTTAAAATAGTTTTGATATTCCTGAGATATCAAAATAGAAAAAAAATCTTCCAGTGGCTTTCATTTCATTTAGTTTTTAAATCTTTGTTTAAAATTTTTTGAGATATATGTACATACAGAAAGGTATATAAAACCTATCTGTAGGGTTTAAATAATAAAATATATATCTCTGTACCCTTCACCCAGGGTTAAGAAACAGGATATAACCAGCACCTTGAAGGCACATTACCAATTGCATCCCTCAGACTTCCAGAGATTAACCTTGATCTTACAATTTTATTCTCCTTGCTTTTCTTTGTAATTTTGCCATCTAGATATCTATCCTTAAATACTTTTATATTTTTATTCTACATTCTATTGTCTTATTATTACATTTAAAATTTTTAAACTTTATATACATTGAATACTGTATGAATTTTTGTGATTTCAGCAAGATGGTTTTGAGATTCATTCATGTTGATGAGTATAGGTTGAATTAATTCATTTCAGTCACAATGTTTTATTGTATAAACACTTTACAATAGTTATTTATTATATTGCTGATGAACTTTTGGGTTGCTTTCAGTTTTGTTATTGATAATGTTCATGGACATTCTTAGATATTAGCCCAGCAGAGGAATTACTTAGTTCTATCAAAAAAAATTATTTTATCATCAAGAAAATCTTTGCACATAGTAGGCCCTGAGAAATGCTTGAATGAATTAATTTCAGTAATTTGATAGTAGATTAAATTCTCTTTAACATTCCCTAGCAAATATGTACTGGGGAACAAATACATAAGATACATTTGGAGATAGAATGCAAGGTAAAGTCTTAGTAATTGCTTAATTTGATTTACATGTTGCAGAAGGAACTAAACCCTTGTTGAAGAAAACACAGCACAACTAGAAAGGAATAACTCATTGTCCTTAAGCGTGTTCATGCCAGACCACCAAGCAAGAACATATTTGCCCAGCTAAGCTGTTTTAAAACCTTTAGGGGCAAGGACAGATAGAGACAAGCACAATATGTCAAATATTTGCCCAGCTGGCTTTTCCTGTCATGTTGGTCTTCATATAGGTGGCAATAAATTTTCCCTTCAGGGCTCTTCATGGTCCTTCTATTACCATTCATTACATTCCAATTCCCATCAAAAAGCATTTATTAGGTGCTTAGTTATTCACTGTATTGCAAATGAAATCATGGCTACAAAGTGGATTAGTATTCTTTGTTGCTGAAGAAAGCTGAATAACTTTGTTTAACCTCTGTCTTTTGTTAGAATCTCAGTTGTACTATCGATTCTTCCCACACAGTTTGAATGATTTAAGTGATAAGTAAAAGCCTACACATTTGGAACACAAGGCTAACTATGATGACGTCCCTGTAGTCACTTGTAGCCCCAGGGAGACTAGAATTTAGTCCCAATCTCCCTCTGGCAGGAAAAGTTAAGAAATCAAGTACTTCCAGCCTTGTATTTAAGCTCTTCTGAGTTCTTGTGGAAGGGATGTTGATTAAGACACAGTTTTCTGGATTCCACGTTCGCTTACCCTGACATTAGTTACCTATCCGATATTTTCTTACCTGAATTCCTGCCTTCCAGAGTTTAGCTTATTTCTTTAATTTCTTAATAGTTCTAATCCTTTATTTCCCAAGTGATCATTGCAGATGTAATTGGAGGTGTCCTGACTTACAGCTTGGGTGTAAATAACTGCCCCCGGCAGTGACTAGCATTTCCAAGATTATATTTGACTTTACCAATTTATATTGGTAGGAGAACAAGAAATCCAGTCTCTCTCCCTGACACTCACCTAACCTTCCTTTTGTATTTCAAGGGCTGGGCCTATTTTTGTCTTGTTGCTAGCTCTACTGCTTTTATTTTCCATGCAATTAAAATGCCCCAAACAATTCCTATGGTTAAAGTTCTCCTTTAAATCTAATATGCAATGACTCCTAGCTCAAGAGTAACAGGACTCCTCTTATAAACAGCTGCCATCTGCTATTTTTTCTCTTTTTTGTAATATCTGCTTGCCAAGGCATTAAATATACCGTGAAGTCCAATGCAAATTTTTTCTCTTATAGTATTCTCTTTAGTAGTATTTTATGTTAGAAAAAGGATATATAATTACCCTGCTAGAGTGTGAATTTAGGTTCATCACCTGATAGAGTTGCTGGAAAAAGGATTCCCAGTTAAGCATGAATTTCAGATAAACGACAAATAATTTTTTAGTATAAGTATGTCCCATGCAAAGTTTGAGACATACTTACACTAAAAAAATTATTCATAATTTGTCTAAAATTCAGATTTTGTCTAAAATTCAATCCTACCTCTTGAGCTGGAGGATTTCGCAAATGCCAGCAGATGTTTGTTGCTCTTAAAAACCACTACCTTCTCCAATATCATCCATCTGTGTACTTCCTTATAAAATCTAGTTTTAGCAAATAACCCAACTGAGTCAGTTCAACAAGAACCCCTCCCCACCCAATATCTGATTATCCTCAATATCAGATTGGGTTCCTCATCCTCCACTATTCCCTAAGTGGCAATTGACACTTCAGCCTGTCTTCAGCTAGAATCCTGTTAGGTCAGTTTAGCCAGAATCCCTCTAAGCCCTGATGTTTCCTCTCGATAATTTTCTGTCAACTGATTACCACCTTGCTCCTTGGCTATAAACTCCCATTTGCCAGTACTGTACTCAGAGTTGTGCCCGATTCCTCTCTTTCACTGCAAGACTCCATTGCAGTGGTCTCTATACCTATTATGATTGTCTTGAATAAAGCCTTCCTTGCTGTCCTTGAACAAGTATGATTAAGTTTAATACGTTTTAGCAATGTGCTGTAGGATGAGGCCTATGATGGTGAACTTTAAAATCCAGTAACTTTCGTATCAACCATTGCAGATCGTTGCCAGTGATTCTTTAAGGTTTCCGAGGATAACCTTTCTCCCTAACACCCTCCTCAGTACACTCTGAGGACAATGGTGTTCCATAATGAAATTCTCCTGAAGTCCCAATATTCTAGCTCTTTAGATTTATGCACATAGTTACTTCGGGAAGACATAAGGCTGCCCATGGAAAGACTGGGATAGGCCTGGGCCACCTCATCTATGCAGAAGCACTCTTCTCTCAACAGTCATGTGGCTTGGAATTAGTTTTTTTGGCCCTCATAGTAACCGAATTTCTGTGGCTTCTTTGCTTTTTCATTGTCACTGAATCTCTGTTGAGGTTATCCTAATCTAACGAATTTTAATAATCTTGAATTTTGGGGGAAATGTGGTTTAAGCTCCTATACTTTGACATATCTCAGGAAGCCACTAATCTTATGCAAATATGTTTCCTTCCAGCAGTCTCAAAAATTTGGATAGTACTAGTAGTTTCTCTTGAAAAATGAAGGAAGGAAAGAAGGAAGGGAAAGGATGGGAAAGGGAGGAGAGAAAGAAGAAAGAGAGGGGGAAGAAGGGAAGGAGAGAGCAAGAAAGAGAGGAAGAGAGAAATAGGGAGAAAAAGAGATGGAAAGTTCCACCTCTGAGCATACTAAAAAAGAAAGAAAGAAAGAAAGGAAAACATATTTGAAGTTCTATTTCAATGGAAACAGTTAAATTAGTATTAAACACAATTTAATACCTAATAAATAATTGGGTAAAATGAAGTGCCAATGATTCTCAAGTCTAGCAGTGATTACTATTACTATAAGGTCTTTGGTCTTTCAAAAATTTTTCTGTGAATGTTTGTGTGAGTATATGTGTGTATTTTTCTGTAGGAGTGTCTGTATACTCAAATGAATTCATACACTATGGACTATTTTCAAATATATGTATATTTACTTAACAGTATGTTATCAATATTTTTTCCATATCATTATACATCTAAAATATCATTGTAGTAACTATGGAATATTTCACTGATTGTAATGCTTAATGAATTTTTGGCTTGGATTCTTAACAGAAAAAAATAACCTATTTTGTACCTTTATTGCCAATTAACAACTTGTGGCTAAATTTTTGCACATATATTAATTTTCTTAGTATAAATTATCAGTTGTAGAGTTTCTGAAACTGGGTAAAGGGTATTTTTCATATATACACACACATATATACATGTTTAATTTTATTTTGAAATACATTTAGATTTAGGGAAGAGTTGCAGAGATAGCGCAGACAGTTTCTCTGTATGCTATATCCAGTTTCCCCTAATGATTAACATCTCACCCATAGTACATTTATCAGTACTGGGAAATTAACACTGATAAATACTCCTAATTGAGCTACAACTAGTAGTGTTAGAAGACTAACGTCTTTGGGTGTCAAGAATCCAATCCGTAAAAGCATGTTGCATTTAGCGGTCATGATTTTTTAATCTTTTTCAAATTGTTTTTCATGACCTTGATACTTTTGACAAATACCAGTTAGCTAATTTGTAGAATATCCTTCAATTTGAATTTGTCTGAATCTTTTCATTATTAAGTTGGAAACGTGATCATATTGTGTAAAGGTTTTTGCCATATTTGTTAGAAGCCCTCTCACCCAATATGAGCGGTAGGTTAAAGAAGCTGTTTAAAGCAGGAGATCTTTTTAAATGACGTATACCTCATATATTTCATTTGCTTTATGTGCCCTCACTTGCCAATGTTTTTATGTTGGGCCAGTGTTTTGTTTTTGTTATTAGTAAATTCTACTGCTTGGCGTTCTAAATCATCTACCTTTCATAAATTACAAGTAGAATGAATACATAATTCCTGATTCTAGTTTCAATTTGTTTAGAATGGAGAGAGAACTTAAAGCACTTGAAATTCAAGATTTTTACAGTTTTGTTTTGAATTTGACTCACCCACATCTGACAGCTTTCTTTCTTTTTCTTTTGAAATGCATATTCATTGAGTGTTTTCAAAGCACTTAATTACCATTGAAAAAACAAATCACTTTTAATCTCATCAGACTGGATAATATTTTATTATATAAGCATTATAATAAAAAATGCAACTGAAATGCAAAACTGACTCCTGGTAGATAAATCCCTTTAGTCACTAACCATTGAGAAAGCAGCAGTGCTTAGGTGCACTTGAGAGAAGCCTACTAGCTTCAAGTGTTGTGCATGCAGAGTACTTGGTGCTTTGTAGAGGGAATAAGTTCTGGTTAATCTAGAAAGCTGTTTAAGAAGAGACCAGTGAAGAGAGCTGCTGATGTATTTCCAATTGTCCGTCAGTGGAGTTGTGACCTAGTTATGTTCCTAATTACATGGTAGGAGAATTTCTGTTCCTCTATCTGGTAACAGTGAATAAGAGCATATCAAATGTAGTATTTCAAAATAGATTATATAGAAATGATTTATGTTAATAGAAAATTATTTCTTGGTGATGACTAAAAAGACTGATTCTCTTGGTCATTTTGCTATTAATCATCTCTATTTCTCTATTTGTTTCTGATCTTAATGTGTTTTTACACAGATAACAACCAAATTCTCTGACCTGTTTTTATTTCAAAGTTTCTAGATGGTGACCTGCTGCAATACCTGGTAACAATTGTTCTATTAACTGCTGTATTATGAATCTGGGACAGAATTATGTTTCTTTGAATCACTCTCTGTCTAGTGACTTCCAGTGTGAACATTATAAGTATCTTCTGTATTTAAAAAGCCAGCTAGAAAAAGAAAAGAATCATTTACCAACAAAGAGCGGATTTAGCATGGGAATTAGAAACAACATGTCCAGATAAGCCATGCTACTTACGTTTTTTTCGTCTGTCACATCTCTACACATATCTCTACTACTCTTCTTGTGCTGGCCTTCCTACTGTTCTTATAACATACTGGGCACATTCCCGCCCTGGGTCTTTCTGCTGCCTGTTCCCTTTGCCAGAAACATTCTTTTCCCAGTTATCTGCATGGCCAGTTCCCTCACCTCTTCCAAGTCTGCTCGAATGACACATTTGCACAGAAGTCTACACTGATGACTTACTTTAAACCTTACCACTCCAAACACTTTCGACTACCTGACTTGTTCTTTATTTTTATAACACTCCCTTCCTCATATTATACCATTTACCTTTTAGTCATATCTATTAGTTTTTTCAATTTATGAGTGCATAGTAGGTGCATATATCTATGGAGTACGTGACATATTTTGATAAAGGCATACAATGTGTAAAATCACATCGGGGTAAATGGAATATCTATCATCTCAAACATTTATCATTTCTTTGTGTTATAAATATTCCAATTACACTTTTTGTTTAAAAAATTAATTAATTAACTGACTAATAATTTTGAGATGGAGTCTCACTTTCTTGCCCAGGAGGGAGTGTAATGGCACCATCTTGTTTCACTGCAACCTCCGCCTCCTGGGTTCAGGTGATTCTTCTGCCTCAGTCTCCCAAGCAGCTGTGACTACAGGCACACACCACCATGCCTGGCTAATTTTTGTATCTTTTTAGTAGAGGCAGGGTTTTGCCATGTTGGCCAGGCTGGTCAAAAACTCCTGACCTCAGGTGATCCACCCACCTTGGCCTCCCAAAGTGCTGGGATTACAGGCATGAGCCATTGCAGTTGGTCATGCTTACTCATTTTTAAATGTATAATAAGTTATTGTTGGCTGTGGTTACACTGTCATGCTATAAAGACATGATCTTATTCATGCTGTCTATCTTTGTGCCCTTTACCCATTCCCACTCCCCCCGCTTTACTGCCCTTTCCAGCCTCTGGTAACAGTCATTCTCCCTCAATCTCCATCAGTTCAAGTGTTCCAATTTTTAGATCCCATAAATGAGTGAAAATATGTGAAATGTGTCTTTCTGTACCTGCCCTATTTAAGTCAGTGCAATGAGCACCCATGTGGTTGCAAACAGCAGGATGTCATTCTTTTTTATGGCTGAATAGTACTCCATTGTGTGTATGTACCACATTTTCTTTATCCATTCATCTGTTGATGGACACTTACGTTGCTTACAAACCTTTGCTATTATGATTAGTACTGCAATAAACATGAGAGTACAAATATCTCTGACATGTATATGGGCTTCATTTCCTTTGACTGAATAGCCAGCAGTGGGATTGCTGGGTCATAAGATAGCTCTATTTTTAGATTTTGAGAAAGCTCTATACTGTTCTCCATCTTGGCTGTACTAATTTACATTCCCACTAACAGTGTATGAGAATTCCCTTTTCTCCACATCCTCGCTGGCATTTGTGATTGCGTGACTTTTGGATAAAAGCACATTTTACTGGGGTAAGATGATACCTCATTGTAGTTTTAATTGATAGTTCTCTGATAATCAGTGAAGTTGAACTCCTTTCCATATGTTTGTTTGCCATTTGTGTGTCTTCTTTTGAGAAATGTCTATTCAGCTCTTTTAACAATTTTAAATTGGATTATTAGATCTCTTCCTATTGAGTTGTGTGAGCTCCTCGTATACTTTGCTTATGAATTCCTTATCAGATGGGTAGTTTGCAAACATTTTCTCCTATTCTCTGGGTTGTTTCTTCACTTTGATAATTGTTTCCTTTGCTGTACAGAAGGTTTTGAACTTGATGCAGCCCCATTTATCCATTTTTGCTTTGGTTACCTGTGCTTTGGGGATATTAACTAATAAATCTTTGTCCATTAAAATTTCCTAAAAAGTTTCCCCAACATTTTCTGTTAGTAGTTTTATAGCTTTAGGTCTTAGATTTAAGTATATAATTCATTTTGATTTAATTTTTGTATATAGAGGAGATAGGGGTCTAGTTTCATTCTGCATATGAATATCCACTTTTCCCTGCACCATTTATCGAATGTTCTTTTCCCAATGTATGTTCTTGACACCTTTGTTAAAAATGAGTTCACTGTAGATATATGAATTTATTTCTGGGTTCTCTATTCTGTTCCATTAGTTTATATGTCTGCTTTTTTCTGCCTGCACCATGCTGTTTTGGTTATTAAAGCTATGTAGTATAATTTGAAGTCTGCTAATATGATTCCTACACTGTTGTTCCTTTCGCTCAGGATGCCTTTGGCTATCCTGAATCTTTTGTGGTTCCAAAACAGTTTAAGACTATTTTTTCTATTCCTGTGGAAAATGTCATTGGTATTTTTGCAGGGATTGCATTGAATCTGTAGATTGCTTTGGGTACTATGAAGACATTAACAGTATTGATTCTTCCAATCCATAAACATGGAATCTCTTTCCATTTTTAAATGTCCTTTTCAATTTCTTGCATCAATGTTTTATAGTTTTCATTGTAAACATCTTACACTACTTTGGTTAAATTTATTCCTAGGTGTCTAATTTTATTTGTAGCTATTGTAAATGGGGTTACTTTCTTGATTTCCTTTTTAGATTGTTCACTGTTGGCATATAGAAATGCTACTGCTTTTTTTATGTTGCTTTGGTTTCCTGAAAATTTACCAACTTTGTTGATCAGTTTTTTTGTTTTTTTTTTGAGACGGAGTTTTGCTCTTGTTACCCAGGCTGGAGTGCAATGGCGCGATCTCGGCTCACCGCAACCTCCGCCTCCTGGGTTCAGGCAATTCTCCTGCCTCAGCCTCCTGAGTAGCTGGGATTACAGGCACGCGCCACCATGCCCAGCTAATTTTTTGTATTTTTAGTAGAGACAGGGTTTCACCATGTTGACCAGGATGGTCTCGATCTCTTGACCTCGTGATCCACCCGCATGGGCCTCCCAAAGTGCTGGGATTACAGGCGTGAGCCACCGCGCCCGGCCCTGTTGATCAGTTTTAATAGTTTCTTTGGTGGAGTCTTTAGGTTTTTCCAAATATAAGACCGTGTCATCTGCAAAGAAGGATACTTTGACTTCTCCCTTTCCAATTGGATGTCCCTGATTTATTTTCTTGTGTGATTGCTCTAATTAAGACTTCCAGTACCATGCTGAGTAACAGTGGTGAAAGTGGACATCTTTGTCTTGTTCCAGATCTTAGAGAAAAGGCTTTCAGCTCTTTCCTGTTCTGTACACTAGTTGTGGGTCTGGGATTTATAGCTCGTATTGTTTTGAAGTCAAGTCCTTCTATCGACAGTTTTTTTGGGGTTTTTATCATGATGGTATGTTGAATTTTATCAAATGCTTTTTCAGCATACCTTTTTGTAGTCTATTCTATGATGTAATGTATCACATTGATTGATTGGTGGATGTCGAACTGTCCTTACATCCCTTGGATAAATCCCACTGGGTCATGCTGAATGTTATTTTTTTTTAATGCCTTTTATACTTCATGCATAACATCAACTTCAGAATAATAAATAGAATTTTATAAACATACGCAGAACAGTAGAAACACAAGAGATAAACTTATATGGCTACAGCCAGAAACAAATCTATAATTGAAAAATTATAGAGCTCATTACTATAAGCATACCAGCATTGATATCTGGAATTAATGAGTCTTGTACAAAATAGGAAGGGTCAAGACTGAAGTTATATTTTAATAACAGTTGACAATTCTGGCCAAACATTTCTTGTAGACATTTTCTTGCTGAGGGGTATAAACTTACTGTTGTATATTACTCACAAGTACTGTTGAGTAGAGTTACATTTAATTATATCATGTAGTATTTAAAAATTTTTAAAGTATATATTCAGTTCTCCTTAATAAATAGTTTCTTCCTTAAAATTAGCTTTAAGATTAGCAGCAGAAAAGGAACTGATTGAATATTTACTATTATTTTCCTTATTGGGTAGGCCGGATCTTACCTTATGTCTAAAAGTATGTTTCATCCATATTTTGTCATATGTCCAGAAGATTATATTTCTTACTGTTTTCTTACCCTTCTTATCCTGAACCTTACAACACTAACATTTAGTTAAGATTGACTTTCAACATCATCCTTTTTGTCTGCATCGATTTGTACACAATGTGTCACTTTTGATCTATAATCTTATTTTTTTAAATCATACTTTAAGTTCTGGGGTACATGTGCAAAACAGACAGGTTTGTTCCATAGTTATACATGTGCCATGGTGTTTTGCTGTACCTATCAACCCATCATCCACATTAGGTATTTCTCCTAATGCTATCCCTCCCATAGCCCCCCACTCCCCAACAAGCCCTGGTGTGTGATGTTCCCCGCCTTGTGTCCATGTGTTCTCATTGTTCAACTCCCACTTAAGAGTGAGAACATGTGGTGTTTTCTGTTCTTGTGTTAGTTTACTGAGAATGATGGTTTCCAACTTCATCAGTGTTCCTGCAAAAGACATGAACTCATCCTTTTTTATGGCTGCATGGTATTTCATGACGTATATATGCAACATTTTCTTTATCCAGTCTATCGTTGATAGGCATTTGGGTTGGTTCCAAGTCTTTGCTATTGTGAATAGTGCTGCAGTAAACATACATGTGCATGTGTCTTTATAGTAGAATAATTTATAATCCTTTGGGTATATACCCAATAATGGGATTGCTAGGTCAAATGGTATTTCTATTTCTAGGTCCTTGGGGAATTGCCAGACTGTCTTCCACAATGGTTGAACTAATTTACACTCTCACCAACAGTATACAAACATTCCTATTTCTCCACATCCTCTCCAGCATGTGCTGTTTCCTGGCCTTTTTAATGATCGCCATTCTAACTAGCGTGAGATGGTATCTCATTGTGGTTTTGATTTGCATTTCTCTAATGACCAGTGATGATGAGAGTTTTTCTCATATGTTTGTTGGCTGCATAAATATCTTCTTTTGAAAAGTGTTTGTTCATATCCTTCACCCACTTTTTGATGGTTTTTTTTTTTCTGGTAAATTTGTTTAAGTTCCTTGTAGATTCTGGATATTAGCACTTGTCAGATGGATAAATTGCAAAAATTTTCTCCCATTCTGTAGGTTGTCTGTTCACTCTCATGGTAGTTGCTTTTGCTGTGCAGAAACTTTTTCATTTAATTAGATCCTATTTGTCAATTTTGGCTTTTGCTGCCATTGCTTTCAGCGTTTTAGTCAGCAAGTGTTTGCCCATGCCTATGTCCTAAATGGTATTGTCTAGGCTTTCTTCCAGGGTTTTTATGGTTTTAGGTTTTATGTTTAACTCTTTAATCCATCTTGAGTTAATTTTTGTATAAGGTGTAATGAAGGAGTCCAGTTTCAGCTTTCTGCATATGGCTAGCCGGTTTTCCCAACACCATTTAATAAATAGGGAATCCTTTCCCCATTGCTTGTTTTTGTCAGGTTTCTCAAAGATTACATGGTTGTAGATGTGTAGTAGTGTTATTTCTGAGGCCTCTATTCTGTTCCATTGGTCTATATCTCTGTTTTGGTACCAGTGCCATGCTATTTTGGTTACTGTAGCCTTGTAGTAGAGTTTGAAGTCAGGTGATGCCTCCAGTTTTATTTCTTTTTGCTGAGGATTCTCTTGGCTATGCAGGCTCTTTTTTGGTTTCATATGAAATGTATAGTCACTTTTTCTAATTTTGTGAAGAAAGTCAATGGTAGTTTGATGGGAATAGCATTGAATCTATAAATAACTTTGGGCAGCATGGCCACTTTCATGATATTGATTCTTCCTTCATGAGCATGGAATGTTTTTCCATTTGTTTGTGTTCTTTCTTATTTCCTTGAGCAGTGGTTTGTAGTTTTCCTTGAAGAGGTCCTTCCCGTCCCTTGTAAGTTGTATTCCTACGTATATAATTCTCTTTGTAGCAATTGTGAATGGGAGTTCACTCTCTGTCTATTATTGGTGTATAGGAATACTTGTGATTTTTGACATGAGTTTGTATCCTGAGGCTTTGCTAAAGTTATTTATCAACTTAAGGAGATTTTGGGCTGAGATGATTTTTGTTGTTTGTTTTTTGAGACAGTCTCTCTGTGTCGCCCAGGCTGGAGTGCAGTGGCACAATCTTGGCTCAGTGCAACCTCCACCTGTCGGGTTCAAGTGATCCTCCTTCCTCAGCCTCCTGAGTAGCTGTGATTACAGGTGTGTGCCATCATCCCGGGCTAAATTTTGTATTTTTAGTAGAGATGGGGTTTCACCACATTGGTCAGGCTGGTCTCAAACTCCTCACCTTGTGATCCACCCTCCTCAGCCTCCCAAAGTGCTGGGATTACAGTCATGAGCCACCGCACCCAGCCTGGGGTTTTCTAAATATACAATCATGCCATCTGCAAACAGAGACAATTTGACTTCCTCTCTTCCTATTCGAATATCCCTTATTTCTTTCTCTTGCCTGATTGCCCTGGCCAGCACTTCCAATACTATGTTGACTAGGAGTGGTGAAAGAGGCCATCCTTGTCTTGTGCCGGTTTTCAAAGGGAATGCTTCCAGTTTTTGCCCATTCAGTGTGATATTGGCTGTGGGTTTGTAATAAATAGCTTATATTATTTTGAGATACATTCCATGAATACCAAGTTATTGAGAGTTTTCAGCATGAAGGCGTGTTAAATTTTATCGAAGGCCTTTTCTGCATCTGTTGAGATAATGATGTGGTTTTTGTCATTGGATCTGTTTATGTGATGGATTACATTTATTGATTTGCATCTGTTGAGTCAGCCTTGCATCCCAGGCATGGAACTGACTTGATCATTGTGGATACGCTTTTTGATATGCTGCTGGATTCAGTTTGCCAGTATTTTATTAAGGATTTTCACACTGATGTTCATCCAGGATATTGGCCTGAAATTTTCTTTTTTTGTTGGGTCTCTGACAGGTTTTGGTATCAGGATGATGCTGGCCTCATAAAATGAGTTTGGGAGGATACCTTCTTTGTGTATTGTTTTGAATAGTTTCAGAAGGAATGAACAAGCTCCTCTTTGTACCTCTGGTAGAATTCAGCTGTGCATCCATCTGGTCCTGGACTTGTTTTGTTTGGTAAGTTATTAGTTACTCCCTTAATAACAGGACTTACTATTGGTCTATTCAGGGATTTGACTTCTTCTTATTTTAGACTTGGGAGTGTCTATGTGTCCCGGAATTTATCCATTTCTTCTAGATTTTCTAGTTTATTTGCATAGAGGTGTTTACAGTAACTCTGATGGTAGTTTGTATTTTTGTGGGATCAGTGATGATCCTTTATCAGTTTTTATTGTGTCTATTTAATTCTTTTCTTCTTTATTAGTCTGGCTAGTGATCTATCTATTTTGTTGATCTTTAAAAAAAAACAGTTCCTGTTTGATATTCTGAAGGGTTTTTTGTGTCTCTAACTCCTTCAGTTCTGCTCTGATCTTAGTTATTTCTTGTCTTCTGCTAGCTTTTGAATTTGTTTGCTCTTGCTTCTCTAGTTCATTTAATTGTGAATGTTAGGGCATCTATTTTAGAACCTTCTTGCTTTCTCTTCTGGGACAAAGGGTATAAATTTCTCTTTAAACCCTGCTTTAGCTGTGTCACAGAGTTTCTGGTACATTGTGTCTATGTTGTCATTAGTTTCAAAGAGCATCTTTATTTCTGCCTTAATTTCATTATTTACCCAGTAATTATTCAGAAGCAGGTTGATCAGTTTCCATGTAGTTGTGTGGTTTTGAGCAGGTTTTTCTCTGGCTGCTCTTCACATTTTTTTCTTCATTCAACCTTGGGGAATCTGATGATTATGTGTCTTAGGGTTGCTCTTCTTGAGGAGTGTCTTTGTGGTGTTCTCATTATTTCCTGAATTTGAATGTCGGCCTGTCTTGCTAGGTTGGGGAAGTTCTCCTGGATAATATCCTAAAGAGTGTTTTCCAACTTGGTTTCATTTTCCCCATCACTTTCCGGTACAGCTATCAAATGTAGATTTGTTCATTTCACATAATCCTGTATTTCTTGGAGGATTGGTTTGTTCTTTTTCATTCTTTTTTCCTCTAATCTTTTCTTCATGCTTTATTTCAGTAAGTTGATCTTCAATCTCTGATGTTTTTCTTCCGCTTGATTGATTTGGCTGTTGATACTTGTGTATGCTTCACGAAGTTCTCATGCTGTGTTTTTCAGCTCCATCAGGTCATTTCTGTTCTTCTCTAATCTGGTTACTCTAGTTAGCAATCCCTCTAACTTTTTTTCAAGGTTCTTAGCTTCCTTACATTGGGTTAGCATATGCTCCTTTACCTAAAAGAAGTTTGCTATAACCCATCTTCTGAAGCCTATTTCTCTGTCAATTGGTCAAACTCGTTCTTTGTCCAGGTTTGTTCCCTTGCTGATGAGGAGTTGTGATCCTTTGGAGGAGAAACAGCCTTCTGGTTTTTGGATTTGTCAGCCTTTTTGTGCTGGTTTCTCCCCATCCTTGTGGATTTCTCTACCTTTGGTCTTTGATGTTGGTGACCTTCAGATAGGGTTTCTGCATGGATGTCCTTTTTAGTTGATGTCGATGCTCTTCCTTTCGGTTTGCTAGTTTTCCTTCTAACAGGCCCCTCTGCTGCAGGTTTGTTAGAGTTTGCTGGAGGTCCACTCCAGCCCTGTTTCCCTAGGTATCACCAGCAGAGGCTGCAGAACAGCAAGGTTTGCTGTCTGTTCCTTCCTCTGGAAGCTTTGTCCCAGAGGGCACCTGCCAGATGCCAGCTGGTGCTCTCCTGTATGAGAAGTCTGTCAACCCCTGCTGGGAGGTGTCTTCCTATTAGGAGACGGGGGGGTCAGGGACCCACTTGAGGAGGGAGTCTGTCCCTTAGCAGAGCTCTAGCAGTGTGCTGGGAGAACTGCTGCTCTCTTCAGAGCCAGGAGGCAGGAATGTTTCAGTTTCCTGAGCTCCACCCACAGCCACCCCTTCCGCCAGTTGCTCTGTCCCATGGAGATGGGGGTTTTGCCCCTGACTGGGGATGCTGTCTTCCTTTCAGAGGTCCCCTGCCCGGAGAGGAGGAGTCTTCTGGCTACAGCAGCTTTGCGGAGTTGTGCAGGGCTCCTTCCAGCTTGAATTTCCTGGGGGCTTTGTTTACACTGTGAGGGCAAACCACCTACTCAAGCCTCAGTAATGGTGGCTGCCTTCGTCTCACCAAGCTCCAGTGTTCCAGGTCAACTTCAGACTTTGCTGCTCTGCTGGCAGTGAGAATTTCAGTGGATCTTAGTTTTCTGGGCTCTGTGGGGGTGGGATCTGCTGAGGTAGACCACTTGCTCCCTGGCTTCAGCCCATATTCCAGGGGAGTGAATGGTCTGTCTCAATGTTCTAGGTGCCCAGTGGCACCTAGACAACAAAATTTCCTGCAGCAGCTCAGTGTCTGCCCAAATGACTGCCCAGTTTTGTGCTTGAAACCCGGCCCCTGTGACACAGGCACCCAAAGGAATCTCCTGGGTTGTGAAGACTGTGGGAAAACCGTAGTATCTGGGCTGGAGTGCACCATTCCTCATGGCGTAGCCCCTCACAGCTTCCCTTGGCTGGGGAGGGAGTACCTACCCCAACCCCTTGCATTTCCTGGGTGAGATGATGCCACAGCCTGCTTCAGCATGCCCGTTTTGGGCTGTACCCACTGTCTACCCAGTCTCAATGAGATGGGCCAGGCACCTCAGTTGGAAATCCAGGAATCACTCCCTGCATTGATCCTACTGGACTCTGGACTGGAGCTACTCCTATTCAGCCACCCTGGATGCCCTCTATTGATGTTACTTTTAATGTGTTATTATATTTGGGTTGCTGACATTTTGTAGAGAATTTTTGCATCAGTGTTCACCAATATATTGTCTTTTTTTCCTTTTTAATGTGTCTTTTCCAGCTTGGGCATCATGGTAATATTAGCCTTGTAGAATGAGTTTGGAACAATCCCCTCTTTCTCTATTTTTAAAATAGTTTGAGTAGAATTTGTATTCTTTAAATGTTTGATCAAATTCATCAGTGAAGCCACTGGGTCCTGGGCTTTTCTTTGCTGGGAGACTTTTTATATGATTTTAATCTCATTACTTGTTATTGGTCTGTTCAGATTTTGGTTTTTTTCCTGGCTCAATCGTTGTAAGTTGTATGGGTCTAGGAATTTATCCATTTCTTATAAATTTTCCAATTTATTGTCATATATTAATAGTTACTCATGGTAGCCTCTAATGATCCTTTACATTTTTGCAGTATCAGTTGTAATGTCTCCTTTTTCAACTCTGATTGTATTTGACTCTTCCCTCTTTTTGTTTTATTTATTATGGCTAAAGGTTTGTCAGCTTTGTTTACCTTTTCATAGAACTAACTTCTTGCTTTCTTGATCTTGGTATTTTATTTGTTTGTTTTGATTTTGTTTATTCTTGCTCTGATCTTTACTGTCTCTTTTCTTCTGCTAATTTGGGGTTTGGTTCACTCTTGCTTTTCTAGTTTTTTAAGATGCATTGTTGTTTATTTGGATTTTTAAAAACTTTTTCGATGTAAGCACTTATTGTTATAAACATTCCTCTTATTACTGCTCTTGCTGTCTCCCAAATGTTTTGGTATAATGTGTTTCCATTTTCATTTGTTTGAAGAAATTTAAAATTTTCTTTTTAGTGTCCTCATTGGCTCACTGGTCATTCAGAAACATATTGTTTAATTTCCACGTGTTCGTATAGTTTCGAAAATTTCTCTTGTTATTGACTTCTTTTATTCCATTGTGGTCAAAGAAGACATGATACAATTTCAATTTTTTGAAATTTTAAAGACTTGTTTTGTGGCCTTACATATGGTCTAACCTTGAGAATGTTCCATGTGTTGAGGAGAAAATGTATTCTGCAAACATTGAATCACTATCACTGTTGAATATCTATCAAGTTTATTTGGTCTACAGTGCAGAGTAAGTCTGATATTTCTTTGCTGATTTTTTGTTTGGACGATCTGTCCAATGCTAAAAGTGGGGTGCTGAAGTCTCCAACTATTGCTTTATTGAGGTCTACCTCTCTTGTTAGCTCTAGTAATATTTGCTTTATATATCTACGTGCTCCAATGTTGGGTGCATGTATATTTACGATTGTTATATTCTCTCACTGAATTGGCACTTTTATCATTGTATAATTACCTTCTTTGTCTCCTTTTATAGTTTTTGTCTGGAGATCTATTTTGTGTGATATAAACATAGCTACTTCTGCGTTTTTCTGTTTGTATTTATAGGTGATATGGATTTCTTGTAGACTACAAATCACAATTTATCTCTTAGGACTGGAGAGTTTAGTTCATTTGCATTCAATGTTTTTATTGATAAATAAGGGCTTACTCCTGCCGCTTTGTCATTTGTTTTCTAGTTGTTTTGTGGTCTTCTTTTCCTTCTTTCCTGTCTTCCTTTTATTGAAGGTGATTTTCTCTGGTGGTATGTTTTTATTGCTTGCTTTTTTTTTTTTTTTTTTTGAGACGGAGTTTCGCTCTTGTTACCCAGGCTGGAGTGCAACGGCGCGATCTCTGCTCACCGCAACCTCCGCCTCCTGGGTTCAGGCAATTCTCCTGCCTCAGCCTCCTGAGTAGCTGGGATTACAGGCACGCGCCACCATGCCCAGCTAATTTTTTGTATCTTTAGTAGAGACGGGGTTTCACCATGTTGACCAGGATGGTCTCGATCTCTTGACCTCGTGATCCACCCGCCTCAGCCTCCTAAAGTACTGGGATTACAGGCTTGAGCCACCGCGCCCAGCCCATTGCTTGCTTTTTTATGCATCTGTTGTAGGTTTTCAATTTGAGGTTACCATGAAGCTTGCAAATATTATCTTATAATCCATTATCTTAAACGGATGACAACCTAGCACTAATTGCATAAGCAAGGAAACTAACAATGAGATAATTTACAAAATTTCTACACCACCCCACACACGACTTTTTAACTTTTTGTTGTTTCTATTTACATGTTATTATACTATGTCTTGAAAAGTTGTTTTTCAAGTCATTTTTGATAAGCTCATATTTTAATCTCTCTACTGTAGATGTGAATAGTTTACATGCCACAATTATAGTGTTATGTGTTTTCTGTGTTTCTGTTTACTTACTATTAGCAGTGACTTCTTATTTCTCCTTAATATCCTTTTCTTTCAGATGGAGGAACTTTCTTTAGCATTTCTTGTAGGACAGGTCTGGTATTGTTAAAGTGCCTCAGCTTTTGTATGGAAAAGTCTGTATTTCTCCCTCATTTTTGAAGGATATTTTCACCAGATATGTCATTCTAGGATAAATGATTTTTTTCTTCAACACTTTAAATATGTTATGCCACTCTCTCCTGGCCTGTAAGGTTTCCACTGAGAAGTCTGCTGGCAGACAAAGTGGAACTCCTTTATATGTTATTTGTTTTTTCCTCTTGATGCTTTTAGGATCCTTTATTTATCCTTGACCTTTGGGAATCTATTTAATGTATTGAGGCCATCTTATTTGGGTTAAATCTACTTGGTGTTTTATAACCTTCTTATATTTGAATATTAATATGTTTGTCTAGGTTTGGGAATTCCTCTGTTATTATCCCTTGAATAAACTTTCTACCCTTTTTCTCTCTCTCTTTCTCTCCTTTTGAAGGCAAATAACTCTTAGATTTGCCTCTTTGAGGCTATTTTCTAGATCTTGGAGGCATACGTTACTCTTTTTTAATTTTCTTTTATTTTGTCTCTTCTGACTATATATTTTCAAATAGCCTGCTATTTGCTCACTAATGCTTTCTTTTGTTTGATGAATTCTGCTGTTAAGAGATTCTGTTGCATTTTTCCATATGTTAATTGCATGTTTTTAGCTCCAAAAATTCTGCTTGACTCTTTAAAATTATTTCAATCTCTTTGTTAAATTTATCTGGTAGGATTCTGAATTCCTTGTCTGTGTTATTTTGAATTGTGTTGCGTTTCCTCAAAACAGCTATTTTGAATTCTCTATGTGAAAGTCACATATCTCTCTCTCCAGGATTGGTCCTTGGTGCCTTATTTAGTCCCTTTGATGAGGTCATATTTCCTGGATGGTCTTGTTACTTGTGGATGCGTATCAGTTTCTGGGCACTAAAGAGTTAGGTATTTACTGTAGTCTTCACAGTCTGCGTTTGTCTGTACCTGCCCTTCTTGGGAAGGCTTTCCAAGAATTCGAATGAACTTGGGTGCTGTGTTCTAAGTTTCTGGTCACTATATTAGGGGGCACCCTAAGCCCAGTAATGCTGTGGTTCTTGGAGACTTCTAGAAGTACTCCCTCGTTGGTCTTGAGTAAGAGCTGACAGAATTCCCTGAATTAGCAGTCGGAGACTCTTGTTCTCTTCCTTGACTTTCCTCCAAAGGGAGTCTCATTCTCTGTGCTGAGGTCTCTGGAGCTGGAGGAGGAGTGACACAAGCACCTCTGTGGCCATCACCGCTAGGCCTGTGCTGACTCCATATCTGAAGTCAACACAGCACTGGGTCTTGCCTGAGGCTGGTGGTGACCACGGTCTGGCTACTGCCTATGTTTACTCAAGGGCCTTGGGCTCTGCAGTCAGCAAGTGGGGGAATCCAAGGAAGGCTTATGTTCTTCCCTTCAGGGTGGAGAGTTCCTCTGGGCCCTGGCAAGTTCCAGAGATGCTGTCTGGGACCCAGGGCCTGGAGTTGAGACTCTGAGGACTGCCTGTTGCCGTATTCTACTGTGGCTAAATTGGTTTCCAAGTTATCAAACAAAATCCTCTTCACCCTCCACTCTCCTCTTTTCAAGCAGAAATAAGCATTCTCTCTTGGAGCTGCAAGCACAGCTGCCTGAGGTTGAGGAAGGGTATCACAAGCAATCCCTTCGCTTCTCTTACTGGTGGCTCACTAGATAATGTGCATCCCAATTCCACTGGCTCTGAGCCCAGCACAATACCAAATTTTGCCCAGGAATTGCGGTTCTCGTAGCCTAGTCTGCTTTCAAGTTTATTTGGGACCCTAGAGCACTTTAGCACATGGCAGTAGGGCTTGCCAGATCTCTATTACAATTTGCCTTTGGCCAGGGCTGGTTTAAATGGTCCCTCCATGGGGCATTTAGTGTGAGTAGTTAGTTGTTCAATATTGTGTTACTGTGGGGCAATAATTGCTGGAGGCTTCTGTTCCGCTCTCTTGCTCTGATTCTCTCTATATGCATTGTTTAATTCTGACTCCCATTACTAGAATGAAAACTCCATATCATAAGTAAGAAACTTTTTTTTTTGTATTCTGATATATTCCCACATCCCAGGGCAGTGCCTAGAGCATGGAAAGTACTCGATATTATTTGTTAAATGAATAAATCAATTTGAAAAGAAGGTGTTTACACGTGCAAAGGAGAGATGCAGGAAAGGGATGTCCCTAGTAGGATACTCTATCTGGGAAAATGTGCTTTAATTAGAACCTTTTGAAGATGTTGTTCCCACTTTGTTGGCCATCTTCATAGGAGTAACTTTTGGATCTTCAGGGCACATAGGTGCATTCCATGTATCTCTTCTAATGGTTTGGTTCACCCAAGTAAGCCTATCTTGATGTTACACAGAAGCCACACCATAACTAAAATCTCTCTAGATTAGAGATTCTCATAGCCCAGTGCCAAACCACCACGGTTTTTGCTGGTCTAAGGATTTTTCTGGACAAAATTCTAGACTGCTCAATACTGGATGATTGGGATCCTGAGTTATGCAGGCCTGAGTATGAGAAGATGGAGGAAACACTTCTCATGCCCATCTTTCGAAGCTTACCAGCAGAGTATTTGCCTAAGGCAATAATGTTTTTACCTTTGTCCTCTGAGGAAAAATCCAAAGAAATTTCTGTATGCAAAGACATTATTGTTCCTCATTTTCTTTTAGTTCTCTGTGACTATTATATTCTGATTTAAAAATTTTATAAGAAAGTTTTAAGAATGTTTTATTTTAGATAATAATAAAAAACTGGAGGTTCCACTTTTGCTTAACTATGTAGAAAAACACAAAAAATGCCGCCCCCATACTAACAACAAGAAAAGTCCAGATATAACCTAATATATATATATATTTTCTTAAACTCATCATATAACTGAAGTCGCAAAACAGGTAAGGGAATTAAATCCCATGAATATCAAGCCCCTCTGTGCAGGGATAGGGCATATGATCTGCTTCATCTTTGGCACAGTATGGGAGGAAGAGGTGGCTTCCATGAAAGCAGGGAAGAAGCGATCAGCTAAAATGTGAATATATTTCTAAAGGCCAAATGTGGGCTCGCATATCAATTTACAATAACTGGGAGCTCCATTCAAGTCACTTGCAAAATCTTCTCCATGGGTTTACACTGGATGCTCACAAGAAAGATTGGAGGTCAAGGAAAAAGAATAATAATAACTGTTCTTCGAGCTGCCAGAAGCAAGACGAGGTTTGTTTGCAAGGAGATAGAGGCAGACATGCTGAGAGGGCCCAGTTTCCAAGGCCCAGGTGCACAGATTCTGCCTAACACTGAGGCTAGACCAGAAGAACGGGGCATTACTACAGTTCCCAGCATTAGCCTAGCACCGAATGATAAGCAATAAAAGTCTACTGCTGAGGGAGGGGGCAAGAGTTTGGAGAGACATGACCTCTGACGCATGTGTGTTCAGGGTCTGATGAACTCTGGAGGTAGAGCAGGGACACTGAGAAAAGCCCTTCAGCACTTCCATGCCTCACACTACACGCAAAGCCATCAGTGGAGAAATAGGAAGACCGGTGGGCCGAGAAGACGACAGCAACAACAAAATTCAAACAGGGCTTTTAGATTCCTTGAAGAAGTGTTAAGGAAACATAATTTTGATGGTCTACTTTTTCAATCTTTTCCACATTACATTTGGATCAAGGCTTTTGATTTAAAAAAAAATAAGTGCTTGTATTTGAGATTTTTGGTAACTCCACTATTGGCAGTGGAGGCCCCTGCATAGGAGGTAACTAGGAAAACAGAAGGTTCAGGGAAGGAGGAACTAGGAAATTATCCTTCTGCTCTCATTCTTTAGTCCTCAGTTAGATCAGACTGTGGCGTTCTACGGTTCTAAATCAAATGTTAAGGGAAGAATGTAAGCTTCGGAGTCCTATGCCTGCTTTCACCTGTTGCTGCAGTTGTGGTTTGATTTTGTATCTACTGCCTGGTCCTTGCACCAATATTCATGACATTGAAGCCAGATTAATGGCTGTGGCCAGCGTGAATTATAAGAAAATTTATTTATCATTGTTTCCGGTGGAATGATTTTTTTCAAATATTATATGCTGGAAAACATGTACAGGCAATTTGTCTTTTTAAAACTTCTGCTAAGGAAATCAATATAACATTGACAATGTTAAATGTTAAGGTTATTTTTTAAAGCAATATTTCCCTAGATTTTCCAGCACATTCTCTAGCAATTCTTCTGTGAATTCTGTAAATATTCATAAGAGGCTATAAACATTTTACAATTACAATTACAAAGAGATAATTCATTTTTCAAGGTTAAATTTACTTAGAATGCCTTCTTAGAAAGCTCTCCACTTTATATTCTGCACGTAAACATAATAGCACAGTTAGGAAACACAAACTCAAATATGTTGATTACAATATAATTCCCATCATATATGAATATGAATTGAATGAACATCATATATGAATTGCCCAAGATTTCAACTTCAAGTTTAAATATAACATATTTAACATATAAAAGAGAGAGAGGAATAAGACAGTAACAACATTTACTCATACCGTTGTTCAGAATTTCAAATGAAAATTTCTTCATTATTAACTAAAAGTTGAAATTCAAGATTACACTGAATTGTACAGATACAATTTTTCTTTAAAAAGCAACAACCACCTGAAGCAACTGTTTTCTATTTTATATTTCCTGCAATTCATTTTTATTATATTTTATTTTTTAAAGTAAATTTTCTTTTAAAGATATTGAGAAACAGAAGGAAAATGTTTTCTATTTACCTGCATATATACCATTTCTCGTGCTCTCATTTCTTGGTATAAGTCTTGAGTTTTTATCTAGTCTCATTTCACTTCAGACTAAAGAACTTCTTTTATGATTTCTTGTAGCACAGATTTACTGCTAAAAAAAAATTATCCCTTTCTTTTTATGCCCATAGCCATGGCCACGCTTCCAGGGTCATTAGATCCTGCATTACCAGGAATCTTTCATTTGGCCCCTGACTTGTCCTTTTATCACTAATGTTATTTTCTTTGTATCTGCTCTTCACGTTTCTGCAAGAATCATCCTTCCAAAATGTCAGTCTGATCCTGTAAATTTCTTCTTAAAATCTCCAATGGCTTCCAATAGTCTTCATAACAAATGTCAAACTCTTAATTTTGGCATTCAAAGTTCCTCATTTTCTAGTCTACGCCACTTCTCCATTACTATCTCTTGTAATTCTGTGACCTGTACCCCATTAAAGTGCCAAACCACACTTCTTTCAGTTCCTAGAATTCCAGCTATAATTTGTTTTTAGCTTTATTTATTTTTAGCAACATTTAAGATAACCATTTTATTGTATAGAATAGATGAAAACAAGAAAACTTAAGGTTATCAGGCAAAATTACAAAGTACTGTCTCAAATGTAGAGCAGAAGGGAACAGAGATTTCTTGCAAAGAAGTCTGTCAAAAGTTCTCTTCACTTAAATTATCTCTTTTAAGACAGGCAGGTTCTGCCATTTTGAGTAGGGATCAGCAAGTCTTGACCCATTGTTAACTCTTATTCCAATACAAAAGTTATTAATAGTCTCCATTTATTATTTGCCATGATTTGGTACCTTACATATATCAATAAACTGAGAAGTGAGGCAGTTTGGCTCAGGTAAAACAGATGGTGGATAGTACTTAACCTCAGCCATTTATGACTATAAACCCTCTAAGTATCCTACTAAACACTCTGGAGTTCCAGAACCCCTTCTTTTTTCATGCAGTACACTATTGTTAACTTAGATAGTTGTCAAAACTATCCTACTTGTGTTCGAAAACCTTGGATCATAAACACAGAACCTACTGTAAGAATTGTTACTACCTGTTTAGTTCTTTTACTAGTGAATAATTCCATCAAGATTCCAGTTCTCTTGTTTGTAACGTTTTATTCATAATCATTCCTTACAGGAGAGAATGAAAATTATTTGTAAAATGTCATAAGACATTTCGAATGCAAAAAAATGCCTTATAAACTCCTTTGAGTTGCTTGAAGAAATGTGTAATATGAAGGCAAGTTTTTAGTGGTTGAAAAGTATTTTTCTACAAGTCCCACTAGTTGTTTTAAACACAATCTCATGGTAACAGTTTGTTCATCCAAGATTAACATAAGCCAATATACACATTTGTAGAAAAATGCAACCCAATTACTTTGAGAAATGCTAACATATTTTGGATCAAAATGCCAAAAAAATGGAATTTTCTTAATAATTATTTCAAAAATGACATTTTTAAGAGGAAAAACTGTTCTTAAAAACACCTCTATGCCCTTATGTTACATCTATTATTCCAGATATTGAGTTACATAAGTAGGCAAAAATAACAAGAGCAACTCATCTTAATAGTTATAGCTCACGTTTTTTTTTTCTTGTTGACATATGAGGCAAATTGCCTTAAAGGTCATTAACCACATGTTCTGCAGATAAATCTCACAACTGTTACTGTTTATCTTGGCAGCATTGTAAAATATTAGAAAGCTTTGATTAAAATTCTAAGTTTCTGTAAAGCCCTAAAACAAAACTTTTAAGCCATGAAAGGATTTATTCAAGTTTTTATGTTGTAAAATCAAACAATAGCAACTTCTGGCTGTTTTACCTCCTCAAATACAAATGTCCCTTTCTTGGTCTAGAGAAACATATCTATAGATTTATAATATATAAGAATTCAATACGCATATGTGATATTTATTAGAACTTTGGGAGAAAGCCTTGAGAAATATACCCCTTGTATTACTTTATTTTGTTATTCAGAAGATTTAAGGAAAATTAACAGACTCTGAGGCTAAATGAGTAACTTATAACAAAACATTTTGGAGATGAACCCTAGGCAAGGACTAGCTAAAAATCATTATAATTTCAGATGGTGACTGCATAAAAAAGTTTAAACTGCAACATGTAGCAAATGAATTAAAGTATTTTAGAAGTTATGAGAGCTGATGAGGAGAGGGAAATTTAGAATAGATCAATTCTAGACTTAAACCATATGTGTAAAATGTGTTAGAATTTGAAGTTCTTATTTCATCACAATTTGGTGTAATCTTTCATACACATAGTTCTTTAGCTCCTTGGGCCTGGAACGCAGTCTTGATTCTTCCTAAATTTTTAGAGCCTACTGGTTCTTCAACATCGAGGTCACATATCAATCAATCTTCTGTCTGAACAGTCATGTTAGTTCTTGTCTAGACCATTCATTTGGATGTGTACTGGAGCTACTCCTGAACTATTATCTAAAAGTCTAATTTAATTTTTAAGGTTTTCATGCAGAAAGCAAATCCTTTACTCCTTGCTATGCATCCTATTACCAAGCATAGTAGAAAACTTTAAAATTCACTGAAACCTGTCAGGTAAACATGGCTGATTAAACAAATGTGTTAAATCTCTGCTCCCTCTCAAATTTCCAGCAAAACTACAAGAAGGTATAGAAAATGTACTGATTTATAAGTGACAAGACAATGAAATGTAAGAGAAGGCTGCAATGGGAAAGAAAGAGAAAACTTAGAGGGGAAAATGACAAGGGATGAAAGAAACAATAAGTCACAGGAAAATAAACCTTAAAAGCAGGCAGAAAAAGATAACAAGGTGCAAACCTATTGATGTGTCAAACCATTGAAATATTGAGGTATCAGAGGTACCAGTTATCAAGAAGGAGGGGTAAGATGGGGAATAAACACAAAGGAATTGGTTTGAAATATAAATAGAGTTAAGATATGAATTAGAATTAGGCAGACATCCAGGCCTTCACCTTCATCTGAGAAGCAGATGCCCATCCTTCTTCTGCCACCTCCAGAGGAGATGAAAGGTTTGATTTCACAGAAATGTCACCATAAGGATTAGACTTGCGGTTATCAGTTACAAAGGGTAAGTTGTCTAAATCAAGTCAGAATAGATTAAGTGAAAGTGTACAATAAATGATGGGAATACATCTTTCCCCCTTTTCCTGCATAGCGCTCAGAAAATCAGCACACCTCCTTCCTGAAGGCAGGAACCTGGAGGGTACTTTTCTGAGGATGTTGAAGAGCCAGAGTGAAACTAACCACAGGTATTTACATGTTGTATACCCTAAAAAAGAGGCTAGCTGGCCATCCAGTCCACACAATGAATTAAGTATTCTTTTTTTTGCCAATCAGTTTGAGCTTTATGAGGTTGCTCAGGTTAGCCTTGAACTGATGACCTCGCCTTCGCAAGAGCCATGACCTCCGGCGGGAGCCACTTTGGACCCCTAAGTATTCTTAAAAGACTCACCCACTTATGGAGTTTCCTCTAAGCTTTATTGTATGCCACTTTCAAATATGAATAAATCATTAAGGATAACCTGATACTTGAGGAACTTCTCCCAACAAGAAAGACAAAACAAAGAAAAGGAAATTGACAAAAACAGAAAGAATCCAAGAATCAGAGGAAAACTAAAAAAAATTATGATTCTCATTCACAGAAAAATGAAATGATGCCATTTTCATTGAAGAACTAGATGCTAAAAAGGTAAATGATTGAAAATTAATAATGAAGTCTTAGAAAATAAAACATGATACCTGAATTAATTTAAAAAAATAAGTATACTACTTGGAAGACAAATCCTTGGAAGGAAATAGCTCAGAAGATAGAACGAAAGGTTAAAAGGAGAAAAAAGCATTTCCATTTGATTTTTTGTTACACTTTCAGTTCTGTTACTGAAATTACCCATCTGGCTTTGTATGTTGTCTCATTTTTCCACTAGAGCCTTTTGTACGTTAACCATAGCTATTTTTAATTCCTAGTCTGATATTTTCAACATCTATCCTATCTGAGAGTGGGTATATTTTTTGCTTTGTTTCTCGACAATTTGTTGTTTTTTACTTGGTTTGTTGGACGCCTCTTACTTTTTTGTTGGCATTTGGACATCTCATCTAGGACAGCAAAGACTGAGATAAACAATTTTTATGTCTGGAAATGGTGTAGTACCTTTTCTTTTGCTAGATCCTTAGTATAAGGGGAAGTTGAGTCCGTTAAGTCAGAAACTGGGCTCCAGTTACACTCTGTTGCTGCTATGGTAACTGTGTGAGCAATACCAGCTTTCAGTCTTAGGTTGAGGGCTGGTTTGTCAGAGGTTTTTTTGAATGTTTGCCCATCTCTGCTTCATGTCTTCTCAGGTCTTACTCCTTTCCTTTAAGAACACTATTATTCCTTGACGGATATCTCAGCTTTAGTTGCGTGGTGGTAGATGTGTGTGTGTCTGCTGCGGGGAGCCGGGGCTGAGGTGGCTGGTGTGGCTGGTGGTGGCGGTATTCTCTGTTGTTTTGATAAAGCGGCAGACTTGGGCTGGCACTGTGTTCTGGGTCACGAGCGTGGGACTTCTCAGGATGTCTCTGAGGAAACTTTTAATAGTCTGTGCCCAGCACATGTTCCTGTTTCTCCCCTAGTGGTAGAGAGTTTTTTTTTTTTCCCACTCCTTAAATACAAGTGGTTTTCAACAGTCCTGCTCTGCCCCCTCCCCCTACCCAAGGCAGAGAGGATTTGGTTTTCTTCAAAAATTTAAGGCATTTGATCGTAGGAGAGATCCAGGAGGAGATGAAAGGTTTGATTTCACAGAAATGTCACCATAAGGATTAGACTTGCAGTTATCAGTCAAGTCTGATATAGGAGAAAAGGATCCAGACAGGTTGTGTGCTTTTCCAGCAGGACTTGTCCCCTTCCAAGAATTGCATCTCAGGAGAGGTTTTCTGAGTCTTCTCGCAGTTGTTTTCTGAACATGTGGCAAGGTCTGTGGAGAAAAGCCTGAAAGTGGGTGCAAGTTCTCCTTGTGTCTGCAGCTCACAGGAGTTATGTACTCTCTTGTTAGCCTAATTCTTTAAACAATTTAGCTAAATTCTTGTTATACTTGCCCAGCAGCATCTACTTGAGGTCAGCAGATTCTTACTTTCCGTCTGTCTTGGGAGGTGCCTGCCTTTCCTTAGATTTTAGGTTAGTTTGTTGCTCTGCAACCTCGGCTAAATGATGGAAGGATTACTGATTTTTCAGTATTTTACTGTTGTGCACTCATTGTGAGGTTATATGAAACTTAAATACTGAACCACTACACTTTGAGTGCAGAATTGAATCAGGTATTGAACGCATAAGGACTCAAGCGGGTTAGCCAGTCCATGCACCTGTTCTATTCTTAGCACTTGGCCGTTGGGGGTTACTCGCAAACTGAAAAGTCTTAATCCTTTTCTGGAGGAGAAGACTCATCTTGTTAGACTGCTTGTAAGAACAGGGAAGAGTGATTTCTGGGCTCTTTGGAGTAGTGACAACACAATTAAAGAGTTGGATTTTACAATTCTTGTTTTCAAGTGCTCTTGATACATGTTTAAACAAAAAGAAGAAAAGTGATAAAATGACAGCTGAGCTCAGAATAATGCTGAAGAGTGCTGGAAAATCTCTTGGCCATCCCAGTTAACTCATACCCCATCATCCATTTGCCTGTAATCTTAAAGGATATTTGATAAATTAAATATGGTTAATTGTAGTCATGATGCCGGAGGCAGGGCAATACAGGATAGAAGAGGGTAGTTCCCTGACAAAGGCCCCACCCTCAAGCCTGGAGACCCATGGCCCTAAATGGGGACAGGCATTCCTGCTTTTGTGCTGAAAAAGTTGGTTTTTGGCTTGCCACACCCACTATCCTGTACCTATATAAATCCGAACCCCAGGTTCTAGAAGCAGATGAACAGATGAGACAAGCAGATGAAACTTGGGACAACACAGCAGAGAAAGAGAGAAGAGGAGGAATGTCAGAACACTGAGAGGAGTTTGGCTGGGGGGTCAGAGAGGAGTTTGACCATCCAGCAGGATGGTCAAAAGATCATCTTCCCACTCCATCCTCCCTTCTGTCTCCCCATCCATCCCAATGAGAGCCGCTTCCACCACTCAGTAAAACTCCCATGTTCATCCTTCATTCAACTCCACGTGTGACCCTATTCTTCTAGGACACTAGACAAGAGTTCAGGATACAGAAAACTGTCACACTGGTCCTCTGCCCTTGTAGAAAGACAGAGGGTTCACTGAGCTGGTTAACGTTCAAGCCATACACAGACAACATGATTCTTTAAATATTTTAGCTAAATTCTTTTTATATTTCCCAGCAGCATCTACTTGAGGTCAGCAAGTTCTTACTTTCCATCTGTCTTTGGAGGTGCCTGCCTTTCCTTAGATTTTAGGTTAGTTTGTTGCTCTGCAACCTAAGAGACTGAAAGGACACACTGTAACACATGCCCACTTGGACTTCTACACCTGGCTGTCTGCATACTCCTCCTCCCATCAGGGACTTCAGCAGTGGCAATGATGGAACAGATGAACCACACCCCTGTCACATGTCCTGTGAGGGGGGTCTGGGAACTCTCCTGTTTCAGCAAAACTGGTGGCTTTTTGGCATATACATATATACCATCTGGATAAACAAGCTTAGGGCCCTGTTGATTGAAAGACAGTACAGCTATTATTTACTGTGACATTCAGCCATCTCATTATAGGTGAACAAAACTCAAATTGTCACAGTATCGAGTATAATAAAAGCTTTATCTGCTTTCCTGTCCTTCCTGCCAAATATGCACTACAAACACACATTTCACTTTAGGAAAAGACTTAAAAGTACTCTGAAGTGAAGACCATACAAAGGTCTCCAGTTTCTGCAATAAGAACACATAACACCAAGGCAATTGCAGATCAGACTGATTTTTAAGGTAAAAGGATACTCTTCAAATCCTTAAACTATGTCTCTTTTGTATATCGACACCACAGAAGTATCAGAGAAAAGGATGGAGAATCCCATAGTACCTTTAGATCTTCAGTTTTAAAAATTGAATTCTTTTTATATTCAGTCATAAAAAATGTAGGTCCTTAAAACCTGATGTTCTGTAGTTTACTTGATGGGTTTGTATTGTTACTGAACACTGCCAGGATAATCTTTAAATAGTAGTCTTCTTTGTTCTATTTCTCTGCCTTCTGTCACACCAAGGCCCTTCCTTTGAGCTTTAACATTTCTGCACAAACTCTCCATTTTTATGCAGCTTTCAGATACATGGCCCCAGGGCCTGTTCTCTCAGCAACAGTGCAGCTCTCATGTCTGATCCTTTGCATAGCTGAAACTAGCTGTGTGTTTTTCTCTGTGTTTTTATATACTTATGTTTATTCTATCTAGCAGTAGATATGCTTTTCAAGTACAGAAAACATATCTACTCCCTTCACAGCTTTATGCAACATCTATTGTACTGCTCTAGTATCATCTTTTTCCTTTGCATTAGAAATAGATATACAAATCAAGCTACAAAGTACTAACATTTTGGAAGATCTTACTAACCAATTATAATTGCAAATTGACTGGGGCATGCAAAAGAAACATGCTAATGTTTCCTGAGCACAGAGTAATGGACAGGCAGTAATTTAATTTAATATTTATTTTTCTTCAAATTCTCTATATGTATATGTGGTGTGTGTGTGTGTATACATGTGTATATGGCAGTCTTTGTTATTCTAATCCTCATGGGGGGAAAAATGAGCTCAGAAGTTAATACACTTTTTCAAGTCACTCATGTAATGTTTGGAAAGAGAATTTAAACAAAGGAGTGTTCACCTATTAGTATATAGCTGGTATGGTAGCCATCTACTGCCTGTCTGTGTAAACTCACCAGTGTGTCTCGTTTTTCCACTAGAGCCTTTTATATTATTACTTATTGATCACTTCCAAGGGTAACATCTTGGCATCTCAGTTTAAGTATTAATTATTTATTTTGTAAAGAGCACATGTCAGGGTACCATTGTAGAGCAGCCTCTTTCCTATTGGTGTTATTGGTAAGACCTGATGGGTAAAAAAATCCAACTGGGTTTAGAAATTTCTGCTAAAGATTATACTTAATGGCGTTATTGTATTGGGCCTTTGGAAATAAAAGTATAAATCAACACTGTTTTACTAAATGGTTGTCTTATGGGCATGTATAACATTCTATAATTGGGACGTAAAATGGCTGTTTAGAATAAGAGCCAATGACAGAAGCTTTGTATACAAGGGAAGCTGCAAGATTCTTACCAGTGAGCTACTATTGGTTTGGAAATGGAAACAATGACAGATATAACAGACTCACCCTTCCTGGATTCATGGTCTAAAATAAGGATTTGGAAGCACCTATGAAATTTAAAAAATCCTAATATCTGGGGCTGGAACCCAGACAGTAGTAGTTTCTAAAGATCTCCAGTTGATACTAATGTGGAACAAATTTGGAAACACACTGGTTTAGAATCTTGCTACTCAAAGTGCGGTCCTGAACTTGTTGGAATTGCAGAATCTTGGACTCTACTCTAGGTCTACTAAATCATAATCTGCCTTTTAACAAGATCCCCAAGTAGAGCTTACAAAGACTAAAGCTCAAGAAGCACTGGGCTAAAATGGTTTTCTAGCTTGTGCATTAGAATCTCCCGGGGAACTTTAAAAATCTAATGATATTCTGGCCTTTCTTAGTGAGACTGTAATTCATTTGATGTGTGGTGGAGCCTGATCTTTGATATGCCATATGCTCCTCAGATGGTTCCAGTGTGTGATGGTGATTGTGATATAGAGGGCAAAGAGAGCTGAATGCTGCTTAACTTTGCATTAAAAAATCTACAGTTTGCTCAGGTAGCCTGGGAGATAGAGGTTAAGGACCCTTAAAAAGGAGAAATGTAAGGACGTATACAGTGAGGGATACGGCAATGTATTAGGAAACTGGACTTTGAGAGAAAATGTTTTTCAGTGCAAACTTTCCTTGGGGAGAGGGCTTGGTGGAGGGAGGAATAGGGTTCGGTTGAAAGACTTTAAAAACACAGAAGTGTAATCATTGATTTTAGATTGTTATTAGTGCTGTTATAAAGCAGGAGAGGTGACCATGAGAGAGCTCAGATTTCCTGTGAAAAGTGTCAAAATTCTCTCAAGATTAAGAAGGAATGGAGGCTTGAGTTATTTAAAATATAGCTAAAGGAAGACTGACCCCAGAAGGCGTTTTGTCATTAATAATTTGGGAGATAAACATATCATGGAAGGAGAGTTCTTCCTTGGACCACTGCCTGCTTCTTCAGAATAACGAGTAGTATCTCTCCAGCCCGAGTCGAGGGTAGTGTCTCGTTCTTGTCTTCTGTTATCTAGCCTTCTCTTCTTTGGTTACTCATGCTGACAACTTCTTGAGTACCATGTTGCCCTTTACATGGAGGAATTTTCAGAGTTTCATGTCTAGTTACTAAGCCATTATGACTTTTCATTATGAATTAAAAACACTTAATGCTGCTCTTGGTCTCTGGCTCTTTGCCATTACATTTGGATACTTCCTAAGCAATGATGAAACCTGTCTGGCTATTGAGTTCAGGATACCTCACTTCTAAAAAAGAAGGCAAAATAACACAAAGAAATGACAAACTCAGAACTCTTACCCTTACCCTCTAGAATAAGAGATGTTATTTATCTCTACCTACTGATTTCAGAAGGAACTAAAAAAAAAAAAAAAAAACAAACTCATCTTGAGGCATTCAAGTCATTTTCCTTAAGCTTGGGTTTACATTTACATTTTGTGGCTGTATCTTGAAACAAACACTCTTAAACCAAAAAAAAAAAAAAAAAAAAGGTGTAGTAGCAAGAGCTTAAATTATTGACCAAACAGATTTTCAGTGAGGAAATGTTTTACCTCTACCTCATTGCATTGAATTTCTTCTGTCCACTTCTGAAAGAAGGAAAAGTGAACCAGAAATAGGTCTGGGGGAAAATTTTGCATTTAAGGTTGTTATATATTTCCCAATTGTATTATTTTTGTGTACCACCTATCCTGAACTTCGTAACAGATCAGGGCTTCTTTGGAGCTTTTGCTTGAACATAGAAGTAGCCGTGTGAGAAATAGGAAAATGATCAAGGCTGATTATGGACAGTTGGAACAAAGTTGAATGTAAGGGGAAAATCAGAGATGAGGGAAAGCAGGGTAACACCAAGGCACACCACCTCTGCAGCTATCAAGTAGTATGAACTTTTATTTTCCAAAATTTAGTAGGAAATATCGTTAAATAACAGCCAATGCACAAAGATCATATGTTTTGCTACTTAAAGGGAAATTATAGTTTTCCTTTTTTGAGTCAGTACTACAGGAGATAAAAACTAATTTTACCACTGTCAATCTTTACTTAATGTGAGATTCCAACCAGAAAGCAAGCAAGGTGGAGGGTGGTTGTCTAGGAAGCCAGCCTGGGGATTAAGGAGAAAAAGACTGATTAAATAATTGGAGCAGCAGACAGTCTAAGGTCACTGGAGTTGTGACTGCCGTTTATACCATTGGAACTGCCACACAGGGAAGAGATACCAAAATTGTCAACTTGAATAGACTTAGTAGGTGGGAGGAATTCAGTGAGCTTGGTCTGAAATCTGTAGTCCTCATTGTCCTTGAGACATTCAGAACATGATGCTCATTATAAGGATTTTGTGTTGCAGGAAAAGGTTAAATCTTATTCTGTATGTTGATTTGAGCAGGAAAGAATATTATACTTACTGAGTCTTGTTTTGAAATATATTTCAAAATTGTATATTGACAAATTATAGTTGTATATATTTTTGGGGTACAAAGTGGCATAATAAATTATGAATTATGAACCGGAAAAATTACATCAAGCTAATTAACATATCCATCACCTCAAATACTTTCTGTGGTGAGAAGATTTGAAATTTACTCTCAGAAATTTTGAAATGTACATTATTATTTACTGTATTCATTATGCTGTGTGTTTATCTCCAAGAAAAAAAGTCTGTCTTTTTTTTGGCGGGGGGAAGGGAGGAAGGCAGGAAGGGAGGAAGGGAGGGAGGGAGGGAGAGAAGGGAAGGAAGGAAATCAGGCAGTGAGAGAGACACTGCCCACCTGGATCTAGAGGTCTACGAGTTGATTTCTTTCTTTTTTTTTTTTTTTTGAGAGAAGGTAAGAAAAAGAAAAAAATGAGTAAAGGAGAGGAAGAAAGAGGAAGAGAAAGAGGGAGGGTGAACGGAAATATTGCTTTATTCTGAAAAAAAAATGGGTATTAATAATGGCCACTCAATGTTTCATTTAAACCTATGAGTAGGTGTGATGTGGTATTGACAAGAATGTATATTTTGTGTATTTGAAGTGAAGAGCTCTATAAATATTTATTAAGTTTACTTGTTCCAGATCTGAGTTCGAGTCCTTGATATCCTTATTAATTTTCTGTCTCATTGAATCTAAGTCTCTATGTATCTGGGTGTTAGGATCATTAGCTCTTGTTGTTGTATTGATCCTTTTACCACTATATCTTTGTTGCTTTAAAATCTATTTTATCCGCTATGAGAATAGCAACTCCTGTTTTTATTTATTTATTTATTTATTTTTGCTCTCCATTTGGTTGGTAAATCTTTCTCCACCCCTTTGTTTTGAGTCTTTGTGTATCCTTGCATGTGAAACACGTCTGGATGTAACATGCCATTGGGTTTTGGCTGTGTCTTTTGATTGGGGGATTTAGTCAATTTAAATTTAGGGTTACTGCCATTTGATGTTAACTGGCTGTTTGATCCATTCATTGATGTAAATTCTTCTTTATGTTGTTGCTCTTTACTTTTTGGTATATTTTTAGAAAGCCTAATACTGGTTGTTTCTTTTTGTGTGTAATGCTTCTTTCAGAAGCTCTTGTAAAGCAGGCCTGGTGGTAATAAAATCTCTGAGTACTTGCTTGTTCATAAAAGATTTTATTTTTCCTTCAGTTGTGAAGCTTAGTTTGGCTGTATATGAAATTCTGGGCTGAAAGTTCTGTTCTTTAAGGATATTGAATATTGGCCCCCACTCTCTTCTGGCTTGTAGAGTTTCTGCTGAGAGATCTGCTGTAAGTCTGATAGGCTTGCCTTTGTGGGTAACCTGACCTTTCTCTCTGGCTGCCCTTAGTATTATCTCCTTCATTTCAACCCTGGTGAATCTAACGATTATGTGCCTTGGGGTTGCTCTTCTTGAGGAATATCTTTGTGGTGTTCTCTGTATTACCTGGGGTTGAATGTTGACCTGCTTTGCTAGTTTAGGAAAATTTTCCTGAGTAATATCCTGAAGGATATTTTCCAGCTTGGATTCATTCTCTCCATCGCATTCAGGTACACCTATCAAACGTAAATTTGGTCTTTTCACATAGTCCCACATTTCTTGGAGACCTTTGCTCATTCCTTTTTATCCTTTTTTCTCTAATCTTGTCTTCTCGTTTTATTTCATTAAGTTGGACTTCGACCTTTGATATCCTTTCTTCTGCTTGAACAATTCAAGTGTTTAAACCTGTGCATACTTCTCGGAGTTCCCGTATTGTATTCTTCAGTTCCATTAATTCACTTATATTCCTCTCTAAGTTGTCTATTCTCAATAGGATTTCATCAAACCTTTTTTCAAAGTTCTTAGTTTCTTTATGTTGGGCTACAACATGTTCTTTTAACTCACCGAAGTTTGTTATTATCCATTCCTTGAAGAGTGATTCTGTCATTGGGATGTGCTCATTCTCCGTCAAGCCTTGTTCCATTGTTGATGTGGAACTGTGATGATCTTTACAGGGAGAGGCGTTCTGATTTTGAGTATTCTCAGCCTTTTTACGCTGGTTTCTTCCCATCATTGTAAATTTATCCTCCTGTCATCTTTGAAATTACCAACTTTCAGATTAGGTCTCTTGAGTGGACACCCAAGTTGTTAGTTCCCAGGGCCAGAACAGCGGTGTTAAGACTGTTGGTGCTTTTCTGCCCAGGATTCTCCTGTCTGGCTTCCTTCTTGTGTCCTAATAGGCGACTCTGCCTTCCCCGGGCTCCAAACCTCAGTCAGAAGGGGAGCCAGCCCTGTTTATTCTGCTCCGAGAGCTGCCGCCATGAGGTGCGGGCGAAACCACTGCACCAGCCACAAGAGTCGCGCTGGCGACCCGTGTGACTCCTCCCCTGGGGATCTTCTGCTCCGTGACCAGAATTTGTCTGAAAGTGTGGCGTCCTCTGGTTGTCTGCGCTTTCACTGAGAGCTGAAATCCCGAGATGGTAGCAATCGGCCATCTTGGATCGTTCCAAAAGTCTGTCTTCTAAGTGAGTCGTTATTGTCTTTGACATTCATCTTTCCACCCCACCCAAGCCCTGGTCTCTGGTAACCACCATTATTTTCATTGGTTCTTTGAGTTTGATTGTTTTAGATTCTACATATAAGTGAAAACATACAGGAGTTTCTGTCTTTCTGTGCCTGGCTTATTTCACTTAGCATAAAGTTCTTTAGTTCCATTCAGGTTGTCACAAATGACAGAATTTCTTTCCTTTTTAAGGCTGAATAAGTGTTCCATTGTGTATATATTACATATTTTCTTTATCTATTCATCTGTTGATGGACACTTAGGTTGATTTTATAAGTTGGTTATCATGAATAGTGTTGCAGTGACCATAGGAGAGGAGTGCAGACAACTCTTTGACATAGTCATTTTAATTCTTACAGGTAAATACCCAGAAGTGGAATTGCTGGGTCAGATAATAGTACTGTTTTTAGTACTTTGCGGAACCATGATACTTTTTTTCACAATGGCCATGCTAACCTACCATCTCATCAAATGTATACAAGGATTTCCTTTTCTCTATATCCTTATCAACACTCGTTTGTTTGTTTGTTTTGATAATGGCCACTCTGACAAGTGTGAGGCGCTATCTCATTACATTTCCCTAATGTTTAAGAATGTTGAGCATTTTTTTCATTTATCAGTTGGCCCTTTGTATGTATTCTTTTAATAAATGCTTATTCAGGTCCCTTACCCAAACTGCAAAACCATTAAGCAGTTTGTTTCCTTTTTATAGAGTTGTTTGAATTACTGTATATTTTTTATATTAGCCCTTTATTGGATATGAGACTTGCAAATGTTTTCTCCTAATCTGTAAGTCATTCCTTCATTTTGTTAATTATTTCCTTTGTTGTGCAGAAGCTTTTTATTTTTCTGTAATCCCATTTATCTGTTATTACTTTTGTTGCCTGTGTTTTGGGGGCCAAATTTAAAAAATTATTGCCCCCACCAATGTTGTATAGTTTTTGCACTTGTTTTCCGCTAGTAGTTTTACAGTTTCAGGTATTATACTTTTTATGTATTTTGAGTTGATTTTCTGCTTGGTGTGAGCTAAAAGTCAACTTCATTCTTTGGTATATGGATATCCAGTTTTGCCAACACCATTTATTGAAGAGACTGTCCTTTTCCCATTGTGTATTCTTGGCACCTTTGTCAAAAATAAATTGACCATATATGTGTGGATTCATCTCTGTGCTCTTTATTCTGTTCTATTGGTCAATGGGTCTATTTTTACACCAGAACCATACTGATTTAATTACTATTGCTTTGTAGTTTAGTTTGAAACCAGATAGTAAAGTGTCTCCAGATTTTTCCATCTTGCTCATGATTGCCTTGGCTATTCAAGTTTTTTGTGTGGTTTGATGTGAATTTTAGGATTGGTTTTCTCATTTCCATGAAAAACGACATTGGATTTTGGCTAGAGATTGCATTGAATCTGTGGATTGCTTTGGGTAGTATGGACATTTTAACACTATTAATTCATTCAATCCATGAATGTGGGGTATCTTTTTATGTATTTGTGTCTTCAGTTTTCTTTATGCTGTTTTATAATGTTCAGTGTATAGGTCTTTCACCTCCTTGATTAAATTTATTCCTAATTATTTTATTTTTTTGTAGCTATTGTAAGTGGGATTGTTTTCTTGATTTCCTTCTCAGATTGTTGCTAGTATATATAGATGCTACTGATTTTTTTTATGTTGATTTTGGATCTTGCAACTTTAGTGTATCCATTTATTAGTTCTAATAGTGTTTTGGTGGAATCATCTGGATTCTCTAAGTATAAGATCATGCCATCTGCAGACAGATATAATTTAACTTTTTTATTTCTAATTTGGATGTCTTTTTATTTCTTTCTCTTGTCTAATTGCTCTGCCAAGGACTTTCAGTACTATGTTGAAAAGAAGGGACAAGAGTGAACATTGTAGTGTTGTTCATGATCTTAACGGCAAAGCTTTCAACCTTTCAGCATTAAATATGTTGCTATGTATGAGCTTCTTGTATATGGCCATTATTGTATTTATGCACCTTCTTTCTATACTTAATTTGTTGAGAATTTTTATCATGAATGTATGCTGAATTTCATTGAATTCCTTTTCTGCATCTATTGAGATGACCATATTTTTTGTTGTTGTTGTTCTGTTAATGTGGTATATCACATTTATTGATTTGTTTATTTGAGTCATCCTTGAGTCTTGGGGATATATCTCACTTCAGCATAGTGAATGATCCTTTTCAGGTGCTACTGAATTTCATTTATGAGTATTTGTTGCAGAATTGTGCATCTATGTTCATGAAAAATATTGGGACTGTAACTGTATATTCCTGTACTGTTGTTACCTGGCTGATATGGTATGGTTGTGTCCCCACCCAAATCTCATCTTGAATTCCCACATGTTTTGGGAGGAACCCGGTGGGAGCTAATTGAATCATGAGGACATTTCTTTCTCATGATAGTAAAAAAGTCTCAAGAGATCTTATGGTCTTAACAGGGGTGTTTCCCTGAATAAGCTTTCTATTCTTGTATGCCACCATGTGAGACATGCCTTTCACTTTATGCCATGATTGTGAGGCCTCTGAAGCCACATGGAACTGTAAGTCAATTAAACCTTTTTTTCTGTATAAATTACCCAGTCTCAGGTATGTCTTTGTCAATAGCATGAAAACAGACTAATACACTGACTTTGGTATCAAGGCAATGCTTACCTTGTAAAATGAGTTTGGAAGTATTTACTTGAATTAGTTCATTCTAACATTACTGTAAAGAAGTTCCTGAGACTGGTCAGTTTATAAAGAAAAGATGTTTAATTGACTCATGGTTCCATAAGCTCTTCAGGAAGCATGATGCTAGCATCTGCTAAAAACCCTCAATAAACTAGCTATTGATGGAACATATCTCAAAATAATGAGAGCTATTTATGACAAACCCATAGCCAATATCATACTGAATGGGCAAAAGCTGGAAGCATTTCCTTTGAAGACTGGCAAAAGACAAGGATGCCGTCTCTCACCATAGTGAGAGTATTAACATAATATTGGAAATTCTGGCCAGGGCAATCAGGCAAGAGAAATAAGGGGTATTCAAATAGGAATAGAGGAAATAAAATTGTTTCTGCAGATGACATGATTGTATAGTTTGAAAATCCAGTTGTCTCAGTCCAAAACTCCTTTAGCTGATAAACAACTTCAGCAAAGTCTCAGGATAAAAAAATCAATGTGCAAAATTCACAAGTATTCCTATACATCAATAATAGACAGAGAGCCAAATCAAGAGTGAGTGTCCATTCACAATTGCTACAAAGAGAGTAAAATACCTAGGAATACAACTCACAAGGAATGTGAAGGACATCTTCAAGGAAAACTACAAACCACTGCTCAAGCAAATAAGAGAGGAAACAATCAAATGGAAAAACATTCCATACTCATAGATAGGAAGAATCAATATTGTGAAAATGGCCATACTGCTCAAAGTAATATATTGATTCAATCCTATCCCCATCAAGCTACCATTGACTTTCTTCACAGAATTAGAAAAAAACACTTTAAATTTCATACAGAACCAAAAACAAGCCTGTATGCCCAAGACGATCCTAAGCAAAAAGAAGAAAGCTGGTGGCATCATGCTATCTGACTTCAAACTATACTATAAGGCTACAGTAACCAAAACAGCATGGTACTGATACAAAAACAGATATATAAACCAATGGAACTGGACACAGGCCTCAGAAATAACACTTCAAATCTACAACCATGTGCTCTTTGAAAAACCTGACAAAAACATGCAACAGGGAAAGGATTCCCTATTTAATAAATGCTGTTGGGAAAACTGGCTAGCTATATGCAGAAAACTGAATCTGGACCCCTTCCTTACACCTTACACAAAAATTAACCCAAGATGAATTAAAGACTTAATGGTAAGACCTAAAAGCATAAAAACCTTAGAAGAAAATCTAGGCAATACCATTCAGGACATAGGCATAGGCAAAGACTTCATGACTGAAACACGAAAAGCAACAGCAACAAAAGTCAAAATTGACAAATGGGATACAATTAAACTAAAGAGCTTCTACAGAGCAAAACAAACTATCATCAGAGTGAACAGGAAACCTACAAAATGGGAGAAAATGTTTGCAATCTATGCATCTGACAAAGTGTAAATATCCAGAATCTACAAAGAACTTAAAAAAATTTATGAGGAAAAAACAACCGCATCAAAAAGTGGGCAAAGGTTATGAACAGACACTTCCCAAAAGAAGACATTTATGTGGCCAGCAAACACATGAAAAAAAGCTCATCATCACTGGTCATTAGAGAAATGTAAATGAAAACCAAAATAAGATACCATCTCACACTAGTTAGAATGGGGATCATCAAAAAGGCCAGGAAACAGCAGATGCTGGAGAAGATGTGGAGAAATAGGAATGTTTTTATACTGTTGGTGGGAGTGTAAATTAGTTCAACCATTGTGGAAGACAGTGTGGCTATTCCTCAAGGATCTAGAACTAGAAATACCATTTAACCCAGAAAACCCATAACTGGGTATATACGCAAAGGATTACAAATTATTCTACCATAAAGATACATGCACACTTAAGTTTATTCCAGGACTATTTACTATAGCCAAGACTCGAAACCAACCCAAGTCTTAATCCAGTCATCAATGATAGACTAGATTAAGAAAATGTGACACACACACACACACACACACACAAAAATAAAAATAAATAATAATAAAAAAAAGAAAATGTGACACATATACACCATAGAATACTATGCATCCATAAAAAAGGATGAGTTCATGTCCTTTGCAGGGACATAGATGAAGCTGGAAACCATCATTCTCAGCCAAATAACACAGGAACAGAAAACCAAACACCGCATGTTCTCACTCATAAGTGGGAATTGAACAATGAGAACATATGGACACAGGGAGGGGAACATCACACACTAGGGCCATTAGTGGGGTGGGAGGCTAGGGGAGGCTTAGTATTAGGAGAAATACCTAATGTAGATGATGGTTTGATGGGTGCAGCAAACCACCATGGCACGTGTATACCTATGTAATAAACCTGCACTTTCTGCACATGTATCCCAGAACTTAAAGTATAATAATTAAAAAGAATATAAATATATATATATATATTAAAAGAGATTTATTCTGCCAGATACCCTAAACCAAACCTTTCAAGTTCGAACCTCCACAGTTCCCTAGGGAGAGGCACAATGTAGCCAAGTATTTTTTGCTATGGCATAACAAAAGTGACCTTTGCTCCAGTTCCCAGTAAGTTCCTCATTTTTATCTGGGACCTCCTCAGCCTGGACTTCATTGTCCATATCACTATTAGTATTATGGTCACTACTATTTAACCAGTCTCTAAGACAGTCCAAACTGTAACCAATCTTCCTGTCTTTTGAGCCCTCCAGACTCTTCCAAACTCTACCTGCTAACCAAATTCAAAGCTACTTCCACATTGATTTGTTTTTGCTGTGTTCACCCAAATCTCATTTTGAATTATAGCTTCCATAGTTCCCACATGTTGTGGGATGAACCTGGTGGGACAGTATTGAATCGTGGGGGCAGTTTCCTCCATAAGTTCTCATGGTAGTGAGTAAGTCTCATGAGATCTGAAGGTTTTATAAGGGGAAACCTCTTTTGATTGACTGTCATTTCTCTCTTGCCTGCTGAAATGTAAGATGTACCTTTTGCCTTCTGCCATGATTGTGAGGCCTCCTCAGCCATGTAAAACTGTGAGTCCATTAAATCTCTCTTTTTTTAATAAGTTACAGATCTTGGGTATGGCTTTATAAGCAGCATGAAAATGAACTACTACAGTAAATTAGTATTGGGGCTGGGGTACTGCTCTAAAGATAGCCAAATATATGGAAGCAACTCTTTAATTGGGTAGTAAGGAGAGGATAAAACACTTTGGAAGACTGAAAAGAAGACAGGAAAATGATGGAAAGTTTGAACTTCCTAGAGACTTGTTGAATGGCTTTGACCAAAATGCTGATAATGATATGGACGATGAAATTCAGGCTGAGGTGGTCTCAGGTGGAGATGAGGAATATTGGGAACTGAGCATATGTAACTTGCTGTGCTTCAGCAAAGAGACTGGCAGCATTTTGGCCCAGCCCTAGAGATCAGTGGAACTTTGAAATTCAGAGAGATGGTTTAGGATATGTGGCAGAAGAAATTTCTAAGTGGCAAAGCTTTTAAGAGGAAGTGAAGTATAACAGTTTGGAAAATTTTCAGCCTGATATGATAGAAAAGAAAAATCCATTTTCTGAGGAGAAATTCAAACCCGGCTGCAGAAATTTGTGTAAGTAAGGAGGAGCCAAATGTTAATCACCAAAACAAGGGGGAAAATGTCTCCAGGGCATGTCAGAGATTCTTGCAGCAACCCCTTCTATCACAGGCCTAGAGGTGGAGAAAAAAGTGGTTTCCTGGACTGGGCCCAGGGCCCCTTGCTGTGAGCAGCCTGGGAAATTGGTACCGTGTGTCCCAGCCATTTCAGCCATGACTAAAAGGGGCCAACACACAGCTCAGATCGTTTCTTCAGAGGGTGCAAGTCCCAAGCCGTGGCAACTTCCATGTGGTATTGAGCCTGTGGGTGCACAGAAGTCAAGAACTGAGGTTTGGGAACCTCTGCCTAGATTTCAGAGGATGTATGGAAATGCCTGGATGTTCAGGCAAAAGTTTGCTATGGGGCGGGGCCCCCATGGAGAACACCTGTTAGGGCAGTGTAGAAGGGAAATGTGGGGTTTAAGCTTCAACAGAGTCCCCACTGGGGCACTGCCTAGTGGACCTGTGAGGAGGGTGCCGCCATCTTCCAGATCCTAGAATGGTAGATCCACTGACGGCTTGCACCATGCACCTGGAAAAGCTGCAGACACTCAATGCCAGCCCATGAAAACAGCTGGGAGGGAGGCTGTACCCTGCAAAGCCAAAGGGGTGGAGCTGCCCAAGACCATGGAATCCACTTCTTGCATTAGTGTGACCTGGATGTGCGACATGGAGTCAAAGGAGATCATTTTGGAGATTTAAGATTTGACTGCCCTGTTGGGTTTTTTACTTTCTTTTTTTTTTGAGACGGAGTTTCACTCTTGTTACCCAGGCTGGAGTGCAATGGCGCGATCTCGGTTCACTGCAACCTCTGCCTCCTGGGTTCAGGCAATTCTCCTGCCTCAGCCTCCCGAGTAGCTGGGATTACAGGCACGCGCCACCATGCCCAGCTAATTTTTTGTATTTTTAGTAGAGACAGGTTTCACCATGTTGACCGGGATGGTCTCGATCTCTCGACCTCGTGATCCACCCATCTCGGCCTCCCAAAGTGCTGGGATTACAGGCTTGAGCCACCGCGCCCGGCCTGGATTTTTAACTTTCTTGGGGCCTTTAGCTGCTCCATTGTGGCCAACTTCTGCCATTTGGAATGGGTATATTAATCTAATGCCTGTACCCCTATTGTATCTAGAAAATAACCAACTTGCCTTTGATTTTAAGGTTGCATAGGTGGACGGGACTTGCCTTGTCTCAGATGAGACTTTGGACTTTGAACTTCTGAGTTAATTTTGAAATGAGTTAAGACTTTGGGGGACTATTGAGAAGGCATGACTGGTTTTGTAATATGAAGACTTGAGATATGCAAGGTGCCAAGGTTGGAATGATAGGGTTTGACTGTGTCCCCACCCAAATCTCATGTTTAATTGTAGCTCTCACAATTTCCACATGTATGGGAGGGTCCTGGTGACAAATGATTAAATCATGGGGGTGGTTTCCCCCATATTGTTCTCATGTTTGTGAATAAGTCAGAAGATCTGAAGGTTTTATAAGAGAAAACCCATTTCACTTGACTCTCATTTCTCTCGTCTGCTGCCATGTAAGATGTCACTTGCTTTTTCACCATGATTCTGAGACCTCCCCAGCCTTGTGGAACTGGGAGTCAATTAAATCTCCTTCCTTTATCAATCACCCAGTTTTCAGGTATGTCTTTATTGGCAGTACAAGAACAGACTAATAAACACATTTTCAGGTATATTTATAGCAATTGCCCACTCCTGGTACCAATTTTCTGTATTAGTTCCTTTGCTCATTGTTCTAAAGCAATATCTTAAGACAAGTTACTTTTTAAAGAAAAGTGGTTTAATTTGCTCATATTTCTGCAGTCTGTACAGAGAGCATGATGCTGGCATCCCTCAGCTTCTGGGAAGCTGGGAAGCCTCAGGATACTTATAATCATGGCAGAAGGGAAAGGGGATGCAGGCACATCACGTGGCTGGAACAGGAGCTAGAGAGTGGAGGTGGAGGTGCTACACACTTTTAAGAAACCAAATCTTGCAATGACTCATTGTCACGAGAGCAACACCAAGGAAATTGTGCTAAACAATTCCTGAGAAATCCACCTCCATGATACAGTAGCCTCAAACCAGGTCCCACCTCCAACACTTAGGACTTTTCAATGTCAGATTTGGGCAGGTATACACATCCAAAACATATCATCCAATTGAAGAGTTTGAGAAAGACTGGTTCATTCTTTAGATATTTGGCAGAATTTATCAGTGAAGTTATCAAGTCCTGGGCTTTTATTTAGAAATGTGTTGTTTAATTTTCACATATTTGTGAATTTTCAGAAATTTCTTCTACTATTGATTTCTAATTTCTATCATTATAAAAGGAAAATACCTTATATGATTTTAATCTCCTTAAATTTTTTAAGGCTTGTTTTATGGCCTAACACATGATCTATTGAGAATGTTCTGTTTATGTTTGAGGAGCATGTGTTTTCTACTGCTGTAAATGTCTGTTAGGTTAATCTTGTCTGAAGTTCAATGTTTCCTTGTTGATTTTTCTGTATTGTTAATTTGTCTAGTGCTGTTAGTGGAGTATTGATGACACCACTGTTATTGTATTGCTGTGTGTCTATTTTTTTAAGTCTAGTAAAGCTTGTTTTATAAATCTGGGTGATCAGGTTGGGTGCATATATATTTAGGATTGTTATGTTCTTTTGGTGAATTAATCTTTTTGTCATTAAATAATGACTTTCTTTAACTTATTTGTTTTCTTTTTAACTTTTCATGCTTAAAATCTGTTTTATTGACATAAGTATAGATACTCCTGCTTGCTTTTGGTTTGTTTGCATAGAATATCTTTTTCCACCCCTTTACTTTCAGGCTATATGTGTTTTTATCAGTAAGGTGAGTTTCTTATAAATAGCATATAGCTGCACTGTGTTTTATTTTAATTCATTTCACCAATCTGTGTACTTTAAGTGGATGATTTACTCCATTTACATGCAGGGTTAATTTTTATATACTTCTCTCATATTGTTGGCTTCTCTCATATTTTGCTTCTCTCATATTGTGGGCTGTTTGTTTTATTTTTTTTTTCTTATATCTCTCTGTCTTTGTGTTTGGCGGAGTTCTGTGGTATTGCCATTTGATTCCTTTCTCTTCCTCCACTGTGTAATTTTTAAATAAAATCTGTGAATTGTATACTTTTGGTTGTTTTTATGATGGCAAACAAGAAACTTTTGTCTTCATGTTTATGGCTTTTTTGAGCATTTGTCAGTCTTAGTGAGTGTTGATGAATTCTCTGTGTTTGCTTGTCTGGGAAAGACTTTATTTCTCCTTTATTAAGTTTATTTTAGCTGGATATAACATTTTTGGCTGGAAGGCTTTTTTATTTTTTTTTATTTTTATTTTTTAGCACTTTGAAAATAGCATCCATTTTCTTCCAGCTTATAAAGTTTCTGCTAAGAACTCTGCTGTTAGTTTGACTGGGTTTTAATTATAGGTGAGTATACAGCTTTCTCTTCCTGATTTTAGGATTTTTTTTCCTTTATGTTGACCTTATGCTGACCTTTTGCAATTTATTTTCTTACTAGTTGTTGGAACTGCTGTATTTGGATGTCTAAATCTCCTGCTAGACTAGGGAAGTTGTCATCAATTATTTCTTTAGATAGGTTTTCTAAATTTTTTGCTTTTCTTGTCTCCCTCAGGAATATTGATGATTCATAAGTTTGGTTGCTTTATCCCATACTTTTAAAAGACTTTGTTTATTCTTTTTACTTCTTTTTAAAATTCTTTCTTCCTGCATTTATAAAAAGACCTGTCATCAAATTCTGAGATTCTTTATTCTTTTTATTCTAGTTTATTATTGAAAGTTTTAAATGTATTCCTTTAATGATGTTTTTATTTTCAGAAGTTCTTTTTGTTTTTTTTGAAAGATATCTATCTCCTTATTAAATTTCTTCTTCATATCCTGAATTGATTTTCTGATGTCTTTGTATTAGTTTTCAGATTTCTCTGGCATCTCAGTGATCTTTTTTAAATTAATGTCCTGAGTTCTTTAACTGGAATTTTTAGAATTTTTTTTGGTCAGCATCTATTGCCAGAAAAGTACTGTTTTTCTTTGGAGATGTCATAAGACCTTTCTTTCTCATACTTCCAGGTTTATTATACCGACTTCTTCACAGCTACAGAAACAGTCACTCTTTTTGTTTTGTTTTTCTGAAATTTCTTTCTTTAGGATGGGACACTTTCTTCCTGAAGATGTGACTCTGATGTATACTGAATTGGGCTGTTTGGCTCTGCTTCTAGATATGTTCAGTAGCAATTACTCTGTGTGATTTTTTGTTATAAATAGCTATAGTGAGATGGCTTTTTCAAATGTCAGTTTTACCAGTAGTGTGTACCAGGAAGGCTCATAGCCTCTTGAGTAGCTGAGGAAGCATGATGCAATGGTTGTTGTAGAGGTTACAAAAATCTTACCTTGTTTCCAAGAGCTGTGCACCTGCGTCAGCAGATGTAATGAAAGGGCTGTGTGGGTCAACCTCTAGGCTGATAGGTGGCATTTGCAGGTAGGAAATTGCTATGGTGGCAGCAGTAGAATTTATGCTTGACTTCTGTGATCCAGGAGAAGTACCTGGGTGTCCAGGTGATGATTTGGGACACGGAACATTCAGTGGTCTGGGTCCTGCATTCTGTTTCAGTAGGGGATCAGGGAGGGAGCTTGGTAGAGCTGGACTGGGCAAGCCTACACTTGGGCCTCCCAATGGCAGGCACAAACACTGGCCCTGATCGAGATCTAGAAGTCCTTGGTTCCTGTATAGAGATGCCTGGGCAAGGAGTGAAACGACCGATGCCACACCAAGGTATCAGCATGGGAAATGAGGGGTGGCCCAGGGCACTTAGCAGAGGTGAGCAAGAGTGGGACATGTTTTCTTCTCATGCCCAGACCCACCAGGGCTCATTCCCCTGTCTCAAGTGTTTCTTACTTAAAGTCACACACAGTTGGCTTTCAGTTTATATAGTTGCCTTGGGCTATAAAACTTGCCACCCAGGTTCAAATCATACTTCTCAGGAAAATAGCCTTCTGCTTTTTGAAGGATGGGGCCAAAATCCAGCACCCATGGATGGAGACCACGCTACCCTTGTTCCTCCATTCTGGCTGTGGGATCTCCACCCTCCACTAATTTGAGACCCAGATCTGCATTTCCTGGCCTGAGATTCTCTAATGCCAGTGGCTACTGCTTTTGCTAGTTTGCAGGATCCTGTGCAGTCTGCTGTGAGCTAGGCTTGAGAATGGTATCCTCATATCCATGCTTTGGTCTGGGAAAACATGTGAGACACACCCTGGCAACCTTCCTATTGTCAGTCTCCCAGCCACTCCTAAAGTTATATCCAGGGATTGAGAGGGTCAAGGTGCTCTCTTGTTACCTGTATTACATGGTTCCCCTGCAAGAAGGTGGATTGCAGAGAGACACTCATTCCCCTTCTCCTGTATTGGGGATTCACTCATAGTTTTCAGCCAGACTGCAACATGCAGTCTGCCTGCCTACCTTCTCTTTTCTGATATCTGAAGTTTTATTTTGCTTTGCCATTGAACTTCTCTGTTCCTTTTTGGATAAAAGGTTACAATTTTTCAATCTCTCCACCCTATTTTTCTTTGAAGTGAGTGAGGCACAGTGTAAAATCCTCTAGCCTGCCAGCTTGGGGGGGTAGGATTTCTATTTTTTAATTGTTCTTACATCATTGCCAAACTTTTCATTTTGTTTGTGTATTATTTTCCAAATTATATTTCCTTTTTATCCATATATTGTTATGTTAATAGTTCATGAACTTCAAGAGGATTATTTTGAATTCTTTGTCATTTCATAGCTCTCCATTTCTTTAGGGTTCTTTATTGAAGCTTTGCTAGTTTAGTTTCTTTTGGAAGTGTTCTATTTCCTGAGTCTTTTTAATCCTCATGTCTTTGTGTTGGCTTCTGGGCATTTGAAGACCCAGCCACGTTTTCTGGCTTTTACAGATGTTCTTTGGCAGGAATGGATCTTCACTATTTAGTCTAGTTTGTAATTCAGGATGGGCCAACTGGTAATGACCCCAGGCAAGTAGAATTGCTCTTGGGTTCTCTAGATGGCTTCAGTAGTTTTTCCCTCCCTGGTTGTGGACCTGCGATAGTGTAGAAGTCTGGCTGCCTAGGCATTCAAGTCAGGCAGAACTTCTCACCACCCACCACCTGCTGGAGCAACTGGCTTGGGTTTTGGGGTAGTCAGTACTGTTAGCTGGTACCTTTGATTGCACACTACTGCTGGCAGGTACACAGAGCTCCTGCCAAGATTTGCATGCTAGTTGCTATGAGCTTTGCTTCCTTGCTTTATTTCGACCTGACTCCAGGTAGTCTTACTGTGCTGTTCTCCCGGGCAATCTCCATTAGGTGAGACCAAAGTTTCCTGGGAAGCATCTGGGAATGCTAGGGAAGCTGCATGTCTGCCTTTGGTTTTTCTCCACTCTGCCCCCCACGCCTCCCGCCCCCCACCGTAAAGACCATGGTACCTGGGGAATCCTTTCTGTGTGATGTTGAGCTGACTTGGAGATGGGAGAAAGATGATATGGTCAGAGTGAGACCATTTCTTTTACCTTCTATGTGGATTTTATTCTGTCCCATGGATCATCCATGCAGGTGACTCAGGCTTATTTCCCATTTTTGGAGTTTCCACCATGGTGTTATTGTCTGTGGATAGTTGCTAGTGGAACTTTCTTATGGGGCTAGTAAAGCCGGATACTTCCTAATTTACCATCTTGCTCTTTCATTAGATCTTCAACAAGATGATTATATTGTTTTGGAATGAGATTTAAGGGCATAATAGTTTATCATATTAGATAATTACTCACTTGTAAGACCCACCTCCATCTTCCAGGGTTGCCATCTTGGAAAACTAAGGTGTCATGATATAAACATTTGGTATTGTCTTAGTTACCAAATAGCATGTTTCTTCCACATCTACTTTGCTACTTACATCAGTCTTTTTTTTTCTTTTCTTTTTTGAAGAAAAGAAAAAGGTAGAATTTGCAGTAAGCCAAGACTGTACCACTGTACTCTGTTGCCCAGACTGGAGTGCAAACCCTGCCTCCCAGGTTCAAGTGATTCTCCAACCTCAGCCTCCCAAATACCTGGGATTAAGGGTACACACCACCACACCTGGCTAATGTTTTTTGTATTTTTTAGTAGAGATGGGGTTTCACCATTTTGGCCAGGCTGTTCTTGAACTCCGGACCTTAGATGATCCACCTGCCTCAGCCTCCCAAAGTCCTGGAATTACAGGCATGAGCCACCATACCTGGCCACACCAGTCCTTTTAACTATATGTTAACATGATGATTACAAATTAACTTGAAATTGTATTTAATTGGTTGCTTAATAAAGTATGTTGGTATGGGCTTCTCTCTCTTCCCTTTTTATCAGGCATTTAACGTACCTTCCTTTCTCCACACATTTCTAAACTACTAGCCAAATTTAATTGGTTCAGAATGTTTCATCTATCTTTGCAGCCTCTTGCTCTGTTTCTCATTTCTTATATTGAAACTAACACTTAGGCAATTTGTTTCTTGGTCATTGTCATTGCTCACCTCCAATTTTAGTTCTTCAAATGGTATCACACTTCTCTTTCAACACTCGTGCTAGTAATTCAGCTGCTCAATGTGTTTACTCCTCACACTTATACAAAACACATTTAAACTTTCTCTTCTCATTTTCATCTGCACTTCATCCCTTTTAGAAGAAACATCCCATAAGAGAAGCATCTCCAGCCAGGCGCGGGGGCTCAAGCCTGTAATCCCAGCACTTTGGGAGGCCGAGGCGGGTGGATCACGACGTCAAGAGATCGAGACCATCTTGGTCAACATGGTGAAACCCCGTCTCTACTAAAAATACAAAAAATTAGCTGGGCATGGTGGCACATGCCTGTAATCCCAGCTACTCAGGAGGCTGAGGCAGGAGAATTGCCTGAACCCAGGAGGCGGAGATTGCGGTGAGCTGAAATCGCGCCAATTTCACTCCAGCCTGGGTAACAAGAGCAAAACTCTGTCTCAAAAAAAAAAAAAAAAAAAAGAGAAGCATCTCCCAGGGACCCAGTTCTCGTTTCAATTTTATTGTGCTTATCTTTTTTTCTTTTTTGACTCATTTAGTAATGAAAGAAACTATGCCATAGTTTTATAGCACTTGGCCCTTACTGTATCAAAGCAGCAGTATTTCCTTGCTAAATTTATACTTGCATAAATAGACTTGGCAGTGATATTTCTATATGTGGATTTGTGTAACATGTATGGATGCACATGGTCATATATGTAACATGTTATTTACAGTAAGGTTAGAAGATTGGCAGTTTGACTGTCAGTATTTATCAGTTAGGAAGCAAACCTGCCTCTTCTATGGCACGAAACCATCAGAGACAGTTCTGTTTACCAGTTGCTTTCAGGTGAGTGATCAGTTGTTTGCTTCCAGTTGTACTGGTGAAATTTCTACGCTGGGCTAGAAATACTCTACAGCAACAATTTACTCTTTCGGTTTCAGACTGTAGCCCAGGTCATAGAACTGGTATCTTAAGAACTCAGTTTTTCTTTCATTTAATTGTATCCATGTAATTGTTTCTTGGTCTTTACTTCAGCCTCATAATTCACGCAAATATAAGTAAGTAACTGCTAATGATGCAGCAGGAAATATATGAGTAAGAAGACAAGCTGTTTCGGTAGCTAAGCAACAGTCCTAGAAGTGATAATTTATAATCTGCATTACTTTGTGATCCTCAGCCACTTTTTGCCTTATTTCTGATAAGTAGGGGCTAGTGGGCTGATAGTGGGTATTGACATGGCTTGTAATAGGCAAAAAAAAAAAAAATTATTCCTTAAATCATAGAATCTCATTTTCCTATGATCGTCAGTGAAACTTTCTTAGATAGTCTGAATTTTATATTCAAGGCTTCTTTTCTGCTTGAAGGATATCTAAAAATTACTTTTTATGTCATTGTTTTTTCCCCTTCAGATGTAGGATTATCTGTTGATTCTATCTCCTATCAACCTCATTGTATGTGACCCCAGGAAATTCATTAACCTATCCACTTCTTTGGGCTACTAAATCTTCTGCACAATAAAATGCACAAATCAATTTGTTTTCTATGTACTTGCTTCTATTATTTTGTCTTTCAAAGCACTCCAATTTTTCTTTGCCCAGCTCTGCAATTATTTAGAGTCCTGGAGACTTTTTGGCTTGAAGCTTTAAAAACACCGCTCTCATATGATGTGAAGCAGCTCTCTTGCTTGCTAAGCATACCCTATTAGTAAAAATCTATGCTTGAAGTATCTATTATATCCTCATCTTGATTTATAAGAAAAGTTTCCTTCTGGAAATATATCTAATGAATAAGAATTTTAAGTGAGGGAATTTTAACATTTCAAACCGGTGGTGTGAATAGACCTAGAAAACACCACCTTGACTAGAATGCTATAAAAGCCCTCATATTGGGCAACCTAAACTTTGCTCCCCAGGAAATTCTTGTACTTTAGCTCACAGTGCCTATCAAACATGGTAATGTGTCTGCAAATTTCAGTTGACAGAAAACATGTCAGTTAATCAGCAACCTTAGAAAGTAAACAAAGCTGAGCTATAGACAACAATTGCAAAGCAGCCAGAGTATTTCCTGAAGGTGGTAGGAAAAACATACCGAGACTAGAAGGAGAACAAAAGATCATTCCCCTTATGCTTGGTGAAAAACTGCCTTCCAGTCACTTCCAGATGCTGTGACATTAAATACTTGTCTGTCTCCCTGGGCTGGTAATCGTGTACTTTGCTATGTCACACTTTGTCCTCAAAATTCTTTCTTTCTTCTAAGACAAACACACTTGACCATCTCTCTCTCACTTTTAATTAAAAAAAAGTTTTAAAAACAAGACAAGAACACACATTTTAAAAATTCAGAGTAATATAACAAACACACATGTACTCAATCGGAACTTAAAAATATGGCTGTTGTCACATTTTGCATTGGACTTAACGGACAGATAAAATGGACAATCTTTTGTTCGTTTTCCCAGTCTTGTTAGGGTGCCATTTTATGAACTGAATGTAATTTTTTCAGTCAGTTTTAAAAAGTTAGTTACAAATGTATCTGTAAAACACCTATAATTTTGTTTGGTATATATGAAAGTTTATATAAATGATAGTCCCATGTACTTTACCTAAACAATTATTTCCTCATTTTTTATGCTTATTCTTTTGTAGCCCTGTGTTTCATTTTTTTTGTTATATATTCTTTCTCCTCATTTATACTTATATGTAGCTCACTTCCTACCTTTCATTTTTCCCTTCTTCATCTTTGTTCTATTTTCTTACTTCTGAGACAGACACACTTGACCATCTAAACTGTGCAGAGGAAAGATCAGCACAGCAGTCTTCGCCTATCCTCTTGCTGATAGACCTACACAGGGATACCTTGGAGTGATATAACCTCTACTACCATTAAAAAAGAGCACTGAGTCTGCACCAAGAAAGGAGGATAAGTAGATGAGCATGGATTCTCCAACCTCTTGACCAACTCAAGTGTCTAATGATCCTCTTATGGAAAATGAGCCATCTGTGGGTTATAGGTAAGCCCTGTGAAAATTGACCAGTGAATGATGATGTGGCTGCTTAATCTTGCCTGGGGATGGAAGCAGCTGGAGTTTCTTACAACTGGTACAGAGTTATAAGGGATTTGACATTTAAAAAGACCTCAGGACCCACTTTTCCCCAATAGTTTTGTGCTAGGTCTTAGAATTTCCCCAGAGAATAATAAAATTATCATTTTTACTATTTATCTACATATTGATTTATCTATGTATTTATCTATATTCTGTTGTAATTTTCCAGTTCATTTACTGAACTCTCACTCAGATCAAAGAGCCCTATGTATTGACTCATTGCATTCTTTACCAACTCTTGCCCTCTCCTAGGTTACCTGATGCTTTTTCCACGTGCTTTGTTCACCGCACGCTCTACCGTCAGCCAAATGCTGACATGCACTAGTATTTCCTGGCATACTTCTGATTTACTTCTTCTTGTAAGATTACCAGAGAACATACTCATACTCAGACACATTTTCAACCTCTTCTAAGGAGTTTGAGTTACATGGAATCCTGTCCTTCATTCCCACAGAACTTCTTTTATAGTTCATAGAGATGCTGAAGAGAGGAGGTGGCAGAGAGGTGAGGTCCCCTTTCCTCATACTGATTTGATAATCTTTGAACACTTCTATGTTGTTAATCCTTGATTGAGTCATAATTTAGTCTTAAATGGATTTAACCTATTTGAGAGAAAGGCTCACAGCTCTGTCCATTCAAGGTATTTGCATGAAGCTGGCCTTATAATAGGAACTCTCTATGCTCCAGGCATGCTGAACATTTTTTAGTTCCTCGAATATAGTATGAATGTACCATAGGCCCTTGAACATATGGTTATCCTTGCCTGGAACAGCCCCGATTTCCCACTCTGTTATCATAATCTACCCTAAATATTCATCTAAATAACCTACCTTAATATATTATGTCTCTAAAAATAATTATGGATATTCCAAGTCAGAGAAAAGCCCTTACTACACTACCTTTCTTGCTGGCTTCATCATAGGACTCCCCAACTAGATTGCAAGCTCTGTGTCTGTCATGTTCAAATAGCGCCTTGAATGACTCTCTGTAACCTGGTAACATGTCTTCGAATGAGCTAGCATTCTTAGATTGAGAGAGCTTTTCTTTCACTTTGTCCAATAACTTTGTAAAAGCACTTAGCTTTTCCCATCTACCCCTTTCTATTTGCCTAGACAGTTTTCTGCAGCATATTTTAGGGGAAGGAAAGTTGGTTTGCTCTTAACCTGTTTATGAGTTAGTACAGTGCACATTTGCCCAATCCAAGGGGTAGAAGAGAAATGTCTTTACACATTATTAGCTACTTAGGTTTTCCTGTAAAACCTTGAGTTAAATGAGTTGAAACTTACTTTGCTAAAAAATCTTCATCTTAAATATGAAGCATATTAAGAAGAATCCATATTTCAACGGAAGAAATTGCAAATAATGCTGCTAACACATTCACCAATATCTATGTATAATGCGTTGCATTTTTATCTTAGCATATCACAATGGATTAACTAACACTAACTGGTAGAAGCAAGGTCCCATGTGCAGAGATAAAGAGATGACATCAATAGCTCCTTTTAACACTGTGAACTAAGAAACCTGTAGATTCTTATCCATCAATGAGAAAGTATACATTATTATTAGTTCAAAGCATTTCTTTTTACAGGAAGCTTTTTTGTTCTGTGGCACTTAGTCATTCCTATATACATTATCCATTCCTATATAGGCTACTTGAAAACTTTGAAAACCTTGACCCCTGAATGCATAGCCAAGCCAAAAAACCCCTAAGAAGAGCCAAGTGATTATTTTTTCTATCCTTTCCTGTATAGTCATTTGCATGTGAGAGGGAAAAAAAATCTGATAACTGATGTCAAACAAGAAAAGAAAAATGACCCTGAAGCACAGCAAATTGCAGTACTGAGTCACCACATTTACACTTACATTATAGCTTATAGTAATGTAAATTCTGACGCATCACATTTACACTTACATTATAGCTTATATTAATATAAATTCAAGCTGCTAGAAATTACTCCCACAGGCAGCTGTGTAAAGTCACTTTTTTCACACATTTTCTTGTAATAACTGAAGTTTTACAGTAATTTCTTTAAATAGTTGAGGAAGAGAAAATGGAGATTATGTGCCAGTTTCCAAACTAGGAAACTTTACCTCGGTGCATTGCCTATTTCCAGAGAGCTGAGATTCCCCTTGCTTGGGAAAGCTCACTCCTTTCCAACACAAAGTCTTGGTTCCTGCTAGGCTAGTCTCCTTATTATCTGGAATAGGTACCAAAAGTAGCTTCTAGATTCAGACAATCCTTGCTCAAATATTCTGTCTTCTTCCAGCTGTGTTACTGAGTTACTGTTACAATCTATTTATCAATTATACTTTACCTCCTGGACTTGCTGTGAGGATCAATTAGATAATGTAAGTCAGGTGTCCAGTGGTCTGCCTAACACGTAATGTGACTTAATAAACACCACTTCCTTCCTCTCTCCTCTGTGCCGTTGCACATTCACCTTCCCTCTTAGTAGATTCTCTATTACCTTCTGACCTCAAGGAGTAAGACGTATAACACTTACCTTGAGAATTTTCTTATGATTCTAGCCCACACTGAGTGGCTTCCTGCTTTAAAATATTCTTTCTTTTTTTTTTGAGACAGAGTCTCGCTCTGTTGCCAGGCTGGAGTACAGTGGTGTGATCTTGGCTCACTGCAACCTCTGCCTCCCAGATTCAAGCAATTCTCCTACCTCAGCCTCACAAGTAGCCGGGACTAAAATACTCTTATTTTTAATTGGGCCATCCATTTGTTATTGCATTTTTCTAGTTATATGTCTAAGTATATCCAGAGTACTCAATAAAAATGCCTGGAGACTTGTGGCATTTCATTTCATTTTTATGTAACTATCATAGTAACTAACATGTCTACATAATGGGGTTCCATAAATTATGTAACTGATTATTACTATGTAGGACCCACCTAGATTTATATAATATCTAAAATGCTAACCTCTGGTGAGAAACACACAGTGCCTTACCCACTTGGGGTTTCTAGCTTCCAGTTAATTAAATTGTCATCCTTTGATTCTGCAAGCTGACCTACTTTTTAAGATAAACTGTCAGCTGGTTGAGGATTTTTTTAAAACACTTTTTTCCTGAAAAAATTAAAACAAAGTATAACTTCTCATTCTGTTATTGTATTTGAATTTCAGTGACTTTGGATAGCTAAGCAGTTCCGTGCAGTCACTGATTCTATCCTTAAGTGATACATGGTAGATTTAATTTTGATGGCAGGAGAAACAAGATTCAAGAAAATTAATCAGTAACATTTCTGCCAAATGTAGTAAAAATACACCGGGAAACCAACATAGAAACAATTCTTTGAAAGCTCCTAACATAAATTAAAAATATGAGATTCGGACTTAAATGTAGCCAAGTCTTTCTATTTAAAGGTACATGAAAAGGTTTCCAGAAAAAACAATTGCAGATTATGAGGTAAACTGAAACACCCTAATACTTACAATTTCTTTCAAATAGTGAGTATTGCTCTAAAGAAATTATTATCTATCATTAAATATATAAATTCTTCCTATGCCTCAGTCTAGAGCACTATATACGGCATTGCCCATTCCAGAAGCAACTCAAGTATAGAATAATACTCCTTAGTCTAGTTTTGTAATTTTTTCCTGTAAGGCTAAGGTGACCATATATTAGTTTGTTAAGAATAGTTTGGCTTATATCTGTTGTCCTAACATTAATTGTACTCACTTTCACTATCAGAATTAATTTAGTTTGGACAGCAATTTTTTCTTTATTGCTTTTAGAGTTCTAATTGCAGTCCTATTTGTTTTCTGTGTTCATAGCACCTTATATCCTGGGGCTCATCTTCCTAAGCTGTTATTCAGAGGCTGGCATAAGATGGCTTCTCAACTCATGATGGGCACATGATTTATGTTTGCTGAATTGTGTCAACCAAAAAGATACATTGAGGTCCCAATCCCTGGAAACTGTGAATGTGACCTTATTTGGAAAAGGGTCTTTGCAGATGTAACCAAATTAAGATAAGGTCATACTGGCTGAGGGTGGGCTCTAAATTCAATGACTAGTGTGCTTATAAGGTGAGGAAAATTTGAAGACACAGAAGAGACATAGGGAGGAAGGGCATATGAAGACTGTGGCGGAGATTAGAGTCATGTTATCACTAGGCAAGAAATGCAAATGATTGCCAGCAACCACCACAAGATAGAAGAAGCAAGTAAAGACTCTTTCCTAAAGCCATGAGAGGAAGCATCCTGATTTCAGACTTACAGTTTCCAAAACAGTAAGAGATAAATTTGTTTTAAGGCACTCAGTTTGTAGTAATTTTTTATATAGCAGCTATAAGAAACTAGTAACAATGTCCCCAATTCATCCTTTGGGACTCACAAAGTGAAATTTGTGTCCTCCATATAACCCACATCTTAATTCAGAGCATCCTAACTGCATACCACTGACCCTTGAACAACACAGGTTTGAACTGTGTGTGTCCACTTACACATGGAATTTTTTCAAAACATATATTGGAAAAATTTTTGGAGATTTTTGAAAATTTGAAAAAACTCACAGACGAACCTCATAGCCTAGAAACATTGAATAATAAAGAAAATATTAGGTATGTTGCGAGTGTTTAAAATATATGTAGATACTAGCTTATTTTATCATTCACTACCCTAACTTATACAAGAATCTAAAATAAAAAGTTAAAATTTATGAAAACATATGCAAATAAATGCAGACCATATGTGACATTATTTATAGTTGAGAGAAATGTAAACAAATGTAAAGATGCAATATGAAATCATAGATGCATAAAATTGACTATAGTATATGCCATGCTACTGCCATAACTTCATGGGCGCTTCCTATTGCTAGTGCATTGAGTCCAGGTGTCGGGAGTATCCTCTTAAAAACATCGTGTGATAATAATCATTTGAACATGCACAGGTTGTTTCTCCCTGCAGTAACATGTGATCTCTCATGGGTCGTCAGTGTTTCTCACCGTGCTTAGTTAAATGCCATGAAACTTGAGTAGCACTATGAGTAACAGACCCATATGAAATGCCGTAGTGATGCTAGAAGTGCTCCCGAGAAGCACAGTCATGCTGTTAGCAGAAAAAGCTGAACTGCTTGATGTGTGCCTCGGGTTGAGGTCTGCAGTATGGTTGCCTGCCATTTCAGACAAACGATTGATTCATCTTGTAAACAGATGATAGCGTATTACAGTCTTCATAAATACAGTACAGTACTGCAAATTTATTTTCACTCCCTTATGATTTTAAATAACATTTTCTTTGCTCTAGCTTACTTTAAGAATACAATATACAATACATGTAACATACAAAATGCATTAATCAACTATTTATGTTATCCATAAGGCTGTTGGTCAGCAGTAGGTTATTGGTAGTTAAGTGTTTCGGGAGCCAAAAGTTACGTCCAGCATCCCTAACTGCTGTGTTGTTGAGAGGTTACCTGTATGTAACCTCTTCAGATGAGGTGAAAATCCATCCTCAGTTTTGGCTACCTAAGAAAGCCTCCTAGATTGAATTTGGCATTTGACAGAGTTTATATTTTAAGTCAAATCATCCCAAACACGCTCTTTAAATTTGGTGAAAATCTTTGTAGCTAGCTTGCCTTACATATTATGGCAACCACAGGTAAACTGACAAATTGTCAGAAACTCTTTAAAAATCTTATATGGATAGATGAACATGGATATATCTATAATATTTTAAAAGAGTATCTATTGTCAGTTTAAAGAATTTTATGTCTATATCTGCACAGAAGTAGCTGTAGATATAGATATCTACATATACGTATGTCTATGTCTCTATATGTTATTTTCAAACAATTTCTGTTCATCTATCAGTTTGACATAGCTATCTGTGATTTGTTAGATCAATTCAAGATATAGATATACAAGTATAAGGGTCATTTATATATTTAGGAAATGCTATGAATAAAAATCAACTTTTAGAATACTCCATAATTGGACCTCATCATATTGTATAAAGATATTTCATCTTTTCCAAAGCTGACTCTATTCTATGGGAATAAATGCTTTACTAAGCTGCTGTTAGAATTTAGGGAAAACATTAAGCCTGATGGCACTAATGGCAGAGAGATCAGGAAGGGGTGGATGCTGCTGATACCCTGCTGGGAAATGAGGAATGAGCCATCTGGATCTCCAGCTGAGGCCAATTGGATTCAGACAAGGGCTGCCAGTGGGAATGGTCTGGATTTGGATGAAGTTCATCACTGCTTAAGGAAGTGGGCTGGCCCTGGAGCAGAGAGAAAAAGATGGTCTTCTTAGGAGAACGGACTTGGAAGACTAGTTCTCTTGGAGGTCACAGTAGGGAAATACATGTTATAATTACTAACATTGACTGAAGGCCAGCAAGATGATGAGTACTGTTGAGAACATAGAAGCATTCTTGCTTTCTGTCCAGAGAATCATTCTGGTAGAAAGGTCAACTGTTTGGTGTTCTTTCCCCATGACTGTTTGCTCAGTAGAAGAGTTATTTACTGGAACCAAAGAGATCAACCATTTTCTTTTATGAACTCCATCCCAGATATGATGTTTCAATTGAAACCGTTTTTCCTCTGAGATTGCTGTCATGGTCTCTTTATTCTCATTACTTTGCTGTCAACTCTAGAAGAAAAAAACCACATCCTGGATAGCCTAATCTTTTCTAATAGTATCTTCTGGTTACTGTAGTTTAGTAAAATTATTATAGCTTCATTTTTATAAATTAAGAAGTTACTAGGTTTGCACAGTTACCCTATTAATTCTAGAGCAGGTAAAAAGGAACTCTGAAAAAAGTCTCGGTCTTTATTGCAGTCCATTCATTGGGTTTGCTGTGGTTTGAACGTGCCCCCAAAATGTATGCATTAAAAATGTAATCCCCAATTAAAGAGTGTTGGTAGGTGGTTGAGTCACGTGGGCTCTACTCTCACGAACAGATTAATGCCATTCATGAGGGCATTAGGGCTGCAAGGCTGCCTGTCTGATTTCTTGCTGTCTTGATGTGTGATGCCTTCTGCCATATTATGACACAGAAGGCCTTCACTGTGTGTGGTCCCTGGACCTTAGACTTTCCAGCCTCCAGAATGGGAAGAAATAAATCTCTGTTCTTTATAAATATGTCATCTGTGACATTCTGTTGAGTAGCCCAAAACAGACTAAGACAGAGTTTAAAATGTGCTCTTGGTGAATTTTTTCTAAATATATGATATTTTTAGGGTCACATTTTTTTCTTCTTTCTTTAATAATGCTAGAAAGCTATTGATAAATTAAAAAGTCTAATTGATGAGGGAAATTATGTATATTCAAGGGGTATAATGTGATCATTTGATATATGTATACATTGTGAAATGTTTACCACAATCAAACTAACACATACACTATCATACTTTGTTCTCATGTATATGTGTGTATATCTGTGTATATGTGTGTGCCTGGTTGTGTATGTGTGTGGGAGGTGGGGTAAGGACCCTTAAGATCTCCTCTGTTAACAAATTTCAAGTAAAAAATGCAGTATTAACAGTAGTCGCCATGCTGTATGTTAGATTTCCAAAACTTATTTATCTTATAACTGAAAATTTGTACCCTTTGACAGTTTCCTCCCCATTTCCCTTATGCCCCAGCCCCTGCTAACCACTGTTTTATGCTTCTGTGAATTATCCATTTTTTAGATGACTCATATAAGTGAGATCAAATAGTAATTGTCTTTCTGTGTCTGGCTTATTTCACTTAGCATAATGTCTTCCAGACTCATCTATGTTATTGCAAATGGTGTGATTTCCTTCTTTTTTATGGGTGAATAATATTACTTTGCATATCAAATATGTAATATATATAGTATATATAAACACATTCTTCTCTATGCATTCGTTCATCAGTGGACACTTGGGTGGTTTCCACATTTTTCCTGTTGTGAATAAGGCTGCTGTGATCATGTGGATAAGATGTCTCTTCCAGATGTCGATTTCCTTTGGATATATACCCCGAATTGGGACCTTCATATCGTATAGTTCTATTTCTAATTTTTTGGGAAACTTTCATAATGACTGTACCAATTTATGTTCCCACCAAACGGTAAACAAGGGATTTTTCTTTTGTCCATTCCTTTGCCTATACTTGTCATCTTTTGTCTTTTTTATAATAGGCATCCTAAAAAGTTCGAGGTGATACCTCTTTCTGGTTTTAATTAAATGTGTGATTTTTCAGTCTAGATCAGGGTAATTGAAGGAGGTTGCTGTGTTTATTGATTTGATCTGCTATATCAGACACTTCACTGTGCATCAGTCGCATGAAAAGCATATTAGCCATTGTCACCATGAGCACAGGCAGAGGACCCAAGGACAAATTCGTGCCAAGGAGTTTTTATTCTTTACCTACCATAAACTATTTTATTAACTTTTAATTGAATTAATCTGTTTTGGCACTATGTGGGCAATAATTAAGCAGTGATTTATTTTAATTTATAATGTGCATCAGACCCACCTGGATAATTTGATTTATCATTTTTAAAATACTTGTGTTTAGGCAACCTCTGGAGCTTTGGATTGATTCTTTTAGCGTAGACACCAGCTATGTGTATTTTTGCAAAATCAGCTCAAGTGAACTTGATGCATACTCCTAAATATAAACCATTATTTGCAAGTACGTTCTGTTGTATATTTAATAGTTAGCAACCCGAGGGTTTCAATACTAACCTTGCCTTTGTCTCATTTCTTCCTCCCCCAAAATGCTAAAATTGCACTCCGTACCTGGTAGCAGGTTGCTCAGTCGTCCCTGTATATGTATATGTGGGTCTGCGCACCCAAACACCTCAAATTTCGTATTCCTAGTAGTCAAACATTTTCTCAGCTATAAACATCAGAATCTTTCATTAATGTGCGAGTTTTTACTTTTCTACTACTGACAATAAGCAGGGCAAATGAAATTAGCCTTTAGCTTTTTGTTCTCTCCTGTATCCTCTGCTGGATGTGATGCTTGAACAGTGAAAGGGTCAAGAGGGAGACTGGCTGTAGCAAGACGAAGCGAGTATTCACATCACTCAGGTAGAATTAGTCACTAGACAGGCATGTCCTGGCAATGGAGACTAGACTGAGAAAGGTTGAGACAGGTGCAGCAAAGCAAAGACCGAGGTGAACTAACACAGGCTGCCATAGCTGTAAACGTCAAACCAAATAAAGTATCAAAAAAGGATTAACGAAACAATGGAGGGTTAAATAGTACTGTAATAGACTATCTTTCATTTGAGGCTGCTTCCACTGGAATATATCAGAAACCTAAATTGGAAATAAAGGCTGTGAAGTTTCAGTCAACCCATGGAATTATTGCCACAAACATTCATTACTTTTCTAAGCTGTCTATTGACAGGCCCTTGCCTGAAGGGTTATATACCCAAGTCGCAGTGGAACACAATCACTGAGTTTCAGATTATAAATTCATCATTGTGTTTAGAAGTCCTTGCTGTTGTTTCAAGTAATATTTGGGTACAATGTATGTTTATTTTTGCTTTTTAAAACCCTTTTGGTGAGATGTGTTATCTGATACAAATTCTAATGTTGAAAACCAAAATGTGTCCGATTATGCACAGAAGTCAAAATTAGAGTAACTTTGTGTAACATTAAAATATAGGGAATAAATAGAAAGGTCTGAGGATACAATTTTAAGCATGTATACAGAGTGAACTACCTATTAAGTGAATTTTTATTTGATAATATTTGTCATTTATTCATTGAAATCAACATTTATTGAGTAGCTGCTTTGTTCCACATTTTGAGCTAGGCAATGGGAAAACAAAGTTGAGTAAGTCATGCTCCTTGTTATTAAGGACAAGTAGAGAGTAAGTCAAAAACTGTAGGGCAGAGTAAGTAAATTCAGCTTTAGAGTTGTACATAAGAAGCTATGAGAGCACAAAGGGGGGACATTTAAGTGGAACTTGATGCTTAAAGGAGCACTTGCCTGTCATAGAGGCGACACTTGAGCTGAGTTTTTAAGGGACATGTTATTTCATATTTTGCTTTGGTGTAGAGAGAGAAAAGGGGGAGAAAACATGAAAAAAATACGTTATTCTGATAGGATGCTAAATGAAAACTTAGATCCCCAATACCCTTTAAGTCTCTTACAATGCCCCAGGCCTGATAGAATTGCTAATCTTGGAGACTGAGTACCCACCATGCCTTTGGATACTTGATCTTCCGGGCTTAAAGACTGAACAAAACCCATTTTGAAACTTGTTTGTTATTTTTATTTCTGAGGAGTCTATTTTTAAGGATGACAACTTCAAAAAATTATATTTTTATTATGATTTATCTTCAGAGAGACATTGATTTTATAGAATTTAAGAATTCTACAGTCATGCTGTACATACTGACATTTTGGTCAACTGCAGACCAATTATAAGACAGTGGTTTCGTAAGATTATAATACTATATTTTTACTGTACCTTTGCTAGTTTTAGCTATGTTTAGATATACGAATACCATTGTTTTACAGTTGCCTACAGTTCTCAGTACAGTAACATGCTCTGCAGGTTTGTAGCATAGGAGCAATTGGTTATACCACATAGGTTAGGTGTGTTGTGGGCTATGGCATCTGAGTTTGTGTAAGTACACTCTATGATGCTTGAACAGAGATGAAATAACCTAACAATGCATTTCTCAGTACATAACCCTGTTGTTAAGTGACACATGACTGTGTTTTCTTTATTCATTTAGAGTTTAGTGAAGTGCCATATACAGCAAAACAAATCTGGGGAATGGATGATTCTCCTTCGTAACAAAGACACTATTGAAGTGATCTGATACATCAGTTCTGATTAGAACAAAGCAATCTTCAGTTCAAGTTGAGATATCCATTTACATAGGGCTTCTATTTTCCAAATCAAGACAAATACTTTTTACAGGTCAGTGTACTTTGAGAACAGAATTTGATACATTTTCAGCATAAACAGTGTTAAGAACCTTTAGATTTCTATCCTACATTTACTGGGTCAATAGAAACCTGGTAGATTTCTGAGTTTTTCTTGTCTTGGCAGGAAAATACAGAAAACACTTTTGTTTGATATTCTATAGAGATAGTAAGGCACACAAGCATGAACATATATATTCTAGAAATAATGAAGCAATCCTAAAGAAAATAGATTTAGAAAATTAGTGTCGGAAAGGAAAAATTGGGTATTTGCTGAGTTATCATTTGTTTGTTAATGTTTGGTTATCATACATAGAATGATTTTAAACAGATAGTATAGACTCGGTTGACTACAATGATCATAACTAAATGTACATCTTGTGTGCACTTAGTACATACTTGGTATAATCGTAGCCTGAAAATAAATTGAGTCATGAGATAAAGTATTTTGAGAAGCCTAGGAATAAGGGCAATAAGGATGAAGAATACGGAAGGGAGGGGAAAGAAGAGAATAGAATGGGAAAACAGAGCCTAAAGAAATCAAATCCATAAATTACCCCATGCTCTTATAGTCCTCAAAGTTATTTAAAAATAAACTTCATCAAAAAACTTGATGAAGTTTCCATGTAAGTTGAATTTGTGGCAGCAGCTGAAGAGAAGTTCATTTTTCTGGTTTTTTTTTTTACTATAAATTTTGTATATCAAATGACTTTCTTTCTCCTACCCCATTTTCTAAAACGTTGTCAGTGGGTTAACATGTGCCAATGATAGAATTTCAAGTGCTTTGAAGACTGTAAGAACATGAAGGACTTCAAGTACTTTGGAGACTATAAGAGCACGGAGGTAATCTATGGATTTAATTTCTTCAGGCTCTATTGTCCCATTCTCATCTTTCCCTTCCCTTCCTTTTCTTTCTTCAAGTTATGTAAGTCAAACTTTAAAATAGTCCATTTATTTCTCTTCTGATTGTTAAAAACAACACCAGCCTCAACAATTTTAGCCATCTAGTGAGTATTGAGTATCTAACATGTATGCCTCCAGTGTGGTGGAGTTTTCTTAGATCAAGATTGATCAGTGTGAGGAGGAGACGTAGATGAGCAGCTGAGAGAGTGACTCTGATTTATATTTTTCTAGGATTTGAACTTTGTGTGCCTACGTTTGTCACTTGAAATAGTTCCAGTCTCCTGTATCCATCTATGTGTCTGATACTTTGAAGTTCATCAGATTTTGCAGTTTCTCCTCCCCTGCTTCTTTATTCATGTTGGTCTTTCAATCTCCATCTATTGAACCTTTCTATATCTTGGTGGATCAGTTCAAGGTTGTCTCCTTGGTGTGGTGGAATGGTATTCAACACAGAGAGGCCTGGATACAACTGTCTGTTACAGTTCAACTATCCTGGGCAAGTTTTTAGATTCCTGTGCCCTTTAATATTTAATCTGTAAATTGGGGATAATATAAGATTGTTAAGCAAGAAAAAATTTCTTCTTCTTCCTCTTCAGCCTCCTTCATTTGTGAAGCTTTCTCTGATGACTGTAACCGTTACCTCATGATGAAAATCCTTCCTATGTGTTATCTTGCTTGCTTTGCCTCAATAATAAAAGTACTCTGTTTTATTATAATTGGCTTTTTACATGTCCGGTTATTTTTTCATTGTGTGTTTGTTTTTTTAGTGAACTCAAAGCCCCTCGAGGACAAGGGTAATATTTTGCCCAGTGTATACCGAATATCCAATAAAAACATGCTGAAATGTACTAAATGGGACTGCATGGTTCCTTTCCAGTCTCCTCCCCGTACCACCCAATTTTCTATATCCAGAATCATTTCTAGGCATTTTCTAGGATCGGAGGCTATGAAATATATATGACACAAAAATGGTAACAGACTGTGGCATAATCTCAGTTCAGTTTGTCTAGCTGGTAGTTTACTTTGTGTTTCTTTGTATTTAGGATCAGATAATTGAGTTATTCCTGAGTGAATTTATTCTTATATTGTTGATACATTGTAGGATGCATTGGGGGTTTTTTTTGTTTAGGTTTCTATAATGATGAGGTAAGAAGTCAATGATGAGCCGGGCGCAGTGGCTCAAGCCTGTAATCCCAGCACTTTGGGAGGCCCACGCGGGTGGGTCACGAGGTCAAGAGATCGAGACCATCCTGGTCAACATGGTGAAACCCCGTCTCTACTAAAAATACAAAAAATTAGCTGGGCACGGTGGCGGGTGCCTGTAATCCCAGCTACTCGGGAGGCTGAGGCAGGAGAATTGCCTGAACCCAGGAGGCGGAGGTTGCGGTGAGCCGAGATCGCGCCATTGCACTCCAGCTTGGGTAACAAGAGTGAAACTCTTGTTAAAAAAAAAAAAGAAGTCAATGATGAAATAAGACATGTGACTGACCCTCTCCCTGCGTCTTACTTCATAGGGAACTGTAAACACTGCACAGCAGCAAAGGCTTCTTCCTCACTTTGACTATGTAGTCCACTTCAAGTGCAGGGCAGGAGAAAAAAAGTGTGTAGGCGATGAGTGTGTGTGTGTGTGTGTGTGTGTGTGAGAGAGAGAACAAGAGTGAGCTCACACACATGAGATTTAGGTGACATTGGTGACAGAACATTTGGCATGCGTCTCCTACATCTGTTGGAAAGAGCCAGCCAAGCCACCTGTTGCATTTCAATTTCCCATTCTTCAGGGACGTGCTACTTCCAGCAAAAGGTGTAAGATAGCAGAAATCCACAAGAGTAAAGGAGTTATAGGTCACCCAGTTCTTTACCCCAGGGATCCCCATCAGACTGTTCTCTACCATAAGCTCTTTAATACAATATAGAACGTTTCTGAAACAGTGCACTCTTTGTCTAGCCTAGTTTAAAACATTCTAAGGGACAATGGCTTCACTCCCTTTTAAAGGAGATGAATCCAGAAGTTCCATTGTTTACAAGGTCAAGAAATGTGTCCCTGATTGTCAGCGGATAGAGTCACTTTTAAAACTTCCTGGTATTCTCTAGTTCATTTCTTTTGTACATTTGTGTCTTGAATGGAGAAGGCTGTGATTTGTCTTGGCCCATAAAATACCCTGCAGTCTGTTTTAAAACACCGAGGAAAGGTTTAATCTATTTCTATTAAAACCTGGAGAAGACCTTTCACCCCTTTCTAGGCGCTACTAACCTTGGGATGTCTTTTCTCTCCCCCTTCTTTTTCTGTCATCTGTTTTACCTTTCTTAGAGTCACTAGAGTCACTATAATTCTAAACCCCTGCCCTTATTAGCTTATTTTTGAAGTGTTAATCTTTCTTTTCCCTCCCTCCCTTCCTTCCTTCCTTCCCTCCCTCTTCCCTTCCTTCCCTCCTTCCTTCCTGCCTGCCAAAAGTTTATGGTAAAAATATAAAAGCTGCTTTCCCAGGTTTCTAACTCAGAGAGTCTTTCTCTGATCCCACAGAAATTCAGAGTGAGCTGTTCCAACTCTTTCATTTTATAACAAAGAAAACTAATACGTAGAGTGAGGAAGTACATTTTTAGGAAAAATCAGGAAGGGTTAACATCTCTTTAAGCCTACCCCAGGTAAGTACTGCACATTGACCTTCCCACTGTGCAGAGAGTGTCTGATTCCTGCTCTGTACACATGAAAGGAATAAGAAATCCCCCAGATGAGCACGGTGGCTCCTGCCTGTAATCCCAGCACTTTGGGAGGTCAAGGTGGGCTGGTCACTTGAGGCCAGCAGTTTGAGACCAGACTGGCCAAAGTGGTGAAATCCCATCTCTACAAAAATTAGCTAGGCCATGGTGGCGCACACCTGTAATCCTAGCTACTTGGGAGGCGGAGGCAGGAGAATCACTTGAATCAGGGAGGCAGAGTGAGCTGAGAGAGCGCCATTGCACTCCAGCATGGGCGAAAGAGCAAGACTATAAAAAAAAAAAAAAGGAAAGAAAAAGAGAATTCCGCCAATGTCATACCCAACCTCTGTGAGCACTTCCCATGGAGTCTCAAAGACAGTGTGGCAGCAGCTGCAGGAGTGGTGAACAGCCCTGTACCTGCCTCAGCCTGTCTGACTGTATGTCGGGTTGCCTGCTCTGGGATGTCTCCTAACCAGGCTATGGAGATTCTCTGGCTCATTTGAAGAGTGAGGTCCTGTCCCCTACATAGCTGTGGTACATAACTCAGCTAATGTTAAATGGCTGTACCAATTCTAGCCTTTGTTGAAACAAAGAATTTGTGTTTAGTTTTTATAAGAAGCGCTCCTAGCTCCTTCCATAGTGCAAGCAAGTAGCCTATATTACTTGTGGCTATCCATCAGCCTCTGGAAATTCATTAAACCCTCAAGGCTATTGCTGATCAGCTCCTAGCTTTAGGGCCATTTGCTTCATCTGTCTAGGACTCGGGTTTCTTACCTCTAAAATGAAGATGATAGTAGTACCTTTCTCATCTAACTGACTTGAGGTAAGTAAAAAATGCCTGTTCAAAGCATTCAGTAAACACTAGCTATATTGTTATTATTTCCACCCAGTGCCTCCTGAGTAAACATGGGGTCATTTTGGTAGTTACGTCGTATTTCACGGCTGTCACCGTTCATGCAGACTCTACCCTCTAAACACCTTTACTTCCCCTTCCAGGTACTGCTGAGAAGGCAACAAGGGTGACTGCCATGTGCATGTGAGCAAGGCTGATTATAAACTATACGGTGCCTTCTGGGCCCTGCTGGCACATTTTACACGGCGTTGCTGCATCGTCTGTGTGCAGGTGTTGCTGATTGCTCACATTAGGTCTCTCCTGCACTCCTGCCTCTTCCGCTTGGGACTACTTTTCCCATTTTGGGAGGTATCCTTTATTGGAGGTTCTTTCAAAGTAGTAGTAACTCGCACCCCAATGTTGTTTAGTGTTTTACTTACAGCCTTCTGTCTTTGGACCCAGATATGAGTACCTGGGGAGATGGCATGACAGAAACCATACTGATTTTTTCAGCTGAGGTTTTGGGCCTGATTCCTTCTTTCCTTAGAAAGAAATATCTTCCAAGAGGTTCCAGATTGCCTTGGGCAAATAGACTAGCAACCAAATATCTAGTTCACAGCATCTCCCAAGTGTGTTTGAGTCTCAGCTGCGAGACCCTTACTAATTAATGCTCATCTAATATGACATAGCAGAATTCATATCAGTAATGCTCATCTAAGCTAAGTTAAGGAAGATGGTAACCCATTTAAGAGGAGGACTGTAAGGCACAGTGTGTGTAACCAGCCACCATCTGAGCCACTATTGAAACTTCTTTTAGGCATTAAAACCTTACACGCAGGAAAGCTATGGGACTTCACTTTCTGATTTTACAAACAAAATTCCGTATCGGTCTCAAAATGGCTGACTTGAACCTCCAGTCTGCCTGAGGCCTGTCAGTATTTAAATTAATGATATTGATTCACATTCTTTGCTTCAGCTTTCAGCATCCCGTAGAGCTATCACTTGATAATGGGCTAGGTGTGGAGGATGCCAGGGATAACAAGGCAGTGATTTGCCAGCTTAAGGGATGTCACTGGTCATCAAATAGTCTTTTTTTCTGTGGTATGAGCTGCAAAATCCATTTGAGTCACAAAGTCAGATTGTGACACTTGGTACATCTACGGACACTGAACATTTATGCCAATTACATACTCTGTACATGGAGACGAACAGAACTCCTCCATAGGGCCCTGAAAAAAAGAGCTTTATGTTAAGTAACAACTAAAATAAGAGCTAAATTTGACCTGACTAGTTCTAATATGCTGCTATCACTCTATTTCATTTAAGGTCATGGAAACAAATCCTCACAGAGGGGGGATGGGTTTCCAAAATAAGTTAAATGGAACTTTATGAGGCAGAAATAGTAATATTTATATACAATATAGAATTTATACTTATAATATTAATAGTATAAATATATATGTAATAAGAAGTGCCATGGAGAATTAACAACATGCATGGCGTAGTTCCCCCTCTCAAGTTTCTGCAGTCTAGTTCAAATAAAGACATATACATGGAAAAGAAACTGGCAATTCCATGAAATAATTTTGTGCTAAATAAGTGGAATAGACACCTCACATTTATAGTGAACTATCTATTTCATTTGGGATGGTCAGAACATTTTCCTATAGGAAATATGATCTAAGTTGAACTTTGAAAGATGGGAGAAGAATGAGTTTAGGAGAACAGAGTTGGAAGGGAAGATAGAAATGCAGATTGGGGCTTGGTTGTGGGTTCTCTTGAATACTAGGCTGATGATTTAGTATATTCTTGAATAGTTAAAAAGCGCTCCATTGAAACTGATGTACATAGTGTTTCGGTGAGCTGAGTCAGTTTTGGGATTGCATGGTATGGATCAAGAGGTAAGACTGAAGACAGGCAGGCTGATGAAGAGCCTTGGTATATTGTGTGAGGTGATCATCAGTGGAGTTTATAGTGGCTAATATTTAATCTAGAAAGAAAAACCACCTCAAGAATGTGGGGTAATTAAATAAGTAAGTTAAACGTCACAGGCCTTGGTATGTATATAAATATGAAAGAAGGAGAAAGAGAAGTGACCTCAGGGGTTTAATCTTGGGTTGAATGACAGAGCACAGTGGGACCAACAAGAGAAGTGAGGAAATGGGAGTGGTGTTTGCTTGGATCATTGCTAATACTTTCAAAGTGTCCTTCCTTTTTCTTTTCCTTTTTTAAAGAATAAGAAATAAACCTTTTTAAGTTGGCGAGTTAAACTTTAATTCCATTCAAATTACCATCTATGGAGAGCAATTAAAATTACATATGGGAGGGTGGATTGTACAGTGTAAAACATATAGAAACAAAGTATTAAGTCTACTAACAATATCATTGGCTGCCCTAAACTTAGAATTTCTTAGAAATTATTCTCTAAAAATGTAATTTTTAAATTGTACTGCGTTCATTTTTCTCTAATAAATCAGTACTATCCCTAGGGGATTGGTTTTAAGAGATTAAGTAGCTAATACCTTAAATGAACAGGGCTTCAGCTAATTATTATTTTCTTTACAAAGAGATTTTCATAATGGCATTTGAAATTTGAGATTGGTAATACTGGCTGATTTCTTCTGTAGTGTTAAACTAATCTTGAATCAGATGCGACTGAGTTTGAATGCTTGCGTTTCACTTAACGATTGTGTGATCTTTTGTCAAAGCATGACATGGTAATGACAAGAATCAGACATGGTGAAGGTTAATATGTGTGAAGTGCCTGCTGCTGTGTCTGGCATATACTAAGTTTGGAACAAATGTTAAATGATGTATTTTGGCATAGATTCACTAGCAGTTATGAACCTCAGAACCAAATGGGGACATATCTCTTAAAATACTCAATTCAGCTTGACCTGGAGCAGCCATCTTAGCATTATAAGGATATCACTATTCCAGGAGAGCTCCATAATCCAGAGGCTATCTCAGATTCTGTGAGTAATTGGGATTATAACCAAATTTTATCAAGAGGAAATCAGTTGATTGGTTGTCTGTAGTCTTTGGCTTCACTGAGTAGGTGTTGGCTGTTGAAAATGGTGCTGCTTTCTCATTGTGCCCTGCTGAGATTCCAAAGGTGTATGTAGGTCTGAATAGGCAGGGGAAGCTTTCTGAGCTGTGGCCACCTCAGCCATGGTACACCTTGCCAGCAGACAGTGGACCCAATATCATGCAGCCACATATATATACACACTCTCAACACATAGGTGCTCACACAGCTTGCTGATTTATTTTCTTTTTGTGGCAAACCAGCTGTGTCAAGGTGGTTTGTTAGGAAAGTTTTCCGTGGAAGAGCACTGTGCCTAAGAAAACGCAGGCTTAATCTGCAGCCTGACTCTATAGTCCAGAATCTGGGCCTTGTGGTAAGTTTTTCAGGGGCTTCTAAACTTCCAGCTAAGCTCAGCCACATCCTCCAGCCTCAAAGAAACAGGGTGAGGCTTTCCATTACTTTCCTTCCAGAAACCATCTTTGTCGAAATGGGCCCATCCCCCTCACGGCACTTTTAGAACTTCATATCCTAAGGGATTTAGAGTGCAGCAGCTTCAGTCATGGAGGAAAAGTAAAAAAGAAACCTACTACACTTTCACCGCAGAACAATGGATGCCTATTTGTCTTACACCCACTTAATTAAAAATGATTCTTCTCACAGCAAATTGATGTCTACACTGGTAAAAGCCAAAGTATTTGGCAGTTTTTAAAATGCATAATTTCTCATTAGAGGACTTCAGGTTCTGCCTCAGTAGTCATCCATCTGTCCTATTATTTTTATTCTTATTGTTATCATTTCAGAATTGAGGAGGTTAAAAAGTCCCTTGAGAAGACAACTTGAGATGAAGCGGCAAACCTGGTTCTTTTAACATCCGGTACTCTAGTCAGTTACCATTCTGGCTTTGGTTTGTCATACACAGGAAGATACCTTAGCCTTCTAATGAGGTTTCTCAAATGATAGATTGAATTTTAGTTTTATTTCACATGACCACAGCTATCTTTTTTTTTTTTTCAATTAAAAATTTCTTGATAGTTTGTTCCTTTGAAAGAGTCTTTGGAAATTCTGACTTCTCATAGTTCACTGAAATCCAGATAACTTCTTTCGACCTTCCTTCCTTAATAAAGGGGCGGAAAGCCCTGGTTGTTACAGTGTGATCACTGTGTCAGTTTGTCATCCATATCAAGGAAAACAGCTCTCTAAGCAAGGCTGCTCTTAAAGCTAGAGACAGACTTGTCAGTAACTCAGAGCCAGAAAAACCTGATTTCCAGAACTGTGATCAAACTGTCAGGGCAATGCTGCTTCCATGAGAATCAAGACAAGCCCCCCTGTCTGATTTTTTCCCAGACATAACTAAGAACTCCAAAGGTGAGCCAACCAGCCAAGTAAAAGACATCAAACAATTGCATCACTATTTCCCTTGAGGGTATTTGTCCTAAAGACTGAGAAAACCTTCTTAAATTAGCTCTAATTAAATGCTGTGAATCTATGGTTCCACCATTCAGAAAATGGATTGCTTTCATTGTGTTTTTTTCATGTTACTAAGAGATTTGTATTCTTTTAAGGAAGATGAAGAGCATGGAAGGGACAAAAGGAAATGGGGTGAAAACAGAAAAAAAGAGAAAAAAGTAAGCTCAAGTCTATTCTGGGTACTTTGTGGATAGATGGTCTATCATTCAGTATGTGTTGATGGAATTGGTTAATGCTGTCACTCTCACGGTATGCTAGCCATATTGATTATGGGGTGATACATATAGATGAATAAGATGACTAACAGTGCTTTTCACACCACACTGGCTGACTACATATACAAAGATCAAGTTATTCTGTGTAGACTATTCCTTAGTGAGTGTTGGGAGAAGTAAGGGTAGGGGGACTCACCGGGCACTCTGCTGCTAAGTTATCCTGACAAGAGCATTATTTTAAAATTGATCATAAAGTGTTTCCATACAAAGGAAATGTTTTGTGGAAGGAAGTTGTGATATTATACAAGTATGCTTCTTTAATTGGAAACCAGACACACTCTACTAAACATTTTATTGGAATATTTATTTCACACTTCACAAAGGATCCTGAGAGAAATGCTTTGTGATTAACTGTGATTGTCCATATATAAAAAATGAGGGCAGGATAAGAATAAATATGCAATTAATAGGGCAGGCCTCCGATTCTTTATTTGTTTTCTGACATTTCCAGCAGTATCTTCTCCCACAGATGACAACATTGAGCAGGGAATCTCACAGCAAATCTTGTCAGATTGATACCTTGTTATTCTTTGTTGTTGTTTTAATCTTTAATACAAGTTGGCTGTTAATAGAAAGCTTTGTATACTATTATAATCCTGCAACCCGGTTCACTTGAATGAAGGGAAAAGTGAGGCACAAAACCCATGCTGTTTTTTTTTATTTTTTGAGGCGGAGTTTCGCTCTCGTTACCCAGGCTGGAGTGCAAGGGCGCAATCTCGGCTCACCGCAACCTCCGCCTCCTGGGTTCAGGCAATTCTCCTGCCTCAGCCTCCTGAGTAGCTGGGATTACAGGCACGCGCCACCATGCCCAGCTAATTTTTTGTATTTTTAGTAGAGACGGGGTTTCACCATGTTGACCAGGATAATCTCGATCTCTTGACCTCGTGATCCACCCGCCTCAGCTTCCCAAAGTGCCATGCTGTTTTTATGTTATTAGACAACACCCCTTACCCACTTGCAGACCAGTGGCTTTTCTTTAGTTTTAATTTGGTAATTTGAGGGTTCTTTTTTCTTTTTTGGTTGATTGTTTGGTTTCTTTTTAATGGCTAGATCCTTTAAACTATGCCAGTATAGTCTCTGGAGGAGTAGCATCAGCATCACCTGGACACTTGATAGCAATGCAGACTTTCAGGTGAATTCTTGACCATTGAAGCAGAAACTCTGTGCTGCGATCTCCGTTTAACAAGCCCTCCAACATGATTCTGAAGCCCACTAAAGTTTAAGAACCACTGCATTCCTCTGTCAGACGTTTTCCTCTCATTGTTTTGCGTCTGGAAGCACACCATGCCCAGACTGAAGTTACGACTTAACACGAAGTGTAGTGCCTCATCATCGTCACCTGATGGCTTTGTAGTTTTGTTCCCACAGTACTGCAAACAACTGGGCTACATATACGTAGACAAAGGACATAGGTGAATTTCTTCCCACTTTCCCTTTTTTGGGGAGGAAGCATGGTATTTCAAGGCAGATAAGTTAATTTTAAGTTCTAATGCATCTCAGTAACTGGGCTATTTAACCCCTCTAGCTCTCGTGTTCTTCACCTATAAACATACATTCTTTGTGGTGGTGAGCTGAGTATGAAATGAGATCAGGGCTAACACGAGTTCATACAGTGCCTTTCTGTGAATTAGAAAACGGTACCCTCCCGGGAGGGGGACCAATTAGGAGAAAGCATTCATTTGTTAGGGCTGACATTGTCCCTGTCTCTTAGACTCGGCAAAGAGAACCTGAACTGGATTTCTGCCCTGACTTCTGCCCGCTCATCTGAACAGTTTTGTTTAAGGCAAGATTGTGGGCAGAGTTCTTGATTGAAATGATGTATGTAAAGCAGCTGGCCTATGGCACTTGCTTTTCATACACTGTATTACATATATAACACATATTCCACATAAATATTTTTTCTTAGCTGTATCTATTATAGTTCAGGGAGGGTAACATATGTGATCATTTGGTTATCACTAAAGATGCTTAGACTCTCTGCGAGCTTCTACTTCTAAGTCTGCATCCAGTCAGAAATAAGATTTCTTGAGTAACAAATAAGATCAGACTCAGACACACAAAAAGATGCTTAGACTACCTCATATAGTAGGTTTAAAAATAGTTATCTTATGCCTCAATTTTCTGACTCATGGACCAAATTAAGAATTTAATTGAAAGGATTTAATTTTATCCTTCATGCAGTGCAGACATAGCCTCTACCTGGAAAGAAAACTGCATGCACATTTGCTAACCAGGTACTACCCATGACGACTGGCTGATTAATTTAAGTGGGAAACTGATATTTCAGAATAATAATGCTTAGATACATATGAAATCGGGAGAGTAAGTTCTTTGACATGATATTTTCTAGGTGCTAAAGCCTGATTTCAAATCCTTTCTTGAGGGCAGGGGTCAATAGGGAGAAAAGCCGGATTTCTGCAAAAGAGGATAAGGACAGAGATGCAAGAATGGGACGAGAGAAGCTTTCTGCTTTGTTGCAAGATTACCGAGGATTAATTCCTCCTGAAGTTTTGTATTTAAGGACTTGAGCGTTGTTATCCTAGGAAAGACACATAACCCACTGTAACGTTCGGTTGTCTTAGATTTTGGTATTCACTTTAGCACAACTCATTCTTACTTATAAGGAGCTGAGATCCTGCCTAACACTTATCATTACATATTAAATCAGCACAATAAAAATGACAGAACAAAACATTGGCTTTAAAGGCAACAAATTCTTTTAAGGCTACACTAAATCCTTGTCTATCTCTACAGTACTAAGTTACAGTACTGCCACTGTAATTAAATGTCTATCTCTACAGTACTAAGTTACAGTACTGCCACTGTAATTAAATGCTGTATGAGGAAATGTAACAAGATATTACATTGGCCAAAGTAAAATGCTAACCTCAATAGCATCATTAAAACATAACGCACAAAACACATGAAATAAAATTCAAAATCACTTTTAGAACACCGCTCATATTACAAGATGTCAGAATCATGCATAATGCAAGAGTGGAACTGCTTACAGAGTTTACACAAGAGAATCTAAACTTGCTTCCATGGACGTGAGGAACTGCTCTTTGCAGCATGGGCTCTGATGAGATTCTGCCTGGCTCTAACGACATTCCCAGGGAATGTTCTCTTTCTATCTGATGCATATATATTTATAGGGTGCTGAATGAAGGCGCCTTCATACTAGATGGCAGATTGCACCTTCACCATATTTTTCATTAATCACCTTTTCTTCAGCATCTTCACCATTGCTTTATTATTGATCTGTTTTTTTGAATGCCCTTGTGAATAAACCTACAATCACAAAGTTACTCATAGATCAATGTCAGCAAACACGTTCCCGCAAAGACAACCTTTAACTCCTTTTCTCCCTGAACCCTCATTCCATTTCATCTCTTGGGCAAAGCCTGAAAAAACAGATGATCCTCGTATTATTCCCTAAAGGGCAGCAAATCCAGACCTTGCTAGGTTTACAAGTCTGAACGTAAAGGTCATCTCAGTGACAATACTTTTCCTCTGCTGCTCAGATTTTAAGTCAAAGGGTCCTACTTTCTCACTCCAACAGTCCCCGTGCTCTGTGTTAAAGACTATTGATCACCTGTTGGTCTTTGTTGCCACATGTAGAGAAATCACCATCTCTGAATACAGGAACCAAACACAAACATATTTATGCACACACTAACCTCTCTAATTTGGACATAATTAGAGAAAGGGCTATTTAATTAGTGAAAAGTCTTAAATTATAGATTGCTGATTACTTTTGAGTACAGAAAGTAATAGCAGGAAATGACCAGCAGTGTTGCCAAGTACAGGACCTGCCAGGCCTGTTTTAATGAATAGCTAAAGATCACTGAAATTAGCACATTAATTGTATGCATGTAAACTGCTTCTGCTAAGTGCATTAAAATGTTGTTCTCTTTGTGATCATATTGAGATTATTTATTTGGTTAGTATACCCGTTTCATAATTATTCATGAAAGACAAAAAAGTGAACTTCAACGTAATTCCTGCTGAATCAGAACCCTATCATTAACAAACCTCCGCATTTTACTGTGCATACAAACTACTCATAACTAATTTTTTAAAAATTCAACATGCACATTTAATAAAGCCTCTCTTTAAGTTACCCATTTCCTTTCTTAGTGTCTTTCTCTCAGTGTCTTGTAGAGGGTAATATCTCAGACTCCAGGTCAAACTCCATCACTGTGAGTCCCTCTCTATCATTTATTAGCTGTGTGACTTTGGGCACATTGCTAAATAACTCTGAAACTCAATTTTCTCATCTGCCCTACAGGATCATTGTGAGGATTCAATGAAATGATGTTTTGAAAAGTATTCTTAAATGTCTATGGTGATAAAAATCACTTGGAGCACTTGTTAAACCCAAGTTTCCCAGGCTTCTTGTCCGACTGCCCCAGGTGATTTGTATGCTCTGGGAAACAGTTGGAAGCAACTGGCTCATAGCAGCTTCTCTTCTGTCATATTCTGTGTACTGTATATTGCACTCATGAGCCAAGAAAAACAAAGGAAAAATAAATGGAAGATACAAGGAATCAAAAATGTCATCACAGCATCCCTGACAGTTTTTCCTGAAATGTGTCCAAGGCAGAGGCATTCACTCTCTTAGAGAGACTAGTTTTCTCCACATTTGAACAGTTCCATTGGTTCAAAAGACAAATCTCTTATTGTGTAGGAACCTGTTTCTTTTGAAGTTCTATTCATTGTTCTTGCCTGATATTTGGAGCAATGTGGAACAAGTCGGCTTGCCTGTCCATTTGACAGCCTTTCAAACATTAAAAGAACTCTCTTATCTCCTCTTGATCTTCTCTTTCTAGGCTAAATATACCAAATTCCTTCATCCATTATTGGTGATAGCACATGGTTCCTATAGTTCTCACAGTCTTGATCACCCTCCTTTGGGGCTAACTCGAGACTGTCAATTTTCCACTTAAAATATGTTTTGTGACAGAATTGGACAGAATGCCATACATTTCTGAACAAGACAGAATATAGGCAAACCATAGTTCTCTTAAAGATACTTAAAATACATTGTTTGAAAAGAATGATGTGCTGACATTAAAAGTGTCTGACACCGGTTTCTTGACTTACTGTGTGAGTCGGACCAGTCATTTAACATTTTCAGAATCTTCAAGACCTTGTCTCTGAAACTGACATAGCAATATTTCTCTGCCTACATGCTGTTCTTATAGGATTGTTCGGAGAATAACACATAAAGTAAAGTGGCTTGAATGATTACATGCTACTTTTATCACCAAGTTAACATTAAAACTGTATTCAAAATAGTAGTTATTAAGAACTAAGGTATAATTTAAATGCTAATTTTTTCCTGTAAACTTTATGCCATAAAGTCTCTGAATTTGCATTGTCCAAGGTATGAAGCCTCCACACTTCAGTAACAATGTGAAGGAGATTCTAGCCAGATTTTTTAAATCCCTGAATTTGTTCTTAAAGGATAGATTGTTGTCCAATCAGTTTACTTTGTGCTACATTTGTTCAACCAAGTCTTTGAACTGAAATTCCAAACTTTACTTAAAAAAAAAAGTCTATGTGCTTCTATGATGAGGGTCTTTAGTCAGGAGCCTGGACTTTACTATAAAATCACAAAGACCTACCTGTTAGATCTGAAGAGAGAATTGGACACCACCCTCACCTCTGTGACTTTTCTGGAATGCTCTTCAGGAAGGAAAGTGCCATTTGCAGAAATGTCCTATTTCTTAATTCATTTCAGAGATTTTTATTAACAGTATTTTCCTCTTTTTACTTTTCCTTTGGTGTGTTCTCAAGGTAAAGTTTAAGGTATATGAGAAGCAGCTCTGTTTTTCTTATAAAAGAGGTGAACTTAGATGAATGGGAGAAATAAACTCATTATAAGTATGAAGATAGCCTTGCTGATGTTTATGCAAACACTTTTTATGTTTAATGATGAGCGAAAAATGCAGGAGGTATGCAAAATGTTTGTATATGTGTGAATACTTATTTGCATAGAAAAATGAAGGACACTGGAAAGAAATAAAACCAAGATGTTGGAAGTGATTATCACCAGTTAGTGAGCTTACAGGTTTTCTTCTCTTTATACTTCCCTATGTTTTATAAATTTTCTACAGTGTGCATCTATTATTTTTATAATCATAAAAAAACTAACGAGAAAGTGAAAGAAAGAGCTTTGCCGTTGGGTGAAATGTTGCTGTTTGTATTACAAACACAATTTCATTTCATGAATATTTTTTCACTAGTGCCAACTCCAGAAGGTGGGAAAAAGACCTTCTCTTATTCTTCCCCCCATTTCATGTCATCTGACATGTAGGAGTTTCTTTTAATGATAGATTTCACTGAGGGAAAGGCACCTGGAGCAACAACGGAGGGAGATTGCATTACACTGTGACAAAACCTTTAGAACCGCCTTTCTGTCTGGGTCATCAAACAGATTGAGACAGGTGTAAATTCTTTCTGTTTTTTAAAGTAATTTTTAAGGAGATTTCTTACACATTGAGGTACACATTTGATATTTTTAAATCTCTGGCCTAAGTGGATTATCACTTCCACATTAATATTTCTGGTCTCTTATCTAAATTTAGGAAGTCAGGGCATTGGTACCTGACCACTAGAAAGCTCCATGACACTAGGAACGATGTTTCTTTGCCTGTTTGTTTGTAATTCATCTTTCCATCCTCAGCATCTAGACTAAGGCCTGATACTTGTGAAGTGCCAGCAGAACAAGGTGGAAGCAAGCCCTCCAGCCAGCTGACTAGGATAAAGCAGAGCTCTAGGGTGTCAGTACCTGGATAAAGGACAGAGAAAACCTGAAGGGCCTTTTCAAAGTGGAACTGACTAGTCCCTGCCAAAATATGGGCAAATGCGGGAGGAGCTGGTAGAGAAGGGTGGGGAATCTGGCTGGAATCTCCTGCACATCATTAGTGAAGTGTGGAGGCTTCATGCTTTGGACAATACCTAGAAAAGCACACTGATAAAGCTCTCTAGCTTGTTCTCCCCTCCCCGTTATTATTATTATTGTTATATTATACTTTAAGTTCTGGGATACATGTGCAGAATGTGCAGGTTTGTTACATAGGTATACACGTGCCATGCTGGTTTGCTGCACCCATCAACCCATCATCTACATTAGGTATTTCTCCTAATGCTATCACTCTTCTAGTCCCCCACTCCCCAACAGGCCCCAGTATGTGATGTTCCCCTCCCTATGTCCATGTGTTCTCATTGTTCAACTCCTACATATGAATGAGAACATGCAGTGTTTGGTTTTCTGTTCCTGTGTTAGTTTGCTGAGCATGATGGTTTCCAGCTTCATCTATGTCCCTCCCTGCAAAGGACATGACCTCATGCTTTTTTATGGCTGCATAATATTCCATGGTGTATATGTGCCACATTTTCTTAATCCAGTCTATCATTGATGGGAATTTAGGTTGGTTCCAAGCCTTTCCTATTGCTAACAGTGCTGCAATAAACATGTGTGTTCATGTGTCTTTACAGTAGAATGATTTATAATCCTTTGGGCATATACCCAGTAATGGGATTGCTGGGTCCCATTTCTTAATTGAAAGGGTTGGATTACAGATGGCTGAAAATTTACTCTAAAATGTTTGAGAATGTATTGGGATGGGACCCGGGCTGACAAAGTGACAAATGTCTGTGTCAGTAGGCCCCCCTCATCTGCAAGAAATGGAGACAGGGACTTTGGCATACACTATGAATGACCAGAACAGGTGAACAAAGCAAAGAGGGGCCAGGTCTTGGGAACAAGAAGCTTAATGTGACTTCAGATAGACTCCCCTATTATTGAGTGAAACTCTGTAAACTTATGACAGAGGTCAGGAATGGCCTTTGGGTTTGGGGTAAGGGGAAGGGCAGATGTAAGTCAAGTAGCTAAGAAAAGCTGTTGGGACATTTGGCTTGAGGAGGCTGAGATAAGAGTGGATCGTGTGACATGGCGCTACGAGGCCTTAGCTATGCTGAAACAGTAAAGACCTTTTGAGGGGAAGTGGAAAAGACAACTTGGTAACAACCACATACCTTCAATTTGCTGACAGGCATATAACATGTGTTCAAAGACTTCCCATCATGTAGTAAAGCTGTGGAGATTCTTACGTCTTAGTTGCTGGAGTGTTTGAGGATCCAAATGACTCATTATGAAAAAGAACATTGTGGAGAGCCGAGTTCCTAAAGCTGGAGTTTCGAGAGAAATACCACTTTTGTTCTCTGGTGGTGACAGAAGGGGCAAGAGTTTGAGGTGCAGGCTAATATATACTAACTTTAACGGGCCTTAGGGAGTCAGCCCCTTTACCTAAAGTAGGGCCTGAAATGGTAGGAGTTAATGCAGGGAGAAACTTGAGAAAAATATAGAAGCTCTGAACCTCTTCTGTCTGGATAATCTGGACAACTCCATGTTAAGGCTGTATGTGGTTTTCAAGAGATTCTCTATCATCTCTGAGAGATTTGAACACAGGAGGGCCAACTTACCCTTATTCAAGGTTCTGTTCCATGCATTAGGAATCCTTCTGAACTAAAGTCAGCCAATAGCAACTTTGTGCTAGTCAGCCTAGTTCTTTGAAATCTCAGCCTTCTGTCCTGGATCATTTCCCGCCCTGGAGCTGGCTGTAAATCTGTCACCCTCCTTCTAGTGGCTCCTACCCACTGTCTCTAGATTAACTTTCTTAAAACACTGTTTCCATCATCTTGCTTTATTTTCCCCTTCTGCAGTAAGTAAACTCTGATGGTTTCTTTTTTTTTTTTTTTTTTTTTTTTGAGACGGAGTTTCACTCTTGTTACCCAGGCTGGAGTGCCATGGCACGATCTCGGCTCACCGCAACCTCCGCCTCCTGGGTTCAGGCAATTCTCCTGCCTCAGCCTCCTGAGTAGCTGGGATTACAGGCACGCACCACCATGCCCAGCTAATTTTTTGTATTTTTAGTAGAGACAGGGTTTCACCATGTTGACCAGGATGGTCTCGATCTCTTGACCTCGTGATCCACCCACCTCGGCCTCCCAAAGTGCTGGGATTACAGGCTTGAACCACTGTGCCCAGCCTGATGGTTTCTTATGGAGCATTGGATCTCAAGATGTTCTTGAACCAGCCCCATGAGCATTACCGGAAAAGTTGTGAGAAATGTAAATTGTGAGACCCTACCCGAGGCCTGCTGAATTAGAAATCGTGCTGGTAGTGTACGGTGATTTGCTTAACAAACCCAGCTGTGTACTAGAGTTCACGAACCACTGCGGCAGAGCTCTTCAGCTTGGTATTCAAAGCAGTCTCCTCTCTGCTGTCTTGTAACACTTGCCTCTTGTATTTCCAATTGCATGGCACTTATTCATCCTGTCATATATTATTGTTATTTTCTTTGTATAATCTGATTCACCTTCAGAACTGTAAACTTCCTAAGGTATTGGTCTGTGCGTTTTTTTAACTTATAAAATCATAAAGCTAGAAAGGACTTAGAAAAGCAACCCCTAAATTTTGCAAACTTTTGAGCAGTACCATGCATAGAGTGGACATTCAATTCACATTTGTTGAAGGAAATGTGCCCACAGGGGCTGAATTAAGACTGCCCAGACTTCAGTGCCATCACCCTAATTTAGATCATTGCTTTGAGCACCCTCAAGGGTCTGTGAATACCTGGGGGAAGCCTTGGATGACATTGCCAGCTTTTCCCTCATGGTCTTTGTATGAGCTTTGGAATTTTCTTACTGAATGCAAGGCAGTTTGGTGGTTTGAGACACAAATAACAGAGCGTTCGAAGTGAGAGGAAAATAAAAACAAAAACAACATTGATGTTTTTATCTCATTGCTGCTTCGAGACTCAACATGAAGTGCGAATCCATCATAGACAAGAAATATTGCCTTGCCTGGATATCTAAAGCGAAGTAAAAATTGATGGCAGCACACAGCTGTTCATTATCAGGCTTTGGAGCATTCCAGAAGTGGTTGCTCATGAGTACTTATTCAGCTAATATCACGTGCTCATTAGGACATGCCGAGTCGGCTATGAACACACTTGCCAGTTGTTGATTCTTGTTGCTTCTGCATAGTCTGGGGTCAAGGCTGCCAGTGGTCTGGTTGTTGCATTTTAGGGGTAGGCTGTCACAACAGAAATGGGCACATTTGGCATTTGAAACTACTCTTTCTTCATCTTATGAGTGTTCATACCAAAACAGGAGATCCTTGACTTCCAAGGATGGCTATGTGGTGATTCTTCTCCAAAACGAATTAGGCCATGGATATGACAGACATTTGGGTGTGTGTGTGTGTGTGTGTGTGTATGTGTGTGCGCTACTTTATGGCAGGCGTAAGTCATAGTGCTAAATACATTAATAATTTTTATATTGCATTTTTATTAGGGTTCAATGGTTTAGGACCCTGTTAGAAGATGTTGCTCTCAGAAGAATGACAAAAACATGAAAAATATATTTATTGTTTTTTAGAGAGAGAACAGGGCATAAAGACCGTCTTTGTATTTCAGAAAGGTGATTCATTTTCATAGGTTAAATTTACACACTAATGAAAAGGAGACAAAAATAGGAAAAGGGTTACTTTTTTTTTTTTATCTTCCATAGACAGTAGACTGAGCAGCATAAATAACCTATCTTGTTCCTACAGGCCAATTCCTTACGACAAACATACATGGATTTTCCTAATTATATCTGCGACTGTTGTACTGAGATTTGATTTAAATCACAGTGCTGCTACCTGTTGCTTAGAAAATTTCAGGGTAATTCTATCGATCACAAAATTGGGACGTTGAGCCTGGTTTTTCTGATCTTCTTGTGTCAAGTCCTTCCTAGCTTCCAGTCTCTGCAGACCTCTGCTCACCGTGACCTCAGCCTTCTCAGACTTCTAAGCTCCCTATGGCCAGGCTTTACTTGGGAGAGGAGGCATTTAAGGAGTTCTAATCCAACACTTTTATTCTTTAGCATCAAGTTAGGTTGGCTTCTGGTCTGTTTTTGGCTTTTGCTGTAATTTCTGCAATCACGTATGTCTCTTGTTCCTTGGATTCCATATCGACCTTATGCTGCAGTTCTTATACCTGCATTCTTCTCCCATTACTCAGAATCGAGTTCCTGTTTTAAAAGTTTGCCAGGACTGCCCAGGCCCTCTAAGAACACCTAAGACCCGAACTTACATTTACCTTTCTTTCTTTCTTTTAGCCACCAGGGTCTAGCCCCTGCTGCACAGACTGACTGTGGCTCCACTATTGTGGATTAGGCTTTCTGATGCTGCCTGCCTGAATTTTGGGACATGTTTTGCTGCTTCTTGGCACCAAGCCATGCTTTCATATTGAGCGAACTTCTGCTCTTTCATGTTTGCCTCCTGATACCAATTTCCTGGCTGCATTATCAATCCTTGTGTTCGGCCGTATTCCTGAGTTACTTTGTCTGCTTGCCAGGCTGGACATTCTCCCAGCACCTGCAACTGAGCCATCCACTCTGATGGTTGGGTCTAGTTTCAGGCCCTAGTTTCTTCTATTATGACCTGACCAGGCAGGTGCCTAGGGTTTGACAAATTCAACAAATGTAAAACATGCCCTTCTAAATGTTTGTTTTAAATGTAATCCTTACATCAGTTTTGTTGCAATTAGCTTGTTACATTTAAAGAATTACTCTCATACTTTTTTATTATACTATGTGGGTTGTGGAAATTGTTGCCTTTCCATATTTGCAGTTCTTTTAAATAATAACATGCAAATGAACCTCACTTTTAATTGAAATTCTGAGAAAAGTTCTTGGAGTAACTTTACATTTAAGGGTGCTTTAATTTGACTGAATTGGGCCTATTTATGGCCTGATTTCTGAGGCAGAAACTCTGGGCCTAATTATTGTGTTTCTTTACTGCTCTCAATTATATTTTACATATGAGGAGTTGAAGAGCAAGAAAAAGTAATGAAAATATATGTGTGCATGAGTGAGTGTGTGTGTGTGTGAGTGTGTGTGTGTGTGTAATGAAAATATATGTGTGCATGAGTGTGTGTGTGTGAGTGTGTGTGTGTCTCGTGTTGAGAGTGGGGGGAAGATAAGGGCAGGGGAAAGCAACTCTCTTAACTTGAAAATGTAAAAGGGATCCTTGTTAATCTAACCCTGTCACTGATGTGAGTGCTTATTATGGTGTATCAAGTAGTGTGCTAATAAGAACTGGGGTTACTTCATTTAAGCCCGATTAAATAGTGACTAATTTCATTCCTACTTCACTGTGGGAAAGCTGAGCTTTGGAGAGGTTCATTTACCTGAGTTCACACAGAAAATAATTGCCAGATCAGGGATTTGAACCCCTTCTGAGTGACTCCAAATTTGAGTCCTCCAAATTACATTGCTTTCCTCTTCTTTCGTATGATATTTCCAGATTATTCGTGTATAACCTGGGAAGTAATAGGGAATGTGGAGGGAAATAAGTGACATTAACTAGTTATAGTAACATTTACTACTTATAATTTTCTAAGGGTTTGTCCATACAGTATCTGCTTTATTTTCAAGAAACTAACAAGGTAAATGATATTGTCTTCATTTACAAGGTCAAAACAGAGACTCAGAAACATTGAATAACCCAATGTTGTTGTAAGGAGCTGTAGTTTCTTCATTTGATGCTTACCCTTCCCCCATGAGAGTCTACTACGGTATCCTGACAATGGACACCTGAATTTTTTTCCAGGTTTTTGCTATTGTAATTATACCACTATGACCATTTATATGACGACTTCTAGTGCATATTTTGCAAAAATTTTTCTCAGCTATATACCTAAGAGTATGTGTGTTAAAAATGCTGATTTAAGGTTTTAAATTGAAATTTAAAAAGAGGTCTGTGCATGGACCAATGGTCAGAGTGTGTCATAAACCGGTGATGCTGATTAAACAAATTCTGTGAACTAAGGTTTAAAAAAAACCTGTAAACCTGAGGCCTCACTATTCTAACCAAAAAACAGTCATGTGACTTGGTGATTTATCTGGGGCAACAGAGTGCTAGAGCTGGGACTAACCCTGTAGTTCTGTAATTACAGACAATTCTTAGGCCCGTCCCACTTTAACACACGAACATTATTCTCACCATTCTACTAGGGTGGCCTGAGAACTACAGACTTCACAGGCTCAGAGGAGAGATTATACACCGCTGGGTAGCTAGTCTGCTTCTGAGAAGAGATTTGGTTTAGAGAAATTACTCCAGAGTGTTTACGTTGCTTCAGCCACGGGCCTGTGGGCCGTTAAGCTTGAAATGAAAAGAATGACTTCGTGGTTTAGTTTTATGAGGGAACCAAAGCCATAGAATTATGATCTAGTGCATACAACATTGAAGGATCACAATTTAAAGTCCAGTAATTCTTGCCATTTGTCTTCACAAGAAGATCTCAAAGAGTTTTATGAGAAATTATAGACTAAGAATTTGGGAGAGTTATGTGCAATTTATGGTTAAAAAAGGAAGTGCTAAAGTTTTCTGGAATGCTTCAAGGCTGCCATTAGAAAAGGCATGAAGAGAGCTTAGGGTCATTGAGTCTTTGGCTGGGAGCCCCGGCGAGATGAAATGCAACCAAACAATTCGGTGATTCTGCATGGCTTCAGCCTTCTTTGAGTGACAATTTTGCTTTTCTGGGGGCCCTACTAATTGAAGGAAAGCATAGAGGAGCCAGAGTAAATGGATTCTTCAGAATCTTTAAGGAATATTGCAGTGGTCATGTTAATATAGCTTTTGTGGTATACTTTCTTTCTGATTAGTTTTTTTCTCTTTAATGGGAATTTTAAGGACTGTAATGGCATAAGCCAACAGATTTTTAAAGAGCACTAATATAAATGGTTATTCTAAATTGTATTTGGAAGAAACTCTACTTGAGGTATTTAAGTTAGTAAATAAAGACATAAAATTAATAGAGACTATTTTAAGAATAAATATGGAATGCTCTAAAATTTTGGTGATCTGTATGCTTTCTGGTGGCTGACCAATAGGATTTTTGATTGAATTACTACAGAAAATTCGGCACAAAATATTATGAGATTTAACCACCCACTGAGTATATTATTTGTTACAATTTTATTAGGCTAAATCAAAGGTTATAGCATCTCATCTTCTACATTGATTTTCAGCCCGGGGGTAAAGTTTTAAAACGAGATGATGAAATTTTAGAAAAGAGCAGTACTTAATAAAAGGATAATACTCAATTATTTTATTTAGAAAAGTAAAACTATTTTGTGATTGCTTTATATGTGCATTACTAGCCTTTAAATAGACAACTTTTTTTGACATTAACATTTGGAGCTTTGCAACTAGTCTGAGATTGAACCTGGGATGGACGTGTGGGAGTGCAGAGGTCCTCATGGAGAAAAGATGGGTTGGTAAACCCAATGTCAAAAGTACCCACATTTCCGATATATTGCCTTTGGCTATAGTCTCTGAAAAGCCCGAATATGGTGGACAGCATGGCTGGAGTTTAGAATCCCCAGATAATCATTTCAGAATTGATACATCTTACATTTGGTCATTTTCAGTGGTTAGAAATCCTCTTTTTTCCTTATTTTGTGTCAGTGTGCCTCATCTTGCAGCTGTTCTCAGAGTGCAGTATCCAGACCAGTAGCATCACCCAGGAACTTGTTAGAAACACAAATTCTCATATTTTTGTTGGCTGCATAAATGTTTTCTTCAAAGAAGTATCTGTTTGTAGCCTTCAAATACTTTTTGATTTTTTTTCTTGTAAATTTGTTTAAGTTCCTTGTATATTCTGGATATTAGACCTTTATAGATGGGTAGATTGCCAAAATTTTCTCCCATTCTACAGATTGCCATTTCTTTTGCTGTGCAGAAGCTCTTAAGTTTAATTAGATCCCATTTGTAAATTTTGGTTATTGTTGCAATTGCTTTTGGTATTATAGTCATGAAGTCTTGGGCCATGCCTATGTCCTGTTTGGTATTGCTTAGTTTCCTTCCAGGGTTTCTATGGTTTGGGGTTTTATATCTAAGTCTTTAATCCATCTTGAGTTAATTCTTATTCAAGAGAGGGGTCCATTTTCTGTTTTCTGCATACGACTCATCATCACTGGTCGTTAGAGAAATGCAAATCAAAACCACAATGAGATACCATCTCATGCCAATCAGAATGATGATTATTAAAAGTCAGGAAACAATAGATGCTGGTGAGGCTGTGGAGAAATAGAAACATGTTTACATGATTGGTGGGAGTATAAATTATTTCAACCATCGTGGAAGACAGTGTGGCCATTCCTCAAGGATCCAGAACCAGAAATACCATTTGTCGCAGCAATCCTATTACTAGGTGTATACTTGAAGGATTATAAATCATTCTACCGTAAAGACACATGCACACACATGTTTATTGTTGGACCATTCACAATAGCAAAGCCTTGGAACCAACCCAAATGCCCATCAGTGATAGACTGGATAAAGAAAATGTGGCACATAGACACCATGGGATACTATGCACCCATAAAAAAGAATGACATTATGTCCTTTGCAGGGACATGGATAAAGCTAGAAGCCACCATTCTCAGCAAACTAACACAGAAAAAGAAAAGCAAACACAGCATGTTCTCATTAATGTGGGAGTTGAACAATGAGAACACATGGACACAGGGAGGGGAACATCATACACCAGGGCCTGTTAGGGGATTGAGGGGTGAAGTGTGGGAGAGCATCAGGTCAGATACCTAATGCATGCAGGGCTTAAAACCTAGATTATGGGTTGATAGGTGCAGCAAACCACCAAGGCACATGTATACCTATGTAACAAACTTGCACGTTCTGCACATGTATCCTGGAACTTAAAAGAAAACAAACAAACAAAAAAAATGCAAATACTCCTGAATCAAGACCTACTGAGTCAGAAATACTGAGATGGAGCCCAATGATGTGTTTTAAAAGCCCTCCATGCGATCCCATATCTGTTAACATTAGAAAACAACTATTTAAATTATGTTGATGAGTTTAAGTTTTTTGTTACCATCTTGAAGAGCTCCTATTTCAGTGTTTGATTCATGGTAGATGCTCAGTGTTACCCCAAAAATGGAAGAGGCACTTGATTTGTAATGTAACTGTCTGTGTTGTTTACTATCATATTTTAGTCTCTCTCTCTCTCTCTTTTACTATATATGTTCAGGAGTGAATAGTTCCCTCACAGATTATTTATTAAAAATGTGCGTTTTGAATGAAGAGACCCCCAAACAGGTTTTGTATGAGCAACATGGCTGTTTATTCACCTGGGTGCAGGTGGGCTAAGGCCAAAAAGGGCGTTAGCAAAGGGCAGTGGGATAGGAGTTCGTTTTATAGGTTTGGGGTGGGCAGTGGAAAGTTATAGAGTAAGATCAGTTACGGTGGTGGGGGTAGGGGCAAGGACTATACATTACCATAAGTTCAGTTGCAATGGTGGGTACGATAAGAGTAGTTAAGAAGGTAGAGTGGGGTGAGGAGTAGTCACATGATCATAATAACAGTTAAGATGGCAGGTGGGGTGAGGGGAAGCTTATGTCCCTGGAAGCTCTGGGCAATCAGGGATAATGGGGAATGCAGGCAGGGGTTGGGGGTGATCAGCTGATGCAGGCAGGACTTTAGACTTTCTGGGTCTGGGCTTGCCATGGAGGCCTGAAATTATTAATTTTATTTTCCTTTGAGACTAGTTCTTCAGCTTTTCATTTACTATGAAAAAAGGTCATCTTCAAAGAAAATGGTTGTTTGATGCTTCAGTTATTTAATTCTCTAGAGAGTTACTGAGAAGCAAAGTTGGTTCATGCCAATCATTTCTTTCCCATTAGAAAAGGAAAGTCACTTCATTATCAATAACGATTAGTGAATTTTTCTCTGGTCTCTACTTCAGGAATATCCAAAACTTCAGTGGCCAAGAGTTTGTTGTTAAGACTTCTAAGTTCACTTTGAGTCTGTGTAGGCAGCAAATTTGTATAGGGCTATGCACTTCTCAGCTTTGCTTAAGGTAATATTGAAAATGGGGAAAAAAGTTAATCACAAATAAAGTTGAAGTGCAACAGGTTTGGGGAGACAATGGACTCAGATTGGGATGTGAATTCATATGCTTCATATACCCAATTATTTCTGATGTGTGAAATCCAGGGAAATTATGTTCCAGACTCTGTGAAATTCATGTGGTACAAACCTGTTTTGCATCTTTTCAGGCAAAAGATCCGTGTGGTTTGAATAGCATCCTTGTGTGTAAGCACATCTAGTCCTTGGGGAAGAGGTTCCTCATGGTAGGGACACCACACAGAAGATGTTGGGTGTGTGTTCTCTGGAAATGAGATAGCTTATTATGGGTTAAAAAAAGGATACTCAGGAATCATTGAGATTTCAGGGATGTTCCACATACACTAGGGTAGGGAGGTAGGGATTGCCGTAGCATGCTGAGAGTCTACCAGGAAGACAGAGAAATCTGGTAAAGCAGGAAGGAAGTGGGTCTGCAGAGAGCCAGGGGTCTGGATAACCAAATGACCTCCTTAGGTAGCATTCCTTACTTTTATGATTCTAACGATGTGGGTGGAAGAATGTTTCTAGGATAGAATTGTGTGGGGGTCCGGCACATCTGCTGGGGGGCTTCTGACCAGCGGAGAGCCTCGGCCCCACTCAAATGTTCTCAACCTGGAAGAGGGAGTTCACGGAAGAAAAGATAGATAGACAGTGGGGTCTGGAGGACTGCCAGGCAATGCCAGAGCAGCGAGTTTATTTGTGCACACCACAGGTTATATACCTTTCAGTGCTTGAGGAGTGACGTACATTCCATTGTATCTTAAAATAAAATCAAGAACAAGAATCACAAGAAAAGGGCTACAGAAATATGACTCTTAATCATAGAGTGTACAGCAAAGGGACAATAAAGTTTGCAAAAGGGGGGTCACAAATCTAAACATGTGTTTATCTAAAATCAGTCAAACAAGCAAGTAAGATTGTTAACAAGGTACAGCTGGACCTTTCCAAATGTCATTCTAACCTTGCCTATTCATATAGGATCATATGCAAACAATATGATTGAGTTAGCAGAGGTAAACAAAGTCATACAGTTATCGTGCAGAGAAGGAACTAGGAGGCACACAATGTCTAACCACACAATGTCTCATTAGACCACAAAGCCTGAGCTCAGCCATCCTGTTGCAAATGTCAGAGGCAAAGACTGATGTTTATAAAATCAGTGCAACCAGACTTCCTCCTTTCCCTTAGCTCAACAGCCTCCAGGAGAGGAGAAACGTGTATAGGCTCAAGCTCAAGATGGCAAGGGTCCTGTCAAGGGCCCTTCGCAGGAGCGATCCCCACAAAATTGGACTTGAGAAGCTCTTTTCTGAGTACCTAGCCAGACCTGTTCAGCTTTGACCTCCTCAGAAAGAGACCCAGATAAAGGGGAGAATCGGCACCTAGAGCCCAGGTTCTGGGAGGCAGTCTATAAAAACTTGCATTTTGAAGTCCACAAACATTGACTGAATACCCTTCTTGTGCCAAGTGCCATGGAGATGCCAGGGATCAAGTACTGAGAGAGCTCCTGCTCTCAGGGAGCGCCAGGCCTCATGAAGGCAACAGATATTTAAACAGCTTGTTATAATTCAGTTGAATGATATTTTTAGGGAAAAAATGTTATGCAAGAATACAAATCAATTTTTTTCTGCCTGAGGAAGTCAGCTACGTTTTCTTAGAAGTGATAATATAGGTAGGCCAGGTAGTGAAGAGGGGCAGGGTCATGGCAAGTAAAAGGCTGAACTTTTAAGGAAGTATGGTGCTCTCAGGAAATGGCAAGCAGTCTGTTTCTGCAGCAGCATAAGATACCTGAGGGTGAGTGGAGTTGAAGTTGGACAGATGGCATGGCATCAGATCATCAAGGACCTGTATGTGACTTTGCTGGGGGAATAGGGATGAGAGCTTTAGTCAGAAGAGTCACATGATCAGATTTCTTTTAGGAAGATACATTCTAGGTATTTTATGGATTCGAGAGAACAGAGGCCAGACTCAGAGTAGAATCTTGTAAAGTACACTTGAAGGCATGATGTGGGTCTAACTCAGGGCCATTGCTAAGGGGGTGAAGAAGCAAGGTTGACTTTTTTAGGCTTGAATTTATCATGCTGACTTCCTTTTTAGTCATGTCTCCACCTGTCTGTGGGCTTCTATGGTTGATACTCTTTTAGTTACTACCTCTATAGTTGCTCTTGATGGAAGGAACAGAGAGAAGGTGGGCCAGCGTTCTCTCATATTACATGGGCCTTTTTCCCTCTCAGAGACTTTACCAAACTTTCCTAACAGTATTAAACTAAACCCAATTATTAATTAAAGAATTTTGTGTTATTATATTAGTAAATAAGTTCTCTCTTTTGATACCACCTTTTGTGACAGGCAATTATAACTTAAATGGCCTCAAATGGATTAATTTATTCATGAAACTTTCATTGACATTTGCAACATGAAGGCACTGTTTGCTTCACTGAAAGGTAGTAAAAGAGCTCTGACTATCTTCTGGCAGAAATTGCCAGTTCTGCTTTATTCTCTGCGCCACAAACCAAAGAACTTTCTCAAAGCATTAGGTTTATATATTCATTCACTCATCCATCAATTTATGTCAACAAACATTTGTTCAACATCACTACGTGAAGACAAAATGATGACATGAAGTGAGAAACACATTAAAGGGGGAGGAAATATAGAACAGAAAGTTCGAGATGGACTTCACAGTTCTCAGAAATCCCCAAATTTTAAAATGCCCTCACGACTTTGGGCACATTAATCTTTAATACTCTTACTACTTCTGTTGTTAAAGAGCATCTTGGTTTAGGAAGTAAAGTTTCGCTTATTAGATAGCCTAGGAATCAAATCTCTGTTTCCACATTTCTCTGACAGTTACTTGGAACTTTGATCCCTGGACTTTGCAATGTGGAACCATATTCACAGGTCACAGTAATTTCAAAAGATGGGCAAAGAAAGTATTTTCCATTGTCTATCTGTAGGATTTTCTCTTGCTTAAAGAGAGACTAAATAGGATGGTTTTCTAGGCAAGTGTGATAGAAAATATGGAACCTCCTCCCTCACCCTTTCGGAGGTCAGTCTATGAATTTGTTTGAAAATTATTGTCCAATTTCAGAGTTTAGCTAATTAGTTGTTTAAATGACTAAGGGTAATCAGAGAGCATAAAAGTATTATTTGCCCAGGCATATTTTGACCTCTTCTTTTAAAGCCCTTCCTTTCATTGAAAAAAAAATTCTTTCTCATTCTAGTCTTCTGCTCTTTTGTAGAAAGAGAACTTACTGGGAGTTAGGTGACTTGACTTCTGGTCTCAGTTTTGTGGCTAACTAGTTGTAGGACTTTAGGTCTGACGTTGCCAAACTATAGCCTGCAGGCCAAATCTTCACCACCATCTGTTTGGAAAAATAAAGTTTTATTGGAGCACAGCCATGACTATTTGCTTGCACATTGTTTATGGATGCTTTCTTGCTACAACACTGGGAACAAATACTTCTGATAGTAGCACATGGCCCACAGAGCCTCCAATATTTACTGTCTGGCCCTTTACAGAAAAAGTTTGCCAGCCTCATATTTGGTCAAGTCACTATCTTACTTCTGCCTCATCTTCCCCATTTGCAAAATTTGGAAGTTGGAATTTATACCTTTCTTACATTTGGTCATTGTAAGTGCTTGGAAATCCCTCTTTTTTACTTATTTTGGGTCAGTGTGCCTCACCTTGCAGCTGTTCTCAGAGTGCAGTCTTCAGAGCATTAACCAGGAACTTGTTAGAAATGCAAATTCTCATATATTTATGGACGTTTCAGAGAATACAGCCAAAGGCAATGTGCCTGACATGTGGCATATTAACATGTGGATACTTTTGACATTGGGTTCACCAACAGGTCATGTTCTTCTTACATTGTTACTCTAGAACGCTTCTGACAGAGCAGTCTCATCTCAGGTCAATCATTTTATACTGGGACATAAACCTATTCAAATTTTTTTCAATTTACTAAGCTCCTAATACTGGCAAACCAGTGTGGAACACTAAGTCTAAGAGAATCCCTGCCTTTGAGAAACTTATAATCTGGTTAGAAAAAATAGCTACAAGGTTTCAAACTTAAATTACAATAGAAAGTAATATGGGATAACGTACCACATTAAGTGATAATGATTAAAAGATTTCAGAGGAGAAATGTCATTGTGGACTGACATGATTAGGGAACACTTGTAGGAGAAGGTAGGATTTTGCTTATAGTCATCTTCATGGCCCTCTAAAACACTGGGTCAGTGTCCTTCCAAAGCAGTAGTTTTCCAGATTTTAGGATGCATAAAAATCACCTGAATTAGCAGGAAAAAATGCAAATTCCTTACACCTAGCTTTCGAGATTCAAAGTAGGTCTGGGGTACAGCCTAGAAGTGAGTATTTTCACTAAACACCCAGATAATTTTGATACCCATTCTGATAAGTTGTGAAGTATAATTACTACCCAGGAATTTATGCTGTTTGGTAGAGTTTTTGTGAACTGTGGTTATGTATGACTAGAAGGAACTCCATTGTTCATGGAGCAATTACTTCAGTGACTTTCTCTTTTAGAAAATGTGAGACCTCCTAGGCCAAGAAGAACAACCTGAGGACCCTATTTCTGAAGGTCATTGAACTCCTTTAGTAAGTCCGGAGGAGAAATGTGAGATCAGTACATCTTTTGAATCTATGACAGCTAAGGGTACATCTCTTGAAATAGTCACTGTACTAACCACTTCCTTCAGCATTTGACTCTTGGCTCCTTGTGTTGTGAGCTCCTTGTTCCTGCAAAGCTGGCTGGGGTCACCACAGTAGGTCAAAAAAAATCTATCAATGACAGAGATAGGGAATCTCCAATCTCTATCCCAAGACATGTTCTTGATGACTTGAGCACATCATTAGATGTTCAGAATTCAGAAGAGAGATTTCATCTATGGGAAAATGACCCTCTGAAAAGAAGTATAAAAGCATCAAAAGAGTCATTGGAGTGGACACCTGAGAGTCATGTGGCTGAGGTTTCACAAGATCCCACCATGCTTCCAGTCCAGAGGAGAAAGCTAGACCCATTCCCCAAAAAGAATAGGCATCATAAGAAGACCAGAAGGACAAAAAGAATGAGGAAGGAGGAAATGGAGGCCCTGCGCCCCCTCGTTCATCCAACGCCTTCAACACCAGCACAAAGTGAAGAAGATGAGGCTGTAGACAAAAAGCCAGCTGTACTCAGTGCCCAGCAAGATAATCCTGACCTTCTCCATGAGGTAGGGATAATGCACAGGGCGGCAAAATCCTGGGATTATCACTCTTCCATAGGAAAAATAATGACAGCTCTTCACTTGGCGTGGGAAGAATTGGGGGTAAGGAGCTTGAGAAACAAATTGGGATCATTGGTCCCAGAAAGAACATAGAAGAATTGGCTCCGAGAGTCATGTTCTTTTTGCTTATGGTTATTCGCTTTGAGGGCTTTTAACCCCTTTCTTTTACTTACAGGACAGATTACAGAGTCTACAGGAAGAAGGCTTCAGTGTGATGCATCAGGAATGTCAGATCCGGTCCGATGACCTCTCGGTGGCTCAGGTGCCCTCTTCTCCAACATCACCACCATTCTGCTTTAGCGGTTTCCTCGGCTGTGTCTGCCCGACCTTCTCAAGGTCTAGGAAGCGAAGCCTCCCAGAAGGAAGGGTAAGGCAGGAGGTGATGCTGAGGTCCTGAGGCCTGGCCTACTGGGGAGTCTGCGCAAAACCAGAGTTGAGCCTCAGCAAGATGTGTAGCCACTCGAAATTGATACAGCTTCCCCTTGTGTTTAGTTTTATAGTTCTCTCTGTATGTCATCATTCCTCTTAGTTGAGTTTTTGCCTGTCAAAGAGAGAGCTGCTTTTATGCTAAGATCCTCAAGCCAAAATCCACAGTAAAAGCAAAGTTAAACTTTGAGACTTTTAACTTTTACTCAGTGATGGAATTACTTTCTACTTCCTTCCCATTAGGTAGAAGGTGGGATTCTGTCTGGATTAGTTATTCCCAAAATTCATATGTCTATAGCTCAGGATTGAAGTGATACCATTTCATCATTTTCAGTAATGTTTCCCGATATCAACAACCAAATGGAGACCTTCCATGTCCAATTCCTTTTATTTTCTTTTACCTTTTACTACAGATTCATTTTGTATCTTTCTTCTTATTCTTCTCCTTCTTCTTCTTCTTCTTGTTCTCCTTCTTCTTCTTCTCCTTCTTCTCCTTCTTCTCCTTCTTCTCCTTCTTCTCCTCCTTCTCCTCCTTCTCCTCCTTCTCCTCCTTCTCCTCCTTCTCCTTCTTCTCCTTCTCCTCCTTCTCCTTCTCCTTCCCCTCCTCCTCCTCCTCCTCCTCCTTCTTCTTCTTCTCCTTCTTCTTCTTCTTCTTCTTCTTCTTCTTCTTCTTCTTCTTCTTCTTCTTCTTCTTCTTCTTCTTCTTCTTCTTCTTTTTTCTTCTCCTTCTTCTTCCTTCTTCTTCTTCCTCCTCCTCCTCCTCCTTCTTCTTCTCCTTCTCCTTCTTCTTCTTCCTCTTCCTCTTCAATATTTTGTTGAAATTCTTCCATTTTCTAAGATGAATAAGCCTCAGGATGTCCTGGCTGCTACACAGCTATGACTTTCTTCATCTCTAACCAACGCTTGGTTTCTTTTTTGTCACTTGTTAGTGAGGTACCTGGCTCTCCCTTCTGAAATGTACCTTTGGTGTTCTCTAGCCATCTGTATTGAAAGCATAATCACACAGGTAATATTTCTTCCTTGTCATTCTGTAGTCAGACTTTCACAGAATCCTGAGTTCTGAGAATCCTAAAGAAGATAAGTACTCTAAGAAAAGTTCAAGATCATTTCAATTCCCTCTTGTTCTGGTATGCTAGGTTAATCCTTTTCCTAGGATGTAAGAGTTTAAATTAATCTTACACCTTCTTTTGAGGGAGTATGTTTAAGAAGTGTTTAGGAGTTTCCCTGTAGCTTATCATTTGTTGTTTCCTAATTGTCCCAGTTTCCCAAGTCATGTAAGAATAATCAATAAAAGCACGAATATAAATAAATGTGCAAAGTATCTGCATAAGAAAGAAATAATATAAATTATTTTATTTTGTCCTTAGCACTGACTTTGATGCTTACTATAAAATCAGAAACGTGACTGACATGTTGATTGTTTTCTTGACTGAATCAAGGCTTTGTACGGTTAGAAGAATATAAATTTCAGATAAGGAAAGATCTACACAAGCACTTAGTTTCGAAACTTTTCTGCTCCCATGTGTCTTGACCCCTTTGCTCACAAGCAAGAGAAGGGGAGTTTACATCTCCTCTGATGCATTTGGAAATAAGAAGGTGTGTTTCCAGGTTTCAGCGTTTGTGTTGCTGTATTCAGGAAGGGAATAGAATGAGTTGCAAGAGTGATGGCAAATGTCCTCAGGGGTGCTTTGGAGGTAATAGGTAAAAACCACATTTTGAAGAAATTTCATGGTTTGGTAAGGATTTCAAATTAGAATAAGAAATTCTGCAAAACGTCATAGTACTTAGAGTAAAATCGGACACCTTTCTAAAGTCAGTCATGCTTTAAACGTTTTAGTTGTCTAAAAAGCAGTTGATTTCCCATTTTAGACAGTATTGAGTTTTCTTGAGCTAATTGACCATTATAAATGGGTTTATTATTTAATACAAGAAGCACACTCCCAGGTAAGGCATAATGTATGAAAGTCCTGAGTCATAGAGCCTATTATTAGAAGCTCACCAGAATGTAGGTATTAATGTTGCCGTTATACTTTATTAGATGTTTCTGCTGTGTGTCTTGACCCTTTACTCAGAAACAAGAGAGAGGGTGTTTATATATCCTCTGATGCAATTTGTAAGTGGGAAAGTATATGTTCCTGTGTCTCAAATTTTGCGTTGCTTTCTTTATGGTTTGAATTATTAACCATGATTTATGACTTAATAAGGCTATTTTTGAAAAATATACTTAGAAAAATAGTATAGCTGTTTCAAAGTAAAAACAAATTTAAAAATAAAACTTGCTAGTATTGATGAAAGATACAGGTTATGAGTCATTTAAAAAAACTTTTCCCCTGCAAAGCAGATAAACAGGTATTGCACATGCATTGTAAATAGTCATAATTGACAAGTACAGAGGTGACCATATTTAATGTATTTAGTCCCCATGGGGACTCACAGAACTAGTAGGTATCAGATGTTGCTGTACTCATTGTTACAGATTGAATAAGCTAAGGTTCAGCAGGTCAGTTAAACTTTTCCAGCGATTTTTCTAAGATCACTCATTTAGTCTGATAAATGATTATAATACAAGTTTTTGAAACAAATCATCGAACTACGAGTTCTGTGGTTTTATCATGTAAACAGGATTCTTTTGCTCTGATTTTTGTCCCAACATTCAATATTGAAACATTTCCTACTGACCATTTTGTTTTTGTCTACTTATTCTCACATTACTGTCTAAATTCCAGCTAGCACCTATGTTACTTTCTGGGAAATTTTAACATGAAAATACTGTGGCTAAAGTAAAATTATACCAAACAAACAAACAATTAAAAGGGTTTACTTATTTCCTGAGTTTTGACAGGAAATGTTGAAAGTATCTAGTCCTGCCCTCTTATTTATCAGAGGAACCTGAAACAGAGAAATTAAATAGCTCTCTCAAAGAGACATAGCTGGTTAGTGACAAAGCTAAAACAAATAACAGCTAACATTAGATAAATACTGTGCTAACTCACACATCAGTAATCTTCAGGCCATCTGCATGGAGTTGGTATGATGGTTTAAGTTCAGAAAAGTCCCAAGACTGGCGAGTCCTGATGCAGAATCCAAGCCTATGACTGCTAGTCTCTGAAGCCTATACTTAGTACTTTGTACCTCTAAGTATTATAAATTAAAATGCCTTTGTTACAAGTCTGACTGTAATATTAAGAATTAATAATTTCTCTTATTTGCCTAAATTTAGATTTTAGCTGTAGCACATATACAGTAAAAATAGTCTAATAAAAAAGTCCAATTAAAAAGACTATTTCTTTGGGTAAAATTTCTGTATTGGGCTCTAAGTAATAAAATAGTTAGAACCTTAGTGTGATTGATAGAAGAAAACTTCAGTGTAATATAAACAAACTTTTAATCATTACAACCAATTAAGCAGAGACAATTACTTAACGGAAAAGTGATTAAGAAAAAAGGAATAGCACATAATCAAAGGAGGGTCCTTGACTTGACACGGTCACAAGACAAAGCACAACAAAGATGAATTAGGCTCCGCAGAAAGCTAACAGACTTAAAGGCATTTCTCAACTGTTGTCAGGTGGAGTTTGAGACTTGGGCAGTAGAAAGACAGGCTCTTCACCGTAAGCCAGTGACCCTTGAAATAAGTAAGTAGACTCCTGCTAATGAACTCCAGGCTTTAAATGGGAAATTTGAATTTTCTCACGCTTCAAAACATTCTTTTCATTCTGATTTGACAAGGCCCTTTTCAAGACAGAAGAAAGAACAACAGAATTGGAAGAGTTAAATCACTTGGCTGCGTAATCAAGGAATTTGGTTCTTCATTTTTGCAGATTCAAGACACGAGGACAAGTGCTATTGTATGCAGGAGAGCAGATTGGTGCACATTTCTGGAGCTATCTTCTGACAGCTATAAAGAAATATGGCACTGCCCCCAGCCTGGAACCTTTGTGAAGAACTGTCTCAGACACATACAGTTATCACCCTCTTGGTTCACAATGCTCACCTAGAGAAGGGCTTTGACTGTGATCCGTGGTTCTCCCCACCCTCAATACCTTGTGCCTTAGAGTCAGTCCTGCAGTTGGTGAGAGGGCCGTGATGTCTATTTTAATAGTAGTTTAGATGAAAAGATAAACTTCTAAGCAGATGACAAAATTCTTTACACAATTACGTAATTTTAATGAATTCAACATTCTGCAATTCTATTACAAATGATTTCTAATGTGAAATTGACTTATTTTCTAGTTGTAATCGGCATTCTGATTCTAGAATGCCTGTGAAGGTACTCAGTGTTGGAGCCTTATGATAGTACTCTTCTGGCAGATGACACAGTGGATCTATTGTGATGAAGAAACAGTAACTGAGACTTTTAATAACTACTGTGAGAAAGATCTTTATACTTGTCCTTATATTTGGAAGAAATAATTAAAACGACTTGAAAAATTTTTTAAAACACACACACATTTCAACCTGCATGTAGTACCAAAACTTGTTCTTGGCCAGTGATGCTCAAAACTAATCTCTGGCTAAAATTTATATATAAACCAAAATAGATTTAAAAATAAAATAGTAATCACATAACCTCTTCTCTAAAGCTACCATTCATCCTAATTTAAAATGTCTCGTTTTAAAGTTAAAATTGTGAAGCAAAGGTCTATACCCAATTCTATAAGTCATCTAATTCTAAATATTTTGTAATTACCTAATAAGTATTTGTGAAATATCTGCCTAAGTCTGGACTTAGAAGATAGATATTAGCTCCTCGTTTTGCCATTTATTACTCCGTAACTTGGCTATTTATTTAAACTCATTTATCTCTGGTTTCCTCATCTAAAAAAAAAAAGGAGGGTATTAACATATCAGGTGTTTTTTACTGAGGATTCTATGAGATAATATCGCTGAAAACCTAGTGGTTTTTTTATAGTAGAAGGCTTTTGCAATTATCATGTCTATTGAATTCCTATAAAGCAAGACATTAACTCCACTACATGCTACAGGAGGGTAAGCTACTCATGTAAATTCTTATTTGAAAGGAAATTAAATTTATGTCTGGGGGGAATAATGTACCAGCAAATAGATTTAATATGTGTTTATTTCCAATTTTTGTGTGTGTAGAGAAATTTTTTACCCCAGAATTAGACAAGCCAAAACATCGTTGCAACCTGTGAAATCAATATTAGTTGAGCCTTTGTCTTTGATTTATAGGGCTGCACAGACACCCATCTGGTCCTAAACTGCTGTGATTTTTGCAACCGCTTTTAAAAAATAAGTCATTAGTATTTTCTTAAAAGACTTAATTGTAAAGACGGTTGTTACTCAATGGCTGTCATAGGGTAGTGGTGGTGATTTTTTCTGCTTCAACCCTCTTGAGTGACACGAGATATTCTATCAATAGCAACACTTCAGTATGGCAATGACTATTAATGAAATGAGGATAGAAGCGCCTCTCAGATACATTAGAATTTTGAAGAAATTTTCATTGGAAAAGCTCCCCGCTATTCTAATATTCCCGTTTGCCATTTCTTCTGTCCACCTGTTGAATATTACACCAAGACTGACTAGGTAAGGAACTATTAAACTTTTATGATCTGTATTTTATTTTGCTCCATTCAATAGGTATGTGTGGAACATCTGTGCCTAAACTGAAGCTATTTTATCTCAAAGTCAAGGAAAGTAAACATAAATAAAAAGTGGAAGAACCTGTCTGTGCTGTTAAATAATATACAGTATGTTCGGAGACAGTAAGACAAGCACTTATATAATGAGCACTAAGAAAAGCAAAAGTATCTGAAGGTGCTCAAGAGGATGCTACACAATGTGATTAAGTAAGAACTGAAGCAGTGCCTTGTAAAGGAAGGATTATTGCAAGGGGGAATATAGGGACATCTTCTCTGATAGGTAACTTTTGAGCCAGACCTTGAATGAAAAGAATATGGTCTAGATTCATCCAATCCCACATACAAAGAGGTTAAAACCACTTTACTGGATAGAGTCATTTTGGAGGCTGGTGAAACCAAAGAGCACTGTAAGCCAGATCCAGGATAGAAGCTGATAGAAACTGTGAAACCGTTATGGACAGGTCATTATGCCCAAGTGTAGGCAGTCCAAAAGATGGGTCAGGAACAGAACAGAAAGCTAGAAAGTTGGGGTTTGAATAAAGGCAGAAATGGCTTAAAGGCATTCACAAAGGCTGGAATAAAGAGAGCGCCCAGGACTTTTATCTGAACAAGAGAAAGGTCTATGGGGTCCTGGCCATGAAGTGTTTTTGGTGGAGAGCATTAGCTGTACATAATGCTCTTCATCTACACCAAGACAACTCTGATTGGGGCACATTAGGGGAGATCCCCCAAGAAGATTGAGTGTGGATTACTCATCAGTTAAACAGGTTGGGATGAGATCAGCATTGGGCTGATTTTAGAAAATAGATTCAGAACTGCTATATTCAGTGATTAAGAAGAAGTAATGCATTCCCCCCTTTCAGTCCTCTCACTACTTTGCTTTAAAATGCACACAGGTGCACACACAGACAGACATAGATGCACAGGCACAAATATGAAAATGCATCACAGTTAAAATATCAATTTATTAATTTTTGGTTAAGTGCTACACAGCAATCCACCTGAAAACTTCATAGCTTAAAACTATGACAATCATTTATTTAACGTATGACTCTTCAAGTTGGTTGGAAAGACTATCTGTGTTCCATGCAGCATCAGCTAGGGTGGCTAGAATTTTGACTGGAGGGTTCACTTTCAGGATGGCACAGTCACATAATTGGCAAGGTAGTGCTTGCTGCTGGCTGGGAGCATAGCTAGGCTGTAGGCCAGGGGCCTCAGTTCCTGTCTACATGGGCCTCTACAGACTGCTTGGCTTCCTCTCACAGCATGGTGGCAATGTTCCAGGGATGAGCTTCCCAAGAGAAACAGGTGTAAGCTAGATTCTATGATCTAGTGTAAAAGCACTTAGAGTCAATTCTGCTGAAGCCACAGGCCACCCAGCTTCAAGGGGACCCTCTCCCTTCACACTTCAGCCGTTATCTCTATGGAATGACTGTCAGTATCCCTGTGTTAGTCTGTTTTCATGCTGCTGATAAAGATATACCCGAGACTGGGAAGAAAAAAAGGTTTTATGGGACTTAGAGTTCCACATGACCCTCCCCTCCCAGCTGGGGAGGCTTCAGAATTATGGCAGGAGGCGAAAGGCACTTCTAACATGGTGGCAGCAAAAGAAAAACTGAGAGGGTTGCAAAAGTGGAAACCCCTGGTAAAACCATCAGATCTCATAAGACTTACTACCAGGAGAACAGTGCAGCGGAAACCGCCCCCGTAATTCAAATACTCTCCCAGCAGACCCCTCCCACAACAAGTGGGAATTATGGGAGTACAATTCAAGATGAGAAATGGGTAGGGACAGAACCAAACCATATCAGTCACATCGTTAGAAGAGCACGTGGCATGGGAGATTTGTGGCTGTCTTGGATAACACAATCTGCCACAGTGAGCTCTACATTTTTGGATACTATTTAAAGGAATTTTTAATTCAGGCGCCTCTGAATTCCCAAAAGTGACAAGTCTATTGTGGTATGTAGGAAATATTTTCAGAAAGAATTGCATTCTAAGGGAGGAAATATTTCTGTGGAGATTTCAACCAGATGTGAAAGGTGCCATGAATACAACAAAGGGATGGGGGCATTAGCAGACAGGTGATTTAACACCAACAGCTGAGTGTAACGATTTAAAAACTGAAGTTAGGAAACCCCCTACTCTGCTGATGTTAGTGAAAGGGAATATTACAAATAGCCAAGAACCTTCAGATGTGGCTCTTTTGAGACAGCGTAGAGTACACATTGCTAAATCTAGATTTCCCTTTCTTTGACTAAACAACATTTTTTTGTGATGTCTGGAGGCTCAGAAAAATCTTATGATAGGAATCTGACCCACCATCTGGTCTAAAAGCACCAAATTGAAAGTGGACAGGAAAATCGTAGGTAAGTGTATGTCTCAAGTATGCTTCAACATTCTTTGTTAGTAAATATTTATTTAGCGCTTACAGGTGAAATATAAATAATGACTGTAGTATTCCTTCAAGTCTGATTAGAGCTTAGCTGAAAACAGCAATCAGTGAATCAAATGGGAGAGCTTTGACCCTCCTGCCAGAGGAGAGCCATTTAAATGAGCTTTTAAATGATCTATTTCAGGACTTTGAGCGGACACCCAGCAAAATCAGTTTGCTAAAATCTATACCAGCTGGCCCAGGTGGCTTTTCCTAGTCTCTGTGTCTGTTTTATTCACAAGTGCACTGCTATCGATTTGTATAATGAGGCAATAGCATACCAATGACAGCTTCCCCGAAAGCCATCTCATTTCTCTGTCTAGGATTTGGAGCAGGAAAGAGACAATAAACAACACATTTTCCTTCTGAAAATATATTTGTCACTTTCAGCTTGCTTTCTTCCTTGCAAAAAAGACTATCAAAGGCAAATTATAATTGAATATGGCAATGCTTTTCCTTTTCTTATGGAATGTTAACTTGGCAGAAAGAATCTGCCCTGGCAGAAGAGAAAATTAATCATGTTTGATCTCTCACTTTACTGGCCTCCAAGAAGTATTCTTGTCATTTGTTTTCCACCATTGTATTATTTTAACTGATCTAATGTCCTTCAGTAATTTTCTTTTGTTTAATCATTTAGCTTCCTGATGAAGAACCAGGGTAGTTAAATGATGATGCATTTGTGAAAGTTATGTCCACTCTGTATGTGACCACTGTTGTCGGGATAGGAAATCTCTGGTAGTTCAAGGGAAAATGCTAGACCTGAAGAATTAGGAACACACAATGAAAAAAGGATTTTTATCTCTTTATCTGGGCACTTCTTAGAATGGAGCTGTGGGTGCATTTACCTAGGAGAGCTGAGGCACAAGCAGGATTATGTGACTGTCAATGTCATTTAAGCCTTCTTGCCATTTACTGATTTGTATCGGATAATTTATCCAGCCTAGACAACTTCATGTACAGGATTAAAGGCTAGGATCACAGCACCTAAATTTCAACACCTTCTGAGGCTGCCGGGGCATAGAAATTGTGTGACTGGGTTTGCTGCTAAGGTTACTCTCCCTGACTCTAGGCAGAGATTGAAAATGAACTTGCAGTTTTTATTTCATCTCCTTTAGTGATGACAGTCCACAAGGTTGAAAATTGTGCATCTTCTGCGAGTCACACAAGTTCTTTGACCCAGGACCTATAACTGATTGCATGCACTTAACATTGTGTTTGGAAGCATGTTCCAAAAGGAGTTATTTTGAAGCTCAGTATTCTCTCTCCTTCCAGTTTAATTCTTTTTCTATTCCAAGTTCCATTTCTGTTTTTGAATGACTACCTTTGAGTTCAGAAAATTCATTCTAAGATGTCTGGAGATACTGATATGACATAGACCACATAAACAGTTGAGTTTTGCAGTGTATATGCTTCTCTTCTTTCAGAAGAAATGTTAAATGAAGCGCTTATGTTTTGCTTTAAGGACTTAGGCTTAGAAAACCTTTCAAACAGCACGACTTCTTTAGACAGGTAGTAATTTATTGTTAGGCATTCTGAAATGGTTTGCCTGGCAGAAATAAACATACAATAAAATTATCCGAAAACTATTCAGGTGAGTATTTTGATTCAACGATTGACAGGAAAATTTAGAATTTGAATATTTTGTGAATTGTAGTAGCGTCTTTAGCATTTGAAGGGATGTGATGGCAAATCAAATGGAAAGGAATTTTGATATTAGTATGGAAAATGTGCAGTTATGTAGAAGATACTGAAGGTACTGAAAAAAAGACTTCAACAAGGAACTGAAAATTATATTCAAAATCCATGAAGATCAAGGACACTTGGTGATTGACAAGTATTAATAGAACTGTTAAAAGATGTTTTGTAGCAATTGCACATGACACATTTCAGCATTTCTTCAATGATTTCAATATTATTTTTTTTGTTTATGTGCTGATTGAAGTTTAGCAGATGATATGTAAAAAGCCAAAAGGCTACATGACATGAAGAGCTTTATAATTGTCTAGCTGCCAGTGTTTTAAAATATATATACACACATATATATACACACACACTTTATATATATACATATATATACACACAAACAATAAAAAATATTTTAAAACTTTGTATACACACACGGACACCCACATTCCAGAAAATAAATCGGCAAATAGGTTGCAATTTTATAACTGGTAGAAAAGACACAGGCATATTTGATTGGAATATCACACATTAAAAACAAGTACATTTATTTATATCAGACAGAACAAGATTCTTTGAATCATAATTTTATATGCTATTTTTTTTCTAGGAAGTAATGTGAGAAAATTTTTTTAGGAGAACAACACTATAGTTTTCCTCAAGGAAATATTTAAGTAGTAGAAAATCAACACAATGCCAATTTGAATAAGAGTCCAGTGTTGGAGTAGAGATGTTATAAAGATTCATTAATTGAAATTGTGTTAACATTTATCTATTCTTGGATTTCTCCACCCTGAAAGTCAAGTATACAGTCAATGTTTCTCAAACTTTATGAGCATTGGAATCACTGAAGAAGCTTCTTAAAAATATTTTTGCTTGAGCTCCACCCTCAAAGAGTCTTATTCAGTAGATCTGGGCTAAGCTTCAAGGACCAGTATTTTTAACAACATTCTTTGGCCTTCTCCCTAAATGTGTTATGATGTACAACAAAGTCTGAGGGCGATTGGAACTGGCAAGATACACACACTATGATAGGATACCATAGGACTTGAATGGAAGGACATTAATTTTTTTAAATGTCAGCACTTATCTGAAGTCTATGGTCTACATGAAGTATTTTTGTCTAGATTTTGCTTCCAGATTAATCTTGCCATTTACTTTTTCCATAATTCCTCTAAGAAATACTCAAAATGTATTTAGATTTTCGTGTTTATCAGTTTGTGAAAGGGCCAGATTATTAGTTGCTTCTATTAATGGCTTCATTTTAACCTGTTACACTTTTCTTTTGGCTTTGGTGGCAGATGAATAAAAATTACAGCTGTTTGGAATACACAAAATTTGTGCATGTACAGGTATTTAAGTCAAGAGAAATAGTATTGAAAGATGCAAGGTGTTCACATGTTCTCACTCATAAGTGGGAGTTAAACAATGAGAACATATGGTCACAGAGAAGGGAACGTCACACACCAGGGCCTGTCAGGGGATGGGGGGCATGGGGAGGGATAGCAATAGGAGAAATACCCAATGTAGATGACAGGTGGATGGGTGTAGCAAACCACCATGGCACATGTATACCTGTGTAACAGACCTGCACATTCTGCACCTGCATCTCAGAACTTAAAGTATAATTTTAAAAAGAAAGATGCTATATTTAAAGTGCCATAACTTCTCTACTGCTGCATTAAGAATACACATTAATATTCCCTTCCAACTGGCTATTTGCCCTCAAATCACTGTCCTATTAATTGGCAAGAACTGAAGATAAAGCATTTTTAATAGGCTTGCAGCAAAGCTGATAATGTGGGAGATAGCTAGTCCAACATTTTGGGTAGAGAGTAACAGTTTGTAAAGAGAATGCTAGCTTTGGTTGGATAGCCCTGATTGTTTGAAGCATGGAAAGAGATGGTATAATTGATGTGTTCAGGCCACATTTTAAGGTGTGATTAGAAGACAAAGAGGTGGGGATCCTGGCCATCAAACTAACTAGGACCAAGTGACATATGAACAAGTTATTGGGAAGGCGGTATAAGATCTGTTTGAGAAGTGACCTGGTGTGTTCAGTATAGCCACAGACTCAAGAGCTAAGTTCAGAGGTTTCAATCACAGATCTGTCACTAGTTATCTGACCATTGACAAGTCACTTATTCTCTCTGGTCATCGTTTTCCTCATTTGTAAAATATAGATAATAATATTTAACTGTATTAGTTCATTTTCATGCTGCTGATAAAGACGTACCTGAGACTGGGCAATTTACAAAAGAAAGGGGATTAATGGACTGACAGTTCCACGGGGCTGGAGAGCCCTCACAATCATGGCAGAAGGTGAAAGGCACAACTCACATGGTGGCAGACAAGAGAAAAGAACTTGTGCAGGGAAACTCCTCTTTATAAAACCATCAGATCTCATGAGACTTATTCACTATCATGAGAACAGCATGGGAAAGACCCGCTACCATGATTCAATTACTTCCTATGGGGTTTCTCACACAACACATGGGAATTGTGGGAGCTACAATTCAAGATGAGATTTGGGTGAGGACACAGCCAAACCATGTCACTACCCTCAGAGCAGTTTTATGTGTATTAAATAAGTTGACACCTCTTTTAATTGAGGTAGAGTAAATAACAAATATTCTCAAATATCTTACACATATTGAGAGTAGGTACTATTTGAGATGGAAACATAACCGTTAAAACAGGAATGGTTTCTATGAAGGCTACATCTAACATTATGTATATTGGAATTCTTTTATTTATTGAAGCATTTATTGTATGGACATTTGTGATTATTTATTATGAGCTTATTGTGCTTGGCAATGTGCCAAGCACTGGGGAGAAAAAGGTAGATAGACGCCTTCACAATAAGGTGTTAGGAAACGCCTTATAGTCATAATAACTATGGTACTTTGTTATTTAAAGGGAATTAATTCAGTGAATTAACTTTTGAAATTAGTGAATATTGGAGGCTTAAGGAAGTCCCAGCAATTTACCGCTCCCAACTTCCCACCTTTTTCTCACTGGAGTATCTAGCTAACATATAAGATGAAGGGATAAATCATATGGAGATCAAGATATTCAGTATAATTTCCTGAAATTGAACAATGTGGCTTCTGTCTATAAGGAAGCTTCCTAGTACTGAACTCTAGAATTAGTGAGACTTACCTAAGTCACAGTAAGTGTTGCACCATGCATAGCTCTCCTCTAAGGACAGAACTGTTGCCGATAAATTTCTCATTTGACTCAGAGTAACTGAGAACACAGTTTCTTTATAGGAAAGAGAAGAGGGGAGATGATGTAGCTGGGTGGCATAATCCCTTCTTTTTCTTCCAGACTCATCGATTATTTTAGTTACTCCTAATTCCTTAGGGAACAGTAGGTTAGAGTGAAGAGAGAAGCCTGATGTGTTACATGGAAGGATATCTAAAGATGGGCAAAAAGTCCCCCACCCTGTTCTCTATTTTTAGGGTTTTAGCTTGCCAAACATATTCTATCATTCATTCTTCTTGCTACACATACTCCTGTGAGATAGGTTTCCTTTCTCTTCTCTCTGTTATCATCCAAAATTTAGGAATTTTATAAAATGGAATTTTGGATTATAGACACAATGGAGTAAACATGCTATACCCTACTTTTTCCACAAACTGCAATAAATATCAGAAAAAAATACATTAAGCAACTAACATAAGAATTAAAGGTAGAAAAAAGCAAGTGGACTAGTTACAGATCTTAGAACTGGAGGCATGATCTTGCAATGAGTTTCCTGTTTAGTTTTTATTCACTTTTTTTTTCCTATTTTGATGCCTTTTCTTTCTTTCTTTTTTAACTCTATTTAACTTCAGGTGCATACTGTATCTGACATTCCTCCCCATGTTATCTCTCCCCATGCTCCCCTCCCTCCCCACCCCCCACTGTCTCTCCTCTACCCCCGCAACTGCCCCCAGTGTGTGATGCTCCTCTCCCTGAGTCCACGTGTTCTCATTGTTCAGCACCCACCTATGAGTGAGAACATGAGGTGTTTGGTTTTCTGTTCTTGTGTCAGTTTGCTGAGAATGATGGCTTCCAGATTCATTCAAGTCCCTACAAAGGACACTAACTCATCATTTTTTATGGCTGCATAGTATTCCATGGTGTAGATGTACTACATTTTCTTTGTCCAGTCTATCATTGATAGGCATTTGGGTTGGTTCCAGGTCTTTGCTATTGTACACAGGGCTGCAATGAACATACGTGTGCATGTGTCTTGGTAGTAGAACAATTTATAGTTCTTTCCTTTCCCACCGGCACACTGAGACAAATCCTGAGGAGAGGAGCCCTGTGGACTTTCCTAACCTTACACCAAGAAGGTGGCAACAAAGAGGTGGGACCTCGTCACTTCCCCACTGTCATCACAGCAGCAAACACTGTAGGGTTGAGCCCTGTAAAATTGCCCAGCCCTACAGTCCTTTAGAGTGCCATTAAAAAGATGGACCCCTTCATTGGTGTGGAAGAGGCAGAAAGTAGAAAGGGCAGAACACTGGCATCAGTGTGGGGAGGCTAACTTTCCATATTTCTAACAAGAACACCCGGAAAGGGAAACCCTAGAAACCGAAGTCAGGGAAACGATCATGGAAAACAAGTAGCCAAAGAAGGTGACCATTTAAATCTGCATTTAAAGTCCCGGACAACCCCAACTTGTTCAGGCATGAAACTAAGTGAAATCAGCTCAGCAAAAACTTTGAACACTGAACTTTAGTGAAGACCAGTGCTCAGGCTGCAGTTTAAACTCTGAATGGCTCCCACACTGGGCAAACCAGATATAATTGCAGATTCTTTGAACATTAAATTGATATGGGAAAGACAAACCACAGAATACGGCCAGGATATACATTTACTGCCTGTTAAACAAAACAGAAAATTAGTGTTCTACAGAAAATTTAAATAGGACCAGTACCTCAAGATATAATACTTGAAATGTCCCAGATACAACCCAAACTATTCTATCTACAAAGAATTAGAAAAATATGAGCAACTAACATGCAAAAGAAAGTCAAGAGGCACCAACTGCAAGAGGACTCAAATGTTGGAATTATCAGGAATGAAATCTCTGAAGTATTTATTTAACTGTGTTCCAAAAAGTAAGGGCAAGCATTCTCAAAAATGATGGAAAGATAGAAGTTTCCAGCAAAGAAATAGAAGCTATACCTCCCCCCAAAAAAGCAAAACAAAACAAACAAAAAACTCAAAATTTTAGAACAGAAAAATAGAATAATAAAAATTTAAAACATCACTGGAAGGGTTCAATAGCAGAAAATATGTGAGAGAGGAAGGGGTTAGTGAACTTGAAGATAGAGCAATAGAAAAATAATCTAAACAATGAGAGGAACCAAAGAAGGAAGGGAGGAAGCCAGAGGGTTGGGGAGAGAGAGAGAAACAGAACCTCAGGGATCTGTGAGACAATATCGACAGGCCTAAGATTCAGAACATACAAGAAGAGAAAGTTGAAAAAAACCACAAACAAAAATCTCAAAGTGTATATGGAAGACTTAAATGACATCAGCAGCCAGCTTTACCTAATTGACATTTATGGGACCTTCCACCTCACAATAGCAGATTCATTTCAAACACAAATGGAACATTCACCACTAAAATAGTCCATATTATGAGTTACAAAGCAAACCTTAGTATATTTGAAATAATTAAAATCATTAAAATTATGGTTTCTGATTATAACAAATTAAACTAGAAAACAGTAACCGAATCATATCTGGAAAACACCCACATATTAGAAAATTAAATAAAATATTGCTACACATCAGTGTATGTCAAGGGGGGAAATCTCAAGGGAAAGTAGAAATAATTTTGCATGGAACAAAACTGAAAATATAACCAATCAAAATTTATGTGAATCAGGTAACACAGTGCTTAGAGTGAAATTTATAGCATTAAAAATTTATATGAGAAAAGAAGAAATGTCTCAAATCAACAATTTAAGCTTCTGCCCAACAAAATGCAGAAAGGAGCAAATAAAAAAGATGAAATAAATAAAATTGAGAACATAAAATCAATGTATCCAAGCTGATTATTTTTTTAAAAATTCATAAAATTGACAAGCCTCTGGTAGATTGACCAAAAATATATGAGAACACACAAATGATCAACATCAAGAATGAAAAAGGGAATATTATCATGGATCCAATCGGTTAGAAAAAGATAAAGGAAATTATGAGCAACTTTATGCACATAAATCTACAGCGGAGATGAAATAGACCAATTTCTTTGAACATGCAGATATCAAAACTGAATTAAAAAGATAGATAATATGTCTTCCTAGAAGTATTGTAAAACATGTTTCATAGGTAAAATCCTTCAAAAAATTATTTCCAGGCCCAAATAGTCTCACTGAGGAACTCTACTACATCTTTAAGGAAGAAATAATGTCACTTCTTCACAGTTTCTCTTAGAAAAGGAGAAAACATTTTTTTAGCTCACTTTGTGGCACCAGCATTACCCTGATATCAGAGGTAGCACAAGAAAGGAAAACTACAGATCAATATTCCTCTTGAACACTGACAGAAAGATCTTCAACAAAGTATTAGTGAGTCAAATCTAGCAATATATAAAAAGAATAATAAATATGGCTATGTGAACTTTATTCTGGGAAAATCTCAAGATATAAGAAACACCAGATCATGTAATACTCTAAAATTAATGAATGCATGTAACCACATTAACAAACAACAAACAGAACACATGATCATATCAATAGAGGCAGGTAAAGCATTGGACAAAATTAAACATCCAATTGGTGATAAAACTCTCAGCCCACTTGAAATGGAAGGCAGCATTTGCAGTCTGTTAATGGGCATCTATGAAAATCCTACAGCAAACATTGTACTTAATGGTCAAAGGCTGTTTTCTCCCTAAAATGAGAAACTAGGCAAGGATGTCTGCTCTTACCAGTCCTATTCAATATTGTGCTAGAAATCTAGCAAATGCAGTTATGTCTATAAAATGAAATAAAAGACATTTTCCTTTTGTTTATTTTCTTTGTAAATGATTAAGAAGAAAAAAATAAAATTGCTCTATCTTGCAATGACATGATTGTCTGCATCAAAAAAATCTAAAGAAATCTTAAAAATTACAAGAATTAATAATTGAGTTTAGCAAGCTTGCTATATACAAGAGCAATAGACAAAATTCAGTTTTATTTTAATACACTAGCATTGAACAATTGGAAATTGAGGTTTTTTTAAAGCAATAATGTTTGTGATAGTTTGAAAATGAAATACTTTGAGATAAATATAACATAAGATGTACAGAATCTGTATGCTGAACATTAGGGCACTGATGATATTAATAGCAAAACAATTTGTATCAGAATAGGTAACAAACTCTCAAAACTCAACAATTAGAAAATAACTCAATTTGAAAAAGTGGGGAATAGATTTATACAGTCACTTCACTAAAAATAATATACAAATGGGAAATAAACATGTGAAAAGATATTTTTCATCATTAGTCATTAGGAAACTGAAAATTAAAACCACCAGGAGATAGCATTGCACATCTATTTATTTGGCTAAGATTTAAAAATACCCATAACACCCAGGGTTGATAAGGATGAAGAGCAAAGGGAACTCTCATACATTGCTGATAGGAATGCAAAATGGTATAGCCATTCTGGAAAATATTTTGGCATTTTTTCAAAAAGCTGACTACATACTTAAGTTTAACTTTTTGAAAAAAATGCCAAAATATTTTATGACAAAAATTATGCATATGACTCAGCAACCTCACTTTTAGGTAGGCATATTAGAGAAATCAAAGTTCATGTTCACACAAAAACCTGCACATAATGTTTATGGCACCATTATTAATGATCTAAAACGAGAAGTATCCCAGATGTCCTTCAGCGCGCGGATCTCTGGATAAACAAACTGTGGTGCAGCTACATAATAAAATGCCAGTAGCAGTGACAAGGAACGAAATACTGATAGACTGCAAAACTTGGATGAATCTTCAAAGAATTATGCTACGGTCAAGAACTGAAACTCAAAAAATTATATACTGTATGATTTTATTCATTTAAAATTCTGGAGATGTTTTGCCTCTACCTTCCAGAAAAAAGGAATAGAAAACAGATCTATGTTTCCCAGGGTTTAGGATTGAGGAGGTCACGGTGAAAAAAAGTGCCAGTAGAAGAGATCTTTTTTGAATGCTGAAACTGTTTTGCATCCTCTCTATGATGGTGGTTAAATAATCAATATATGTAAAAAAAAAAAACAACAAAACTCACAGAACTGTACATCAAAAAGGTGAATTTTGCCATTTGTAAATAGAGTTTCATCTAAATCATCATCACTGTGTCATGTAGAATTTAAAATAACTCAATATGTTTTCAACTTTATAATATCTGTAGTTATATGCTAAATGAAGCGTTTCAATATTTTACTCTTTTATTAGTGTATTTTAATATTTAGTGACAAACTTAATAGGTCGCCCAAAGGATAATATGAAAACTAATAGCTTTAAATTATGATGTTTTCAAGTATTTTAAGCCCCCAGTATCCTTTCTTCATATGGTAAATTACCCAGTATGCATTTTAATTAAAATGGTAATTTACATAAAGTTATTCATAATTTATCTTCAGTAATGCTTTCTTTAAGCTAGAATAATATGAAAATTCTTTTATATTCTTCTCAGTACCTATTTCTCCAGCCTTCTAAATTTGTTCTGACATATAAACTTTTATTACTACCAGAGGAGACTTAAGATGAGACCTTCACTTAAATTGGGTGGCTGTACTAATGTTTTCTTGAAATAAAAAAGGTATACTGGAATGTTTCACCCCAAAAAGCAATACTTTTTCAAAACTAGATATCAGCATAGTGTATATTTTCACAAACTTCTAATGAGAGGTTTCGAGACCATTAGAGGTCATAAATTGTGAAGGAACTGAAATTGGGCAGGCTAACAAGACAGCCTGCTGGAGTTTCACAGATGCCTTTTGCCAGAGTCTCCAATCAGCAACATCATCAGTCACAGAGAACTGTAGCTCAAAGAGCACATAGTTTTGGGGCTCCGAAAGTAGATAGTGTGTTCCAAGTTGTGCAGCCTCCAATTCAGCTTATTCGTCGGTCCACATTCAAAGGATACTTATTTGCAGATTAGCAGATAAAAATGACAACACGAGGTACATACTGTCTCTAATATCCAGGAATATAAAACAAGTGCTGTTTTGTTTTTTTTGGGAGGGGGAGAAGGACAGAGTTAAGGACAACAGTTTTTCCTTTACTGCTAGAGATATCAAGTGTTGTAAACCTGCCCACATGGTTCTAAGAGTTTCCTTGGTGAAGTTTCCTCCTCTGAATTTTAGTGGGGTTTATCCACAACCTCCGCTGATAAAAGTTAGCTAACATGACAGTCAGGGCTACACAGACTGAGGGTCCAGATTTGCTAACCCACAGGACATCAACTAGAGTGAAAGCTTTAGACAACATAGGATAGAGGCTCTTGGGCTAAACCCTAAGCTCTCATTGGTGGCAAATAACAGTGGCCTTTAAGTGCCTTAGCAAACTACTGGAAGCCTGGCCACATGAATGCAATTTGGTCTTGGTAGTCAGGTGCCAGTGGCTAGGAAATAAGGCATTGCCAATGTGCAAGGCAGCGTACCAAGTGCTGTCAGTCTGTGCAGTGGATTCAATTCAGTCGCAACGTCGGAAACACCTGAGGCTATGGGAGTATAAATACTGATTGAATTGGTGACGATGCCACTGTAAGATTCAGCGGGCACTTTCGCTTGCCATATAAGTAGTTGCATTTTTTTTAAACACTCTTGCTGCTTTTTCGTTAATCACAGAGTGGCAATTTCTCTTTTCTTTTTCTCCTGGGATTCTATACTGTTTGTGTTGGAATATTTAGGAAGGAATAGGGAGATGAATTAAAGAGCCACTTAGGTGTTTCCCTAGCATGTCTCTAGGGAGACACAGTACTGGTAAGCATTTAGAGTCCAGGCATGTGCAACATCAATACCAAATATACATTCAGCAGTGAAAGCCACAACACTGAATTGATAGCACGGTATGCCCCTTGAGGACAGGGAGATCTTGGCCCTACCCCTAGGTGGCTTTCTCTTAAATGTGGTTAAGTTTGGATTAGAGGAGGAGAGAGGACAGCAGTCACAGAGGGAGAAAATGACTTGGCTCCAGTAAGCAAGTCATATTTACTTTCCATTTTGTGTAGTGGAGCAGCTTTCTCAGGCTAAACCAAATGAACCTCCAATGTCTTTGATGCAGTCAAAATCCAGTACGAAGCAGCACGATCATAATGACCAACACCATCAATTTCAGTTTTGGAGACCCTTGAGCCACATGGGTTCTATTTGGGGTCTCCAGATTTAGATCCTTTGTCTGACTTGGCCTTGATTCTCATCAAGACAATTTTTATAAAGGAGTTCACCTTAATCTGGGGTATCTGCTGCCACCTCAACAAGGTAACTTCTCTTAAATTCTTACTTGGTTTCAACATGAGGCCTAGGGGAGTTTTTCAAAGCAGCAGGCTGACAGCAAGAATCTCCAGATTTTTTTTAGAACAGTTTCTCATTCTCTAGTGAGTTACTTTCACCAACAATATAAACCCAGTCTACTGCACTAAGGGTCTAAATACTAGTCAGTGCCTCCTCCGTGACTTCTCATACATGTTTGCCTGCCTCTCAGTAATCCCTCCATACAGGGCAACCGTCTGTCAGAGCAGCCAAGATCAATTGAAAACATCTCTGGGACTTTTTACTGTTGCCTTTCAATGGATCTACTATTGCCATAATAAACTGTGGGAGGGGCTGAGTCATACACAGCCCAGCCGTGTTGCCGTCCTTTCTTAACAAGCATTGTTCATACCCACCCACCCCAACCCTCATCTCCCAATTGAATCAGTCAGAGTCCCAATGATTTGCCTGATTTTCTCTCCATTATGCTCACAAATTTTCCTCCTTGCACATTTAGTGTGTGTGCCTCTTAGTAAGTTGCCTAAAAGGAAACAAAATCTTATGCTCATTCAGGATGAATCTCATATTACAATAAGGTGGACCTGAAGCTGACTATGAGATTGCCCAGGACGTCTCCTTGCTCTCCCATGGGCAGCTGTCTTTGAGCTGACTTCACGCTGCCCAATCTGCATCCATCTCCCCAATATTTCCTCATTAACAGGCAATAAAGTGGGGGACCATTCTGTGCACAGCTGGCCATACAATTTAGTTACATGTTCAATATTGATCAGTTTGGCGAGGGCAAGGGAGACACAGAGATAGCAGTTTTCCATCGCTGCCATCTTCCCCTCTGGCTTAATATGGAGATAATTGATTCTGTTTTCCCGTTAAATCACACAGACTTCTGTTTAAAGGGAATCAGAGGAAAGAAGAAAATCATAAATTTCAGTTTCCAGAAGGAAGAATTCACTTTTACCTAAAATAATTTAATCCAAAGAAGAATGAGATGTTAAACTCATGTATTTTTGAAAAAACATGTGAGGTGGTTGTTGGATATTGATGCCTGAGAGGAACGTAACAGTTTCTAATTGTCCCTGAAATGTCTAGGTGAATTCTGATGAAATTTGCCACAGGCATAAGCATCAATGGCAGAAAGAAAGCAAGATGTAAGACACTGGACAAGTTACAAAGAAAGGTCAGTCTTTCATTTCTTTGCATTTTCTCAGTACACACATTTGAAATACTTGAGTTAGTTTTGGCATACTAATGTGAAATAGAACGTCCAGGTTAAAAGCCCAGCTTGGAAATCTGACAGACCTAGTGATAACTTCCAGCCACATCACTTGCTCATGCGGTTTTGTACAATTCTTTTCAATCTTTTTACACCAAAATTTCTGTATCTCTAGCTCTGCAACAACATGTGATTTATATGATTGTTATGAAGATCACAGGATGAGATAATATACATATGTAATTAGTATAGTGTTTAGCATATGAAATTTGAATTAATGATACCCAACTATTATTATTCAGAGATAAAGATGATAACAAAATCTTTCTTTAGTCTTACAAGGATAGCTAAAATGTAAAACAGGATTAACTAGTTTGAATAATGGTAGCTTCCTAAATAGCGTAAATTCAGAAGCCAAGAATTATCTTTCAGATAACTGTTTATGAGACTGATTTCTGGAATTCTGTTATTAGAATTTTATTACACTGGGATTGAGGTATAAAAATGCTTTCTAAGGTGGTAGCTTATTACCCCTTTTGGTCAGCTTAATCATAGGAAACCGGATTTGATTCTACCCTTTCCTGAGAGTAAATGGTCAGGAAAGAGGGGAGGCAATAAGCATCAGGAAGTTATACATAAGAAAGAGTTGCCTCAAGGAGGAGAAAGTGGATAAGTTAAGGATGCCATCCAAGATGGGTGAATAGGAACAGCTTTGGAGTGCAGTTCCCAGTGAGAACAATGCAGAGGGTGAGTGATCACCACATTTCCAAAGGAGTTTTTGCTGCCCACAGACCAGGAGATTCCTGGGCTGAAAAGTGCCACAAGTCTCTAGCACAGCTGTTTCAGCCGGTGAAGTGGGTCTCCACAAAAAAACTCACACAAATCAGGGCAGCCATTTCAACTGACACCTGGAATGCCTGGGAGATAGAGCCGCCCATTCAACTGAAAAAAAGGGGGCTAAAACAGGGAGCCAGGTGATCTTGCTTGGCGGTTCCCACCCCTACAAACACCAGCAATCTGAAACGCTCTGGATTGAGAGGTTCACAGCAAGCACATCTGGACCCAGGATGGTCCAGCTCTGTGGGGGGAGGGGTATCTGCCACTATCAAGGCACTCCACCACTGAGGCAATCCACCATTACTGAGGCAGTCTGCCATTACCGAGGCAGTTCTAACTATACCTCTGTAAACAAAACCACAAGGAAGTTCACGCCCCAGCTAGGCAGAGCTCACGGCAGCTCAGCAATGCCTCTGCTGGCAGACAGTGACTAGGCTACCTCCTAGCTGGGCAGGGCATCTCTGAAAAAAGGAAGCAGCATGTCAGGAACTTATAAATAAAGCCCCATCTTCCCAGGACAGAGCACCTGGGAAAAAAGGCAGTTATGAGTTCCACTGCAGCAGACTTAAACATACCTGCCCAGCAGCTCTGAATGGAACAACAGAGCTAATAGCTCAGCACTTGCTCTCCCATAAAGGTCAGACTGTCTCCTCAAGCAGCTCCCTGACCCCCATATATGCAAAGAGAAACCTCATAAAGAAAAGCTCAGGCTGACATCTTGTGGATATCCTTCTGGGACGAAGATAACAGAAGAAGAAACTGGCAGCAACACTTACTGTTCTGCAGCTGCCGCAGATGGCCCAAGACGAGCATGGTCTGGAGTGGACCACCAGCAGTCCTGCAGCAGAGGAGCCTGACTGTTAGAAGGAAAACTAAAAAACAGAAAGAAAAAAAACCTCAACATCAACAAAAGGACATCCATTCAGAGATCCCATCCGAAGTCACCAACTACAAAGACCACAGGTAGATAAATCCACAAAGATGGGGAAAAAAAACAGTGCAAAAAGATGAAAACATCAAAAACCAGAATGCCTCTCCTTCTCCAAGGGATCACAACTCCTCACCAGCAAGGGAACAAAGCTGGATGGAGAAAATCTGATGAATTGACAGAAACAGGCTTCGGAAGGTGGGTAATAACAAACTTCTCTGAGCTAAAAGAACATGTTCTAGCCCAATGCAAAAAACTAAGAACCTTGAAAGAGACAAACAAGGGCATTGCATAATGGTAAAAGTATCAATGCAACAAGAAGAGCTAACGATCCTAAATATATATGCACCCAATTTAGGAGCACCCAGATACATAAAGCAAGTTCTTAATGACCTACAAAGAGACTTAGACTCCCACACAATAATAGTGGGAGACTTTAACACCCCACTGTCAATATTAGATCAGCGAGACAGAAAATTAGCAAGGATATCTAGGACTTGAACTCAGATATGGACCCAAAGGACCTATAGACTTCTACAGAACTCTCCACCCCAAATCCACAGAATATACATTCTTCTCAGCACCGCATAACACTTACTCTAAAACTGACCACATAATTGGAAGTAAATCACTCCTCTGCATATGCAAAAGAACGGAAATCATAACAAACAGTCTCTCAGACTACTAAAAAGAGGCATCATGCTACCTGACTTCAAACTATACACAAGTCTACACTAATCAAAACAGCATGGTACTGGTACCAAAACAGAAATATAGACCAACAGAACATAACAGAGGCCTCAGTGGCAATGCCACAGATCAACAACTGTCTGATATTTCACAAACCTGACAAAAACAAGCAATGGGGAAAGGACTCCCTGTTTAATAAATGGTGTTGGGAAAACTGGCTAGCCATGTGCAGAAAGCAGAAACTGGACCCCTTCCAGATACCTTACATTAAAATAAACTTCAGATGAATTTTAAAGATTTAAACATAAGACCTAACACCAAAAAAGCCCTACAAGAAAACCTAGGAAAACTATTCAGGACATAGGCACAGGCAAAGACTTCATGACGAAAACACCAAAAGCATTGGCAACAAAAGCCAAAATAGACAAATGGGACCTAATCAAACTCCACAGCTTCTGCACAGCAAAAGAAACAATCATTAGAGTGAACTGGCAACCAACAGAATGGGAAAAGAATTTTTGCAGTTTACCCATCTGACAAAGGGCTAATATCCAGAATCTACAAAGAACTTAAACAGATTTACAAGAAAAAAACAAACGAACATCCAAAAGTGGGCAAAGGATATGAACAGAAACTTTTCAAAAGAAGACATACATGAGGCCAATGAACACATGAAAAAATGCTCATCATCACTGGTCATTAGAGAAATGCAAATCAAAACCACATTGAGATACCATCTCACCCCAGTTAGAATGGCGATCATTAAAAAATCTGAAGATAGGGCTGGGCGCAGTGGCTCACGCCTATAATCCCAGAACTTTGGGAGGCCGAGGCGGGTGGATCACAAGGTCAAGAGATTGAGACCATCCTGGTCAACATGGTGAAACCCCGTCTCTACTAAAAATACAAAAAATTTGCTGGGCATGGTGGCGCATGCCTGTAATCCCAGCTACTCGGGAGGCTGAGGCAGGAGAATTGCCTGAACCTAGGAGGTGGAGGTCACAGTGAGCCGAGATCGCGCCATTGCACTCCAGCCTGGGTAACAAGAGCGAAACTCTGTCTCAAAAAAAAAAAATCTGAAGACAATAGATGCTGGAGAAATAGGAACACTTTTACACTGTTGGTGGGAGTGTAAATTAGTTCAACCATTGTGGAAGACAGTGTGGCGATTCCTCAAGGACCCAGAAATAGAAATTCCATTTGACCTAGCAATCCTATTACTGGGTACATATCCAAAGGATTATAAATAGTTATATTATAAAGACACATGCACACGTATATTCATTGCAGCACTGTTTACAACAGCAAAGACCTGGAACCAACCCAAATGTCCATTGATGATAGACTAGACAAGGAAAATGTGGCACATATACACCATGGAATAGTATGCAGCCATAATAAATGATGAGCTTGTATCCTTTGTAGGGACTTGAATGAATCTGGAAACCATCATTCTCAGCAAACTGACACAAGAACAGAAAATCAAACACCTCATGTTCTCACTCATAGGCGGGTGTTGAACAATGAGAACACATGGACACAGGGAGAGAAGCATCACACACTGGGGTCTGTTGGGAGGGAATAGGGGAAGGACAGCTGGGGGTAGGGAGGTTGGGAGGGATAACATGGGGAGAAATGCCAGATATAGGTGACAGGGGGATGGAGGCAATAAACCACATTGCCATGTATGTACCTATGCAACAATCCTGCATGATCTGCACATGTACCCCAGAACCTAAAGTACAATAAAATCATAGATATATATATATATAATGTATATTATTTATCATATATTATATATATCATATATGTGTATATATATGATATATATAGATATATATATGTACGGACATACATATACGTGGATATATATAAAAGAAGAAAGTGGAGAGTAAGGAAGTGAAGTTTATTTAAAGCTAAATTTTACCATCTTCATAGTTTAGCCAAAGTTCAAGTCTATTTCAGAAGAATTAATATTATAAAGAAACATACTGGTTAGCAAAGGATTGAATGGTTAATAAAATTTTATCATTTTTCAATTCATGTCTAAATCTTTTAATTCCACATAAGTAACTATAAATTTTGAATGAAATTTTGAATTTTCACATTGCTGAAGTAATTCGAGTTAATTACATCCTTGATAATGATCTCTTGCTGTGATTTTCCTTCATGCATGCCCATCAGGGGTGGAGTTTGATTATCCTCCATGGCCTGTTGGGATGACCCATCGCACTCTAGAAAATTTCTAGTTTTCCTTTTCTGCATTAGATTTTCTCTGTCTGCCTTGGTTTGAATGCAGCCTATTTACTAATACTTGAGATTCTTGGTATTACAAAACCAAAAAGTTATCATATTTTTTGTGATAATAGCTATTTGCTATGCTCTTCAAAGGTCTTAGGAACCATGTATACAATTCCTGACTTACTGCAGAAAACATTCCACCGTACGCGTGAAAGATATCTCTTCCTCCTCAACTTGAATGCATTCACAGTGTGAATCCATCCTCACACTCACAGTGAGGAGAGCACTCTGGCAAGGCAACCTCTTCTGTTGTTGGGCAGTTCTGAAAAAAATATTTTTCTTACATTGAGCCTGAATCTGCTTTTTGATTACATTTCTGATTTTTGACACAGGAGAGAAGAAACCTTTTCACTTTGCTGCATGATTGCCCTTTGAGTAGGTTTATGTTGCCTTCCTTTGGCCTCCAATGCGCACACACACACACACACACACACACACACACACGTCCTCACAGTATCAGACTTACCTTCATGCTGAATATCTTCATTGCACTCATATTATACAATTTCCAGAATTTCAAACATTTCACAACTTGGTTTTTCCCCTCTGAAAGGCAAAGTATCTAGGGTGACCACATGTCCCGGATTTCCAGGGACAATCTCCCTGTTCAGATGGTAATAGTAATAACGTTCTCTTTCGTCTTTAATAATGTACTTGTTTTAACAATGAATTATACTGTCCCTGTGTGCAAATAAAGGTGAATTTCAAAATAGCATTCACACAAGGCCTACCAGTGTAGTGTCCTGAAAAATGAATCGGTACTGAATCAGTAATACATTATGGGCACATCTTCCACACCGTCCACAACTGTTCATTTTAGGGCAGTGCACAATGATCTATCAGAGTCGTTCATCAGACTCCAGCAGAGGGATTCTTGTCTCTTAGGTTATGGGCTTCTAAACTAAATAATTTAAAAGGGGACAAGTACTTCTTTAGTGTGATTGAATCTGGAGTACAAAACTATATGACCTGGCAGGACATTGGCTATAGCCTTACTGTCACCTGCATGTGTTTCAGGTTGGGTCTCTTGCCTGACTTGTTCAAGCATTGCAGTAGGTATCCGGGTCTGCTCTGCCCATTGCAGTTAACTGTGACTGATTGCCTTAATCACCGGGCTGTTGGCAAGTCCCATGGAGCTTTGCAAAAGATCACCTCTTTTTATGTGAGACTAGCTTTTCTCTCAATGCTCCCTCTTCTCCCCAGATAAGAAGTAGTGTCTAGGCATTATAAGCTATCATTTTAATCCGTAAGAGGTGTGCGGCTAGCCACAGCATCACTGCAGTTGACACTGGAAGACACGTAGGAATGGCTAAGAACTCTCAGAGGAATTCATGTTTACTTAAGGCAGAGTAGGAAGGGACATTAATTTGAATATCCCTGGAGATATCTAGTTGCAAAGTATAATAGGGTCATTATTTGTACCTCAACATGGGGAATGAGAAAAGGCTAACCATGACAGGCATCATTGCTGTCTGGTTTCTTCCAATGAGCCGGGACCCTCTGTTATTCCAGTGCTATTGTATCCTGGCCCTGCATATACCAGGGATGGACTCACACATCCATAATCGTGCATTTAAATTCCACAGTCAAGGGTTTCATACAGAGTCCCAGAAAAAAAAATGGGCAAGAGGAGACCTGGATACCTACTGTTCATGATGCCTTCATGGAATGTTCTCCAAGAGATGCTGTCCTAGCAATATTGTGCCAATATTTCCCTGGCCATTGTCCCTTGCGTTGCACACAGTCACTCTAAATCATACATCATTTCATAGATATGAAGAAGAAAAGCAAGTTAGATGGAGGAGACAATTTGTTAGTTATTACTCTTTATTTATTTTGTACCATTTCTTCTTACCTATTAACTATTGTTTAACTATTATGTGGAATAGTGTGGGTTTCCCTGGCCTTTAACTTGCTCTGGGCTGTTTCACTGGCTTGCTGTAATTTCTTGGATAAATCACTTAAGCTTTCCAATTCTAATATTCTTTAACTATAAAATCTGGAGGTATGGGGCAGGTGCATGACTGTCATTCTTTGGGGCTGAAAGCATGTCTTACTTGTATTTCCCTGCTCATCCTCTACAAACACAGTATATAGGGGTGCTTTGTAAATATTTGCTAGATGAATAAAAAAATGGACACCTCTCACTTTTCTTCCTGTTCGTGTTTATATGCTGTTTCGACCTGTTGAAATACTTCTAAATCTGATTCTCCCTTTCATCATAAAAACTAGCTTTCCCTTCTTGGTATCCTCTGCAGCTTGAATTATGACTACCTTTCATGTATTCATCTTAGTCACTGATTCAATGGTTTAGTGGAATAGATTGCTGTATGCATTTTTATTTGTTTCATGGGATAGACAGGAAGTAACAACTGTACAAATAAGACCCCCCATATTCCCCACCATCTTTATATGTATTAGGAAAACCTCCGAAGAAGAGCATTCAGGGTTTGGACTGACTAAAGTACAAAATCACCAAGAACTAACTGTTAAGAGTGACTATTCGTATGGAACATTATTAAAAATTAATTTGGTTCTTGCCTTTAACGTTGTGTTTGTGAATTGTATGTGCCAACTTGATTAGGCTAGGCTACGGGGTGCCCAGATAGATGGTGAAACATTACTACATTATCTCTGGGTGTGTTTCGGAGGCTGTTTCAGAAAAGTATCAGCATTTGAATCAGTGGACTGACTAAAGATCTATTCTCACCGATGTGGACAGGGAGTAGCCAATCCATGGAGTGCCCAGATAGCAAAGAAAAAAAGGCAAAGTAAGGGCAAATAATTTTTCTTTCTTCTCGACATCGGACATCCTCCTGCTTCTGCCCTTGGACATTGGAGGTCCTGGTTCTTAAGCCTTTGGACATGAACTAAATTCCATCACTGGCTTCTCTGATTCTGCAGCTTGCAGACAGTATGCTGTGGTAATTTTTGGTCTCCATAATTATGTAAAACAATGCCCATAATAAATATTTCTTATATATCTGTATATATCCTTTTGGTTCTGTTACTCTGGAGAACCTGACTTGCCCAATTGTCTTGGTCAATTCTGAGTCTTAAGGGTGGGAAATGGTGAGGAGGACATTGTTGCTCTGTGTTCTGGTACCCTGATCCTAAAGCATACCAAAACTTTCTTAAATAAAGACGAAAGTGAGAAAAGGGGAAATAGTAGCTTTTTATTGGGCTACATTTTAAAATGATATTAGACTATTAGTTAATATTACACTAGAAAGACTTAGGCTAGAAGCACGGATCAATACTGCAAGGTTGAAACTCAGATAATTTTTAAAGTTTAACTTGTTATATAGAGTTTGAAGAGTGAAACCAATAAGCCTGGAGAGTTGCAAGAGAGTTGTCAGTGTCTGAGTCCTAGATGATATGTCCCGTTCAAAAGTGAGAAATACCTTTTATTACCTGAGCTTAACTAAAAGCTTATAGTACTATGAAGTGTGAGAATTATACACACAGTTCAACAAGTAACGAGAACAGTTTCTGGTATACTTGGTTAATGCAGAATCATCAGATTTGAGGACTGAGAGGGACTTTTACAGTTATCATTTTAGGCCAGGATGTCATAAGAATTGTGCCACTTCCAAATCACATTTATTTTTCTTCTTTTTAAAAGTTATTTCATTTTTTTTACCATAAGTTATATGGTTATAAAATAAGTGTGTGCTGCTAAAATCTTGGAATAGGAAAGGGGCTTAAATTATCTCCTAGTTAACTCACTAACTTATGCAACTAAAAGATTGCTCAGAAATTAATGATAAACTTGGTGTGCAAACATAAAATTGTTTTACTTATTCCTGCTAAAAAATACAGAAATGACTGAATTTGGTGTCAGGACAATTTAGATGGGCAGCCCTGCTCTTGTAAGTCTTGCAATTTAAGCTCTCTGTTGTTGGGCCAACGGAAGTTTTAAATCTAACTTCCTTTAGTGAGGCTAAATATGGCTTGCAGAGAGTCAAATGAGACCAAGCAACAGTATAACAATGACACTGCTGGTGACAATGATAACAACATTTATTTAGCTCTTCCATATGCTAGGTGTTGTGCAAAGTGTTTTAAACTTGTTTTAAAACTTAATTCTTGTAAGCCATATAAGGTGATTGCTCACCTCCTCCCCTCCTGCAAGTATATATGTTGAAATCCTATTGCTAAGGTGATGGTATTGGAAGCTGGGTCCATTTGGGAGGTTATTAATTCAAGGGAGCTCTGCCCTCATCAATGGAAATAATACTTTTATAAAAGAGTTCTCAGAGAGCTGCCTTGTTCTTTCTGATATGTGATGACATGGCTAAAAGGCATCGTTTATGAACCAGGAAATGGACCCTCACCACACCCAAATTTTCCTTGATCTTGGACTTCCTATCCTCCAGAATTGTGAGAAATAAATTTCTGTTATTTCTAAGATTCCCAATTTGTGGCATTTTGTTTTGTTATAGCCACTCAAATTGACTGAAATAGTGGGCGTTATTAGAGTTGAACCCTTGGACAAGGTGGGCGTTAGGAGCACTGACTCCCTGCACAGTCTAAAATCTGCACATAACTTTTGACACCCCAGAATCTTAATGATTAATAAATTAATGTTTACTAGAAGTCTTACTGATAACATAATGAATTAACACGTATTGTTTATATCACATGTGTTATATACTGTATACTTAAAAATAAAGTAAGCTAGAGGAAAAAAATAATATTAAGAAGATCATAAGGAAGAGAACATATATTTACTGTTTAGTAAGTGGAAGTGTATCATCGTATAGGTCTTCATCCTCATCATCTTCACATTGAGCAGGCTGAGGAAGAGGAGGAATAGGAAGGGTTGTTCTTGGTCTTGCCTGTGTCAGGGTGGCAGAGGCAGAGAAAATCTGTGCATAAGTGAGCCAACGCAGCTGCCTCGCCTACTCTGGCTAATACAGGGCACTGTGCCTTCCTCATAACTGTATCTTCCCCTGAAGGATAATGTTTATTCACCCAATGAGTCAGGTTTAGTACCCTCAAAATATATGACACTTGGGTTGGGATTCCTAACATAAAACACATTATTTTTTCATTAGACGAAATATACTACTACTCATAATACTTCATGTGAATACATCCTCTTGAATTTTTTAATTTTTTCCATATATAAAAATATAGTTGACCTTTGAACAACATAGGCTTCAGCTGTTCTGGCCTATTTGTACACAGATTTTCTCTAACTCTGCCATTCCTGACACAGCAAGACCAACGCCTCCTGTGCCTTCTCCTCCTCGGCCTACTCAATGTAAAGATGATGAGGATGAAGAGCTTTGTGATAATCTGCTTCCACTTACTAAATGGTAAATATATGTTCTCTTCCTTATGATTTTCTTAATAACATTTTTTTCCTCTAGCTTACTTTATTGTTAACTACAGTATATAATACATATAATATATCAAATGTGTGTTAATTGTTCATGTTATCAGTAAGGCTTCTAGTCAATATTATGCTAGCATAATGTGATAGATAAATGGAAGACCTGTTTGGTAAGTAAGAAATGTCTTGCAAAGTAATATGAGTAATACAGTAAGAGCCCATAACTTCATAAAGTAAGTACCTGAGATACAGATAGGCTAGATTTAAATGCTTGAAGTACTAAAGATCACATTCTTTCCAATTCCTGCATATCACTGCACTAACAAAAGATGATAGTGTTTATTTGGCACACCTGGATAAATGGTTGTGTTTACTCAAAGGTCAGGGTAACTGGCCCGGGAGTTCAGTCTGCCTTAGGTCTTCTCAGGCATGCCAGGGTCAAAAGGATCAATATCTTCACTCATTTATGCCATCCCACTTAGGTAACCCACCTAAAATCAGTCTAGGTTTTACCATGCTGGTTCTGGAAAACAGATGGAAAAAAATTCTGATTCCAGAAAGTATTTTCCTCCTGATTTAACTGCACCAATCCAATTGGACGCATTTTGATTCTTCAGTTTCTTCATCTATAAAATAAAGAACTAATCTCTAAGTCCCCTTCTGGCTCAAAAACTCTGTGATTCTTTATGAACCAGGGAATATCCTGCATGGTATGTGGAGCTACCACAAATCGAAATGACTATGTTGTAATAATACAGTAACTCTGATCAATGCACGCAGCTAAACCGTTTCATTCTATCCCTGAAGTGGGTTTTGTTCAGTTTGGCTGTCTATATTCATCATGTAAATTGAGTAATTAGGTAACCACGGTCTCTGTGTGAGAAGCCAGCAGTCTGCAGTCAAGCTGTGGATTCTGAAGGGACTGCCCACATTTCACACAGATCACACACACTCAAGGCTTATGCCTGTGAAAGTGCTGTGTCGCTCGAGCTCATGTATAGAAAAGTCACCGAGAGCTGGAAAAACTTGATTCAGGTTCTTACAAAGAAAAATTATTTAAAACAGATTTAATATTAAAATTTTAAAGTTAATGAAACACTTTGGGGCTTGGAAAGTTTTCTGTTCACATGTTTTGTTTTACTGTTGAAACAATAAAAATATTATCTTATTGACTTAACCACTTCTGAACTAGTAAAATATTTTAATGACTAAATTCACTATCATTTCAAGTGTCCATCCAGAAGTGGACAGCACATGAGAAGGTTCCTTCTGCCAAGGGGTAGGCTGGATAGTTATTTTGCCCAGCTTTAAAAGTGGTATGTACCATTTTGTACTCTTTTCTCAAATTATATTAATAACTCTCTTATAGTTGTCACATATGGCAAAGAGACCAGGAGCATAACCCCTGTCTGTAGCATTTAATGAAAATGCATATTTTGCTTTGAAGGATATTCAAGATGAGTAATGTTTCTCTTAAAGAAATAGAAGGCATATCACCAGTTGATTTTATGATCCTTAATTAAAAAATATGAAGATAGCATGCTTATTTTCTGTATTGACAAGCGTATACCACAGGTCCCTCTGAACTGTTATTCCCTTCCCCTTGCAGCTTTCTTTTTCTCCATTAAGTCACGTAAGTCTCTCTCACAGTTAAGACCATGCTGGTGCACTGAGAGTTAATCCAATTAAAAGAGTATAACTAAATAATAGAAAAATATTTGCTGCATGTAGAGGGAAAATGACATTTGAGAACTCATTTATTAGACTGACGAACTGAGACTTCCATTGCAGTGCTCTCCTGATATGCCTGGCTGGTAGTGTGGGCTTCAGTTCCTGGGTGAGTTGACAGATTATGCCTCATTAAGGTGGACTTAATGCTGACTACATCTGTAGACTCTCTTGTATTTTTTGTTTTATGTTCAGTGTGAAGAATGTAATATGTTTGTAAGATTTCTTCTGAATATTCTTTCTGGATATTCAGATAAATGTGGGCATAAAATGACAGTTTCTCATTTAGGCCTCATGTAGTGGAGTCAAACTTTATTAAAATTCATTCTGATGGTGTGCCTGCACTCATCTTTTGTTTCTTTACACAAGGTTTATCTTTGCTCCTTCCCTTCACCCGCCCTATGCTGTAGTCTCATTGTTTCCCCCAAGCCCCCACCACTCTGTCCCACTTCCTGATGATGCCTATTCATTTAAGACAGAGTCCAAACATCTCCTTTGGCTCCTGGGGTGCTGGCAGTGGCAGTGACTGAAGGAGGCCTGAAGAACACTAGCACTGCCTTGGCACCATGCATCGTGATTTATTGCCTATACTGTCAGTTAGCTTTTCACCTGTTTACGCTGTGTCTTCATTAGGCTTCTTTGAACTTTATCTTTTGCTTTTATCATCTTGTTCTTCAGCTAAAACCATCTTTTCTTTATTTTCATGAAGATTTAGCTTTACCGTGACCATATCATTCATTTGCGACCTGTACCAACTCTGGTGCCCACTAATGACCTGTGCTTTGTCATTTCACTTTCTACAACTGCGCTTCTACTTAGGTTCCTGATAGGTGATACCTTTTCCCTCCGGTTTCCTTGACTGAGGAGGTCTCCCACGAATAGACGTTGACTCTTGCTGCTGGAACTTACAGTTCTTCCATTGCAGGCTGGTAGAGTCTAGGGTGCCTCAAAGACTTACATTTATGCAACTCTGAAAGTGAAAGTGGCAAGAAACTGTTATTTTTGGAGGCTTCTGTAGGGCTCACGGTGTGGATTTTTAGTGGAAGTAACTCTGGTGCAACAGCCAGATACAATTAAGTTAGATACATGAGCATGAGAGAAGTACAAAGGGTGCATATGAGGGGTTCGGGGTCTCTAAAGTGACTTGGAGTAAATTCTACACAATGGGTGCACTATAGAGAATGATGGCATATTATCCTTTTTTATTTTGAAATGTGTAACTTCTGCGAGAGTCCCAGGGTGAAGATGCAGAACACATTTTCTGAATGGCCTGTAAATCTGAATCTTAGCATGATGATCAGGCTGATGGGGTGACCTTCATGTGACCTTGTCTTATTGTGTTCTTGGAATAAACATTCACCACTGAAGGTAAACCACAAGCGTTTCTTCCTTGGATTTCTTAGGTGGAAAAGTGTCTACCTGTTGGGGGCTCGCAACCTCTTGGTGATAAAGTGCTCACTATTGCCTGAAGCATGCTAGGTCTTGTCAAGGCTTCTGCACCTTGGGCTGCACGGTTATCTGGACATGTGCCAGGGCCAAGCTTCATCCTTTCTCCTACTGCCCTTTCTGCTCTAAGGCAAGATAGATGAAAGCTCTCTGAGGGTCTGAGGTGGTGTTTCAAGCTTCCATCCTATGTAGCACAAATAATATATAGATTTTTCAGTAAATATTAGTTGATTGATCCAGAGTCAATGAGGTGGCTACTATCTAAGATAAATTCTCAAATAAAAGTGAGTTTGGCTCCCACAAATATGTGTGTATATGCATGCATGAGTGTGCATATACACAGAACATATATCATAAATGCTATGCACACATACATATTTCCAATGCTTGGAATTTACCTGACGTAATTACCTGCTGCCATAGCCAGAAAGTCAAACTTGGCTTCTTTATGAGAATTTTTAGCAAAGATGAATCAAATTCCTTATTGTTCAGTGCTTATCCCAGGAGGCGTCTCCTCCTATAATGTATGCATGCACACTGTTGCCAAGTATAGCGGCCGCTCCTTGTTCCTCCAAAGGATTTGTTTTGTTTTCTGGTGTCATGGTACCTCAGCTAAGTGCTGCTGACTCATTACAAATGTGGCTACACTTGTCGAGTGGTTTCATTATCACCATGGCTCTAATACTGTCTCCCAAAGGAGAAAATTCTGTGGGGCAAAAATATTTAAAAATGGATGTGCTTCTATATAAAATCTCAGTTGAAAGATAATACCAGCTATATTTTGGCTTCTGAAGTATGAAATACTATTTTTTCTGAGGTGGAAAGGTTTGGCCTTAAGGAAGTTATATCAAATGATTCCTCCACAGCTGCCATCAGTTTTTACTCTGCAATCATTCCATGTCTCATCCTGGCACAGTTTCTGCTCCAGTAAAACAAATGTACTTCTTTTGTATATCTCTGATAAATGGCCTCCAAGTTGCACTGTTTTATTCCCTCTGGCTGGAATGCCCTAACTCCTTCTTGCCTTCCAATCTTCTTTAAAATTTTGGCTCACAACTCACCTTTTCCTTGTTATCTTCCTGGATGAAAGTCAGGGAGATGTGATTCCCCTAGTCGTCCCAGCACACCCCTAGGGTAATCACATCTTCCTGACTTTAACAAGGAAAAGGTGAGTCCTCCCAGCACACCCCTAGCACGTCCCAGAATGAATACCAACGATGATTGCTGCAGTTTCCGCCATTTGACCATGACTTTGACACACACACAGTGACGTCTTAGTCATTTGAGACTTGTGAGGAGGATGGGAGTGGTGAAGTGCTGACGTGTAGCTCAATGCTTTGAAATCTTGAGATTTGGACACTTTGGGAGCATCAGGAGAAAGCACCCTTGGATTCCCTTTGCTGGCTTCTGGCCAAAGTGGCCCTTTCCTTCAAGTATCTCAGAACTATGAACATTGGTGTGGGGGCCAAAGAGAAAGGACGGGAAGGATGACTTGTGAGCATAAGAGAGCGTCACAGAGACTTTTGTCTCTGAATTGATGCGGGTAACAGAATGTGTCAGCAGAACACAGATGATTAGCTTAATGTGAGAATATGGTTGTCCTTACAGGAGATCTACCTTCTCTTGATTTATCAAAATGCCACAGAGAAACTGAGGCTTCTTCAGGAGTACCAACTGCATTTCACTTTGCCCGTCAAGTCGCCCCACCCTCTTTACCATGCTGTAGCCTATTATGTGGGTATAGAACTATTCTCCTTCATGGTGTTTTCCAGATTCATATGCGAGCAGCATCTGCTTTCAGTGTGCCCCTTACCTTATCTAAAACACAAGTATTGTCAAGTATGGAGAAGGTTCTTTCCTTCTACCTTAGGGCACTGAATCCCTTGGCCTAGTTTCTTTTTGTCTTGTCCATAATGGGAACTCTATGGTCTGAGCATGCTTGACTAAATATACTAGTGACAGTTAGAAAAACTCTCTTTCCATCTTGATTTTCAAGCTTATTTATTATTTTGCCAATAAATAAATCAAATATTTGCCCTTGCTTTTCATGGGGCAATAGTATTCAAGGTTCAGTCTTGGAGGTGGGAGTTTAGTAGGAGTTCTGAGATAAGGGGCAATTATCTCATGATAATATATCACCATATGTGATCTGGAAATACTGAGATGCTTTACAAATATTGTAGTGATGTATTTATACTGCAGCATGCTAGGTATACTTTAGAATACCACAGTGATAGATAAATTATCTACGCATGTATACATTATAACATGTAGGTATTCTTACATGCGTATATGGCCTCTTGAACTTGTAAAATGTGGATCAGCTCATTCAGAACATGCAGCTTGTCTAAAGATTACTAGTTTCTTACATAGTGGTTGAGTTTATCAAGTTATCTAATTTGTTTGAATGTAGTCAGCTAAGCTGAATAAAATTCACTTTGGGGATTAAAGTAGCCGGTGCTCTGTCTCTAGTGATTATATCAACTCTATAATGACAGAAGAGTAACTTCATTTGGACTCCTTCCCTTCAACACGGTGTCACCGCAATACACGGCGAAGTGAATTCTTGTTAATGAAAACTTGTGTTAGAGCTGAAAGGATCTTTACAGATTATTTAAACCTCTTCATTTTCCAAGTGAAGAAGCAGGTTCACAGAAATGGCGATTCAATGGTACAATTAAATTTAACTCGAAACACTTGATAGAAGTCTGAAGTTGTTCAGTCAGTGTGGTGGAAGAGAATAGGACAGAGAAGAATAGGTCTGTGTGTTAAACCGTCAGCACAGGCCGTCGCGAATGCTTCGATGTCTCCACTGAAGGAAAGGGCAACCACTGGAAGCTCTGAGCAGAGGACCAACATGGTGCAACTTATATTTTAAAAGGATCATTTTAGTTGTTGTACTGAATGGATGAAGAAGGTTACGAATAAAAGCAGGGAGGTTAGGTGGCTTTTGGAGGAATCCAGGGGAGAGCGATGCTACCTCAGATCTGGGTAATAGAGTAGAGGTAATGGGCAAAATAATATATTTTGGATGTATTTTGAAGGTGGAGTCAACAGAATTTCCTGGAAGGCTGAGTACGGAATATGAGAAAAAGAAAGGAGCCAGGAATTACACCCACCAAGGATTTTGACCTGAAAACCAAGACAATAGAATTGCCATTTAATAAGACAGAAAAGGCTATGAGTGAACAGGTTTTACGGTAAGAGATCAAGAGTTCAATTTTGGACATGTTGAGTGTGAGATGTTTTTAAGATATCTAAGTGGAAATGTCAGTAGGTAGTGAATTGCGAAGATGAGAAGAAATTCTTATAAAAGATGTAAGTGCGGGAGAATCTGGCATAGAGATATAGTGTAAAACAGAGACAAAATGGGATTACGTAGGGACTGTATTCATTTGACAGGGTTATCATAACAAAGTATCATAACCTGGGTGGCTCAAAAACCAGAAATTGATTGTCTCACAGTTGTACAGTTCTGGAGGCTAGAAGCTGGAGATTAAGGTGTCAGAAGGATTGGTTCTTTGAAGGCTATGAGGGAGAATCAAGTATCTGTTTTATGCCTTTCTTCTAGCTTCTGGTGTTTGCTGCCAATTTTTGGAGTTCTTTGGCTTAGAGATGCATCCGCCTAGTCTCTGCCTTCAGGTTTACATGGTGTTCTCCTTGTGTGTATGTCTGTGTCCACATTTCCCCTTTTAAAAGAATACCATTTATAGTGGATTGGGGTCCACTCTACTCCAATATAGCCTAATTTTAACTGATGACATCCGCACCAACTTTCTTTTCAAATAAGGTCACATTCTGAAGTACAAGGGGTTAGAACTTCAACATGAGAATTTTGAGGGAACACAGCTCAACCCAGGAACTAAGCATAGATTTTTTAAAAAGGAAAGAAAAGAGACTCAAGGATGGAGTCTTTAGCATATAACCTTTAGAAGCCCAGGAATGAAAGGAGAAACTAGGAAGGGAGACTGAAAATGAGTGATCAGAGAGGTGGGAGGAAAAAAAACAAGAGATTTTTGTCCTGGAATCAAGGGAGGGAGGGGAACTTACATTCATTAATTACTGTTAGTTAGCCAGTATCAGTTCATACCCACCAGACCATAATAAGCTCCATGAGTACCAGGAACAATTCTCTTGTACTGCTTTTTAACCACAGTAGATGTGTAATAGATTCTCAATGCAATATTCATTGAGAGAACTAATAAATGAATGAATTTCTTCCCTTAAATCCCTATGCCTCACAGTTTACCCCACAGCATGTTCTATTGCTCTGGGGTTCTAGTTTCATTTAACTTTATTAATATTATAATACAAATACTCCAAAACAAATCATTCTAGAATTTGGTCTGTTTTTTCCAGCTTTTTATTTTTTCTATTTTTGATTTTACACAGCTTTGTCTCTTGTCCTTGGGTGTGTTTGCATATGTCTTGTCTACTTTAGCAGATCCTGAGAATATTGAGCCAAGAAGAATTTATGTCTTCCTTTCTTCCCTTAGTGGCATATGGTTCAGTAGGTCTCCCCCAAAGTCCACCCTGTGAACTTACTACTTGGGATTTGCAATAATTATTCAATGATGAATTAACCGCATGATTCCCATATTCACTTTAGAGAAGATGTTCACTGTTTTTTTCTAACCCCTGTATATCCTTAGTCTCTATAATTCTGTCTTGTGAAATTAGCAACAGATGAACACTTTGCTTAAAACAGATAAAATGCAAGATGACATCTTCAGGGCCTTTTTGATAAATAATGTTCAGAGAAACACTCTCTCATTTAGAGCACGTATCCACTCTGTAATACACCCAAAACACTGGGGCTTTGATTTTGTTTTTAAGCACCTATTTAGGCACTGTGATTGAGAGTCAAGTGAGAAATAGAAAAGAGAATTAGGCAGCAAGCCTGGATCACTGCAACGAGCAGCAACAAAAACTCCCTTCATAAGCAATTTGGGAGAGTAAAAGGAGGTGGTTAAGGGTAGGAAGTAAATATTTTTCTTTTTAATGAATGTTAGTTGTTTTATTTATCAAAATGTGTCCACTGGAGGTGGTTAAGGGTAGGAAGTAAATATTTTTCTTTTTAATGAATGTTAGTTGTTTTACTTATCAAAATGTGTCCACTGGAAATATTTTGAGTTTTTCCTAACTATAAAATTAAAATACAAATTAATGACTATTTGCTTTAAATCTTGGCAAAATAAGTAAAACATCATTGAATGCTATGGTTTAACTAATTGAGCCACACTTTGAACAGAATACCCAACACAGAGAAATGTCTTTCAATTTGCTATATGAAGCATCCTGCAAATCCGTGGCAAAAAGGTTTCACGTATTCACCAAATGTTCACGCTAGACTTTTAGCTGGTTCACTGTTGGCAGAGAAAGATAATTATCTTCTTCCAGAAGCAGCTATACCAATTTCTAGTTGCTTTTCTGAGAGGTCGTTCTTCTACCATCATGAAAACTAGGGTGTGTCTGACCACAGGGATAGACTGGTAAGAGTGATATATATATCTATGAACACATTTCCAGTAGGAACGCTTAGGTGATCACAAAATGACATAGAAGAGAGAGGAGTGATTGAACCAAAAGAAAGGAAATGAAAAAGGAATAGAGCCTTAGTGATCTATAGAACAATATCAGTAAGTATAAAACACATGTAACTGGACTTCCAGAAGGAGACGAGAGAAAATATGAGACTGAAAAATGTTAAAAATTAGTATGTACCAAAATTTTCTAAATTAACCTACAGATGCAAGCTCAGCAAACCCCAAGCAGGGAACACAGAAAGATGCCACACTGATACACATCACAGTCACACTGATACACGTCACAGCCACACTGATACACGTCATAGTCACACTGGTACACGTCATAGTCACACTGATACACGTCACAGCCACACTGATACACGTCATAGTCACACTGATACATGTCACAGTCACACTGATACACGTCATAGTCACACTGATACACGTCACAGCCACACTGATACATGGCATCACAGTCACACTGATACACATCACAGTCACACTGATACATGTCACAGCCACACTGATACACATCACAGTCACACTGATACACGTCACAGCCACACTGATACACGTCACAGTCACACTGATACATGTCACAGTCACACTGATACACGATACACGTCACAGTCCCACTGATGATACACATCACAGCCACACCGATGCACATCATAGTCACACTGATACACATCACAGCCACACTGATGATACACATCACAGCCACACTGATACACATCACAGCCACACTGATACACATCACAGCCACACTGATACACGTCACAGCTGCACTGATGATACACATCACAGTCACACTGATACACGATACACGTCACAGTCACACTGATGATACACATCACAGCCACACCAATGCACATCATAGTCACACTGATACACATCACAGCCACACTGATACACGATACACATCACAGTCACACTGATGATACACATCACAGCCACACTGATACACGTCACAGCCACACTGATGATGCACATCACAGCCGCACTGATACACATCACAGCCGCACTGATACCCGATACACGTTACAGCCACACCGATACACATCACAGCCACACTGACGCATGTCACAGCCACGCTGACGTACGTCACAGCCACACTGATGCACGTCACAGCCACACTGATACATGACATCACAGTCACACTGATACATGTCACAGCCACACTGATATACGTCACAGCCACACTGATACATGACATCACAGTCACACTGATACACATCACAGTCACACTCATACACGTCACAGTCACACTAATACATGACATCACAGTCACACTGATACACGTCACAGCCACACTGATACACGTCACAGCCACACTGATACATGTCACAGTCACACTGATACATGTCACAGCCACACTGATACATGACATCACAGCCACACTGATACACATCACAGTCACACTGATACACATCACAGTCACACTCATACACATCACAGTCACACTGATACATGACATCACAGCCACACTGATACACGTCACAGCCACACTGATACATGTCACAGTCACACTGATACATGTCACAGCCACACTGATACATGACATCACAGCCACACTGATACACATCACAGTCACACTGATACACATCACAGTCACACTCATACACATCACAGTCACACTCATACACGTCACAGTCACACTGATACATGACATTACAGCCACACTGATATATGACATCACAGTCACACTGATACACATCACAGCCACACTGATAAACATCACAGCCACACTGATACACGTCACAGTCACACTGATACATGACATCACAGTCACACTGATACACGTTACAGTCACACTGATACACGTCACAGCCACACTGATACATGTCACAGCCACACTGATGATACACATCACAGCTATACCAATACCCATCACAGCCACACCGATACCCATCACAGCCACACCGATACACATCACAGCCACACCGATACCCATCACAGCCACACCGATACACATCACAGCCGCACCGATAGCCATCACAGCCGCACCGATAGCCATCACAGCCGCACTGATACACATCACAGCCGCACATCACAGCCGCACCGATACACATCACAGCCACACCGATACACATCACAACCGCACTGATACCCATCACAGCCGCACTGATACCCATCACAGCCACACTGATACACATCACAGCCGCACTGATACACGTCACAGCCGCACTGATGATGCACATCACAGCCGCACCGATACACATCACAGCCACACTGATACACATCACAGCCACACCGATACACATCACAGCCACACCGATACACATCACAACCGCACTGATACCCATCACAGCCACACTGATACACATCACAGCCACACTGATACACATCACAGCCGCACTGATACACGTCACAGCTGCACTGATGATGCACATCACAGCCGCACCGATACACATCACAGCCGCACCGATGCACATCACAGCCACACCGATACACGTCACAGCCACACTGATACACGTCACAGTCACACCGATACACATCACAGCCGCACCGATACACATCACAGCCGCACCGATGCACATCACAGCCACACCGATACACGTCACAGCCACACTGATACATGTCACAGCCACACTGATACACGTCACAGTCACACTGATACACGTCACAGCCACACTGATACACATCACAGCCACACTGATACACATCACAGCCGCACTGATACACATCACAGCTGCACTGATACACGTCACAGCTGCACTGATGATGCACATCACAGCCGCACCGATACACATCACAGCCGCACCGATGCACATCACAGCCACACCGATACACGTCACAGCCACACTGATACATGTCACAGCCACACTGATACATGTCACAGTCACACTGATACACGTCACAGCCACACTGATACACGTCACAGCCACACTGATACATGACATCACAGCCACACTGATACACGTCACAGCCACACCGATACACGTCACAGCCACACTGATACATGTCACAGCCACACTGATACACATCACAGTCACACTGATACACATCACAGCCACACTGATACATGACATCACAGCCACACTGATACACGTCACAGCCACACCAATACACGTCACAGCCACACTGATACATGACATCACAGCCACACTGATACACATCACAGCCACACTGATACACATCACAGTCATGCTGATACACGTCACAGCCACACTGATACACGTCACAGTCACACTGATACACATCACAGTCATACAAACTGCTGAAAACTAAAAGAGAAAATCACAAAAATAGCCAGAGGAAAAAAGACTTTACATACAGAAGAATGATGACAGAAAGACTCTTAAAAAGCTGAAAGAAAAAAAATATTGTGATCTCAGAGTCTATATTTCATGAAAACATCTTTTAAAACGGGGATGAAATAAAGACAATTTTTTTTGTCTGGCAAAGTTTGTTGCCAGCAGACTAGTGTTACAAGAAACACTAAAGGAAGTTCTTCAGGTGGAATGAAAATAATATAAGATGGAAATTCAGCTCAGCAGACAGGAGTGAAGAGTTTGAGAAGTGGTAACTATTATGAGCTAATATAAGCAACTGCTTATATTTTTATCCTTGAAATTTTAAAAATAGGCAACAGTTTAACACAAAAATAAACATCTTTTCTTGTGTTATTTACAATGTAGGTACAAGTAAAATAGGTGACATCAGTAGCACATAGGATGGAAGTAGGAATTATACTGTGGAAAAATTGTTCCATTTCATGTAAAGTGGCAGAACAGTAATTTTAAATACACTGTGATTAGTAAATAATGCATATTGTAATCCCTAAAGAAGCAAGTAAAACGATAATTAATGCAACGTGGTCTAATGATAGAGCGAAACGAGAAAGCAAAATGGAACTCCAAAAGTTACAAGACAAAAGCAAAAGCAGCTTTGGCTTCCTTAGTGGCTTTTCTCTCTCTCTAACATCTCAGATTCAGTTGTTTAGAAAATGTTGCTGGCTTTACCTTCTAACGACACCCACACTCTGGCTATTTTCTGCCACCTCCTCCGCTACCAGCCTGGTCTAAGCCCCTAGACTTTCAGCAAAATCACCTAACTGGTGTCTGGGATTTTATCCTTACTCCCAGCGAGTCATTCTTTTTTGTTTTTTTATTTTTTATTTATTTTTTATTTTTAAAAGCCTCTTGGTTGGTGCTCAAATTATATTGTGGCGAGAACTATCATTTTCCTTTTTTTTTTTTTTTTTTGAAAGGGAATAAGTGCATCACAATTATGATTCAATGTTATTTCTTTTTTTTTTTTTTTTGAGGGAAAAAGAGAAGAAGAAGGGGAAAAAAAGAAAAAGAGGGAAAAAGGAATATTACTTCATTCCTAAAATGGGTTTCAATACTGGCCGATCAATATTTTGAGTGTTTAAAGTGGTTAATGCATATTTTATGTGTTTAAAATGGAGACCTCTAATGGGTTTATTTGTTCTGGCTCTGAGTTCAAGTCCTGGATATCGTTATCAATTTGTTGTCTCGTTGAATCTAAATCTCATTATGTGTCTTATGTATCTGGGTGTTAAGATCTCTTATTGTTGCATTAATCCTTTTACCCTTGCATCCTTGTAGCTTTGAAATCTATTTTATTAAGTGTGAGAATTGCAACTCCTGCTTTTTATTTATTTATTTTTGCTCTCCATTTGGTTGGTGAGTTTTTTTCCATCCCCTTGTTTTGAGTTTTTGTATATCCTTAGATATATCATTAGATTTTGTGGATAAATGGAGAGCTCTATTGAGTTTATTTGTTCTGGATCTTAGTTCCAGTCCCGGATATTGTTATCAATTTTCTGTCTCGTTGAATCTATATCTCATTATGGGTCTTTATGTATCTGGGTGTTAAGATCTCTTATTATTACATTAATCCTTTTATCCTTGTAGCTTTGAAATCTATTTTGTCAAATGTGAAAATTGCAACTCCCGCTTTTTATTTATTTATTTTTGCTCTCCATTTGGTTGGTACTTTTTTTTTCCAACCCTTTACTTTGAGTCTATGTATATCTTTGGATATACCGTTAGATTTTGTCTGTATCTTTTGATTGGGAGATTTGGTCGATTTAAATTTAGGGTTGCTGCCATTTGATATTAACTGGCTATTTTGTCCTTTTGTTGATAAAAATTCTTCTTTATGTTAATGCTCTTTACTTTTTGGTGTATTTTTAGAAAGGGTCATACTGGTTGTTCCTTTCTGTGTATAGTGCTTCTTTTAGAAGTTCTTGTAAAGCAGGCCTGGTGGTAATAAAATCTCTGAGTACTTGCTTGTTCCTAAAAAATTTTATTTTTCCTTCAAATGTAAAGCTTAAATTGGCAGGATATGAAATTCTGGGCTGAAAGTTCTGTTGATTAAGTATATTGAATATTGGCCCCCACTCTCTTCTAGCTTGTAGGGTTTCCGTTGAGAGATCTGCTGTAAGCCTAATAGGCTTACCTTTATGGGTAACTCGATCTTTCTCTCTGGCTGCCCTTAATATTTTCTCCTTCGTTTCGATCTTGGTGAATCTAATGATTATGTGCCTTGGGGTTGGTCTTCTTGAGGAATATCTTTGTGGTGTTCTCTGTATTGCCTGGGGTTGAATAGTGTCCTGCTTTGCTAAATTAGGAAAATTTTCCTGAATAATGTCCTGGAGAGTATTTTCCAGCTTGAATTCATTCTCTCCGTCACATTCAGGTACACCAATCAAGCGTATATTAGGTCTTTTCACATAGTCCCATATTGCTTGGAGACTTTGCTCATTCCTTTTTATCCTTTTTTCTCTATTCTTGTCTTGTTGTTTTGTTTCATTAAGTTGATCTTCGACCTCTGATACCCTTTCTTCTGCTTGATCCATTTGGCTGTTTAAGCTTGTACATATTTCACTCAGTTCTCGTGTTGTATTTTTCAACTCCATAAGTTCATTTGTATTCCTCTCTATATTGTCTATTCTTTTCAACATTTCATCTCACCTTTTTTCCAAGTTCTTAGTTTCTTTACATTGGGTTAGAACAAGTTCCTTTAACTCCCAGAAGTTTCTTGTCATCCACCTTTTAAAGCCTACTTCAGATAATGGAACACAGTCCTTTTCCATCAGGGCTTGTTCCATTACTGATGAGTCCTTTTCCATCAGGGCTTGTTCCATTACTGATGAGTCATTTTCCATCAGGGCTTGTTCCGTTGCTGATGGGTTCTGATTTTGAGCATACTCGGCCTTCTTAGGCTGTTTTTTTCCCTTCATTTTAGATGAACTGCCTTTCTAATTAGTTTTCTGAGTCAACGTCCGACTTACTGATTCCCAGTGCTGGGATCCGAGCAACCCACTGTGGCGGCCTAAATAGCAGCGATAAGACTGATGGTGCTCTTCTGCCCGGGAATCTCTGGTCTGGCTTCCCTCTTGAGTCCACAACAAGTGGCTCTGACTTCCCGGAGCTCCAAACTCCAGTCAGTAGGGGAAGCAGTCCCGTTGGCTCTGCATGAAGAGCTGCTGCGCCGAGACGCCGGCAAAACCGCTGTGGCGGCCACAAGAGTCGCGCTGGCGACCCGTGGGGCTCCTCCACTAGGAATCGGCTGATCGGTGAGTGACGAAAATTCGTCTAAAAGTGTGGCGTCGTCTCGTTCTCTGGGCTTTCACTGGGAGCTACAATCCTGAGCTGTTAGTGGTCGGCCATCTTGGATCGATCGGTTTGCGAGTCATTCTTTTTTTTTTTTTTTTTTTTGAGACGGAGTTTCGCTCTTGTTACCCAGGCTGGAGTGCAATGGCGCGATCTCGGCTCACCGCAACCTCCGCCTCCTGGGCTCAGGCAATTCTCCTGCCTCAGCCTCCTGAGTAGCTGGGATTACAGGCACGCGCCACCATGCCCGGCTAATTTTTTGTATTTTTAGTAGAGACAGGGTTTCACCATGTTGACCAGGATGGTCTCAATCTCTTGACCTTGTGATCCACCCGCCTTGGCCTCCCGAAGTGCTGGGATTACAGGCTTGAGCCACCGCGCCCGGCTCGCGAGTCATTCTTAATACAGGAGCCAGAGCAATTCCATTAAATATCAGAGTCCTGACAACGGCCTGCAAGGCACGACATGCTCCCGCCCCGTGGTTTATGTCTACCCTGGGCTCCTCTATTGGCCCCTTGGTTCTTTCTACTCCTGCCACACAGTCCCTCCTTACTGTTCCCTTACAGGCACACCAACCATGGACTTGCCTGAGGGCCTTCACACTGGCTGTTCTCCTTGTCTAGTTTTCCCAGATGCTTACAAAGCTAACTCCTCACATTCTGCCACTTTTTTGCTCAACCGCTCCACGAGACTTACCTTGATTAACCTATTACAAATCATAATACTGCCTCAACTGTCCTTATTCCCTACCCTTCTCTACTGTTTCTTTTCCCCCTTTTTTGTAGTATGGAACACCTTCTAACATATTATATAATTTGTTCACTTATTACATTTGTTGTCTATCTTCCCTAATAAAATAAAGTTCCACAAGGTATATATCTCATTTTCTGTTTCTTTACTTTAAGCTATGCATATCAAGCACATAGAACAGATGCTCAATATATAATTATTGTCCAAACGAATAAATGAATAAGGAAGTGAAGTTAGCTGTTTTGTCCATTGAGAGTACCTGCTACGTATTCTCAGTACATAGTAGAGAGTCTGGACATAGTAAATGTTCAATAAAAATTTTTGAAGTGAGTTAAGTGGTCGCTCTGAAAATGGGAACTCAATTCTTTCAGAGTTGTTTTATGTGGCCCCATTATACAGTGGCACTTTCTCTCTCCAATTTCAAGTTTAATAAGACATAAATCAAGCGAGAAGACGAGAGCTAAACTGCCGTCATTACTGCTAAGACTGATGTTGATGAACATGGCTTTTAACTGCAGGCACTCTGTTTATTAGTAGTGAACCCCACAAATAGACAGAGTTATCTACTCTGTCCCAAGCAGGGCTGTATCACACATGAGTGGACCCCATGCCTGGAAACTTGCAAATGGAGGAAGGGAACAGAATGTATGCTCTTTGTGCCTGATTTCTAAAGAGAAAAAAGAAAGTAATTATCCAAGCATTTTTACTTTATTCTCAAAATTAGCATTTGACAAATAATTCCTTCTCTCTTGGGGATGAACAAGAAAGGTTATAGAGAAACTGGGCATGTTGCACTTATGGGAATCTATAAGAAAAGAAACAAAAGGAGTGAGAGAATTATCTTCTTCATACTAGACCATAAACCAAAATAAATCATCAGTGTGAGGATAGTCATTGATTCTGTGTGTTTGTACAAACTTATTTAGGAAGAGAACACAGAGGGTGAATAGCCTAGGTCAGATGATTGTAGAAACATCTGGCCTAGCTCCTGGGTGGAAGATAACAGGCTGCCAGTAGAGAGGGGAAGGGGATGGGTGTTGTCACAAACGCTGGGCAAGGGAGTTGTCACAGAAGCTAAGGACCCAGAGTATTTTAACAAGAAAGGAGCAAGCAATAGCTTCAAATGTGGCTGACGGGGCAAGTAATGTGAGGACCAGATGTCCCCTAAATTGATGACATCCATAATTTTGCTGTCCCTGGACTGATGGAGTTGATGTCAGGGTGGAATTGAGACAATAAGTGTAGACAGCTGCTTTGAGAAGTTGGCTCTGAACAACTTTGATATGCTGGGTGGAAAAGGAGGAAGGGAGGATGACACTGGGAAGGCACAGAGGCAGGTGTTCACGCGGTGAACTTACGGGGCAGTCTGTAGCCAGATCGTTCTGAGCAGAGACAGGGAAACCGACTTAAGGGCTGATGGGTATGTGGTTAAGTAGAATAGGGCCAGATTATGACTGTTTGTGAAACTCCAATGAAAATAATTGTATTTGATGTAGAGGGAAATGGATAGACTGGGAAGGTTTTTGGCAATTTAGTAACGTACATTTATTACCCACTTGTCATTCGGTAACTGCTGTGACTGGTACGGAAATGAATATGTAGCATATAACTCTATGTGTCTTTTTATAAAGTTGAGACAGCATACGCATTTTTGGGAGCTCAGTTTCAAGTTCTTCTCTAATGATTTGCAAGGGACGCACTCATATGAGCCTAAATATAAAAGTGTGTATTGCAAGGACTCATGGGAAATCATAAAGAGGATGGACCATCCTAGGAATCTGAGAACAGTAAAACGGTAACTGGAAGCCAAATACTCTGAGTTGGTTCATTCGATTCCCCTTTCGTCATACTTTTAGATAAAAAGTTGGAGAACTAAAAACTTTATGCTTCTTTCTTTGCAGCCCCAAAGCTACATTTCTGGATGAGAACTAGATTCTACCAATTAGGTTCACCTGCACAAGATTTTGGAGGCACGAGTGAGGCAGAGGCTGAGGCTGTCTTTTTGCATCTTTTCCATGCAGTGTTCTGTAAATGTGCAGTTTTTATGCAGCAGCTCTCCCGTGTCTGTTCTCCAGCCTTCTCTCTGTTGAGGGAAAGATATATACTGGGGGCAGAATTGCCTTCTTTCTTCTGGCAAAGCTCCTGTGGTAGCCTTAGAGGTAATAGCTTCCTCAGTTGGTTGGTTCTGAATGCTGTTAAAAGCCACTCCAGGAAGCTTACCCTAAACCAGCAAAAGGGAAACTTTTACTTTACAGGGCAGAGGGTAACATTTTAGGCTTTGTGGCCCATTCAATCTCTGTTGCAATTACTCAACTCCGTGATAGCTTTAAACTGGCTATAGAAAAAACATAAATGAGTAGACATGACTATGTCCCAATAAAATTTTATTTACAAAAACAGCAGGTATGTGTTTGATCCTCAGGCTGGTTTGTCACCCCCTGACGGAAATCTTTCTCCTTCAAGCTTCCCAGTGATTTTGTAGCACCTAGTCCACTTTGCCAAAAGCGTCGCTACTAAAAGAATATGTGTGGTTGTCTTTGGTTCCTGTATTGATGCTGACAAACAGGGATAAGCTTGTATATCAGTAAGGATGGAAATAGTCCCCTGATTGAGATTTGGAACAGTCTCCGAGTCTCAGTGACTTAATACAGCAAAAGATGAATATTGAAAGACCAGCTCCCAATATATCAACGTGGATTCAAGATCTCTCCAAGTGACTGAGTGGTTGGTGAAAAAGAAAAAAAAAAAAAAAGACAAACAGTTTCCCTTAAAGCTGGGCCCAGGGGAGACACCACATAATGTGGCTCTGTGGGTGTCTAAACTTTCCCTGAAAACCTCAGTTTTTTATTAGGCTCTTCCCATGTGGGAGGGTGACTGAGGTTACATAACATTGTAGTGATGATCATACAAAAAGAATACATTTGCAAAACTGGTGCACAAAGATCACAATGTCAGTATAGAAACCATAAACCTTAGCAAGAATAGAGGTTAAACATAAACTTATAATCATCAGCAAGAAAAGCATTGGGCTCACAGCTGCAGGGAGAAAAGGATCTGACACAGGACAACCAGCCTGACCACAAACTACAAGAGGAGGGGGCCTCTATGCAGGCCTGGAGGAGCAGTGGGAGAAGAAAAACTTTGACATCCTTATCTCAACCACAGCGTTTCCCTCAAAACAGACGCTCCTCATGGTCCGTTTATAGGCTCTCCATAAGGGTATCATTGACTTTCCAGGGCCACGATCAATACGCCTTTCCTGGGAGAGGAATCAAGTATAAGCCTCTCCATTACGTGTCTGTTCATTGGCTCTCTGCAACGAGAAGCTTGTTATGTGCTGTCATCTCTCTCCGGCAGTCAGGCTAAGTGGTTAGTCTCCTACACAGGGTTCCTGTTTTTACAAGAACAGCTCAGCAGAGCCAAAGTTACAAGTTACAGCTTCAGCAGAGCCAAAGTTACAAGTTACAGCTTCAGCAGAGCCAAAGTTACAGCTCAGCTTTTCACATTATTCTTCATTCTTCAAATATAATTGAGAAGTAACAAGCATCACAAAGCAAACTCATTTTGGAGAAAACAAATTCTTTTTTTTTTTTTTTTTTTTTTGAGACGGAGTTTCGCTCTTGTTACCCAGGCTGGAGTGCAATGGCGCAATCTCGGCTCACCGCAACCTCCGCCTCCTGGGTTCAGGCATTTCTCCTGCCTCAGCCTCCCGAGTAGCTGGGATTACAGCCACGCGCCACCATGCCCAGCTAATTTTTTTGTATTTTTAGTAGAGACGGGGTTTCACCGTGTTGACCGGGATGGTCTCGATCTCTTGACCTCGTGATCCACCCGCCTCGGCCTCCCAAAGTGCTGGGGGGAAAACAAATTCTAAGAGAATTTACAGGTTAAAAACCAACAACAATTTCTTCTTGTTATTTCAGATAGCCTGGGTTTTGCCAATTCTTCCAGAAGCTTGGGGTTGCTCAGTCACTACCGAGGAGTCCACAGTGTCCCCAGCAGGTGAATTTCTTATACGCGCTTATCAAAAGCAAGTCAGCAGAGGATACTGTTCCATGTCTCCTGACTTGGAGTCTTGGGCTTATATAGCGCCTTCCAGTGAAGTATTGCTGGTACCCACATTATAGAGAAAAGAGACAGCTGGAGAATCACACTGGCGCTGACAACTTCTGTCTAGAAATGACGCATGTCGCTCATATTTCATTGGGTAATATAAGTCACATGGCCATACCTAACTTCAAAGGGTAGGGAAAAACAATCCTATTATGTGATAAGAAAGCGAGAACCAGAGTATTTTGGAAGCATCGTAATGACCCCCACACGTGGAATCCTGCAGCCACTGTAGTGGGAGAATAACTCTGGACTGAAGTCGGTTGAAAAGATGTTCATAGAACATTACATTATTTTACTATCAACAAGGTTGAACTATGTTATATTGGTGTACTCCATTCTTTATATTTGTGTGAATTCAGTTTACTCCACTGAATAAGAAGAAGAATAACCATAATGCCCACATTTTTTCTTCACTTGGAGGTGACTTCCCCCAGATTCTGAGTACTGTGAAGTACCTTAGGAAGGTGCATAGTTCTTCAATGCCGCTCCTGTGTGGATTCGCTGATGTCCGTTCATCTAGTTCTCAACGTTGCCTTGCTTTCAAGAGGAAAGCAATTTGGAGTCTCAGGAAATAGAATTCAATCACTGCATAATTATTTTTGTAGTGCTGTTTTGTCGTCGTATTTTTATTACTGTCCTGTGAAAATGGCACTAATTATACATCTGGTATTAAAAGCCAAAACTAGGCTGACCCAGTTTGAATTCTGTCTTCAAAACTTACTGACAGAGGGTCATCATGCATATTATATAACCTCTTTGACACTGATGCCTCTTCTATAAAATGGGCTTAATACTGCGAGCTACCTCATAGGGTTGTTGAAAAATTAAGTGTATATATTTATAGCACTTAGAACTTGACATAGAGTATCAGCTGAATGTTTCTTCTCCTTTTCCTTATCCTCACTCCATGGCACGATAGACATGACTACAAGAGAAAACAAATATGAAAGCATTTTCTGTTAGGTCTGAAACAGTTGATCAATGTTATTAAGAAACACATTATGAAATTCAGAGAAGCTAATCAATTTCCCCAAGATCAAACTGATCTCAAGGTCACATGAGAACTCCACGTGACTTCCTTTTTTTAAAATTTATTTATGATACTTTTTTCTGGGGTACATGTGCAGATCGTGCAGGTTTGTTACACAGGTGTACACCTGCCCTGGTGAAGTTTGCTGCATCCATCATCTACATTAGGCATTTCTCTTTTATCACTATATTTGTTACTTCACAATATTGCACATCCTTCCAACGATTGCTTGGCCAGGCCAGATTTGAGTCTTTTTCTTCCACTTGGCATCGGAATATTTTTATTTAGCTCAGTTTCATTTTTTCTTCTTTCTGTCCCTATTTCTATTTCAGCATTTCCATTATGCTTCATCTCCCAACAGAAGGGGTTAGTTTTTGTTTGTTTGCTTGGTTTTTGTTTTTATACTTTAAGTTTTGGGATACATGTGCAGAACGTACAGGTTTGTTGCACAGGTATACACCTGCCGTAGTGGTTTCTGCACCCATCAACCCATCATCTACATTAGGTAATGCCATTCCTTCCCTAGCCCCCCACCACCCGACAGGCCCCACTGTTTGATGTTCCTCTCCCTGTGTCCATGTGTTCTCGTTACTCACCTCCCACTTATGAGTGAGGATATGCAGTGTCTGGTTTTCTGTTCCTGTGTTAGTTTGCTGAGAATGATGGTTTCCAGCTTTATCCATGTCTCTGCAAAGGACATGAACTCATGCTATTTTATGGGTGCATAGTATCCCGTGGTGTATATGGCCACATTTTCTTTATCCAGTCTATCATTGATGGGCATTTGGGTTGGCTCCAAGTCTGTGCTGTTGTGAATAGTGCTACAGTAAAAATAGGTGTGCATGTGTCTTTGTAGTAGAATGATTTATGATCCTTTGAGTATATACCCAGTAAGGAGATTTGGTTTTCTGTTTGTCTGTTATTGGTGTATAGGAATGCTTGTAATTTTTGCACATTGATTTTGCATCCTGAGAGTTTGCTGAAGTTGCTCATCAGCTTAAGGAGATTTTGGGTTGAGATGATGGGGTTTTCTAAACATATAATCATGTAATTTCCAAAAGAGACAACATCCTCTCTTCCTATCTGAATATCTTTTATTTCTTTCTTTTGTCTGTTGCCCTGGCCAGAGCTTCCAATACTATGTTGAATAGGAGTGGTGAGAGAGGGCATCTTTGTCTTCTGCTGGTTTTCAAAGAGAATGATTCCAGCTTTTGCCCATTCAGTATGATATTGGCTGTGGGTTTGCATAAATAGCTCTTATTATTTTGAGATATGTTCCATCAGTACCTAGTTTATGGAGAGGTTTTAGCCTAAGGGATGTTAAATTTATTGAAGGTCTTTTCTGCATCTATCCAGGAGCTTTTTTTTTTTTTTGAAAAGATTAACAAAATAGTCATACCGTTAGCCAGACTAATAAAGAATAAAAGAAAGAAGAATCAAATAAGCACAATAAAAAATAATAAAGGGGGATATTACCACTGATCCCACAGAAACACAAAGTACTGTCAGAGAATACTGTAAACACCTCTATGCAAATAAACTAGAAAATCTAAAAGAAATGGATAAATTCCTGGACACGTACACCCTCCCAAGACTAAATCAGGAAGAAGTTGAATCCCTGAATAGAACAATAATGAGTTCTAAAATTGAGGCAGCAATAATATCCTACCAACCAAAAAAGCTCAGGACTAGACAGATTCACAGCCGAATTCTACCAGAGGTACAAAGAGGAGCTGGCACCATTCCCTCCGAAATGATTTCAAACAATAGAAAAAAGGGACTCCTCCCTAACTCATTGAGGCCAGCATCACCCGGATACCAAAACCTGGCAGAGACACACACAAAAAAGAAATGTTCAGGCCACTATCCCTGATGAACATCAATGCGAAAATCCTCAATAAAATACTGGCAAACCGAGTCTAGCAGCACATCAAAAAGCTTATCCAGCACAATCAAGTCAGCTTCATCCCTGGGATACAAGGCTGGTTCATACAGCAAATCCACACAGGAGCGGCATTGAAGAACTATGCACCTTCCTAAGGTACTTCACAGTACTCAGAATCTGGGGGAAGTCACCTCCAAGTGAAGAAAAAATGTGGGCATTATGGTTATTCTTCTTCTTATTCAGTGGAGTAAACTGAATTCACACAAATATAAAGAATGGAGTACACAAATATAACATAGTTCAACCTTGTTGATAGTAAAATAGTGTAATGTTCTATGAACATCTTTTCAACCGACTTCAGTCCAGAGTTATTCTCCCAAATCAATAAACATAATCCATCACATAAACAGAATCAATGACAAAACCCACAAGAAGGGGTTCGTTTTGGCAGTTCCAAACTGACTCCTAAGAAATGTGTATCCTCCCTTTGCCTCCACAGGTTACACACAGTGGAGTGCTGCAGGTTTCCCAGAAGAACTTACTCTACTGCTGGGAGGTCCCAGGGAAATGTGCTCTAATTCTGAGCTCACTGGCTCTTATGCTCAGTGACTCTGCCCAAAGGGAACTTTACACAGAACCTTTGCAGTGGAACCCAAGCTCATTTGATTCAGCTCGTCCTAGATAAAGTAGTTTGAGCATAGGTCACTTGGGATGGACTGACTCTTCAGCTGGAATCACACTCTCATACTAAATGCCATATCACCAGGTTTTAGCCTTGATTTTCCAGCAATAGCTTAAAAACCAAAGAAGCTGTTCTCTTTGTCTGGACCACACCTTCCAAAATTCATGACTGACTCTTTGGCTGGTGCCATATCACCTAAGGGAATCTCATCTTTAAGTACTTAGTCATAAAAAGAAATATGACATTCATTTCCATCCCATCCAAAATATTTGAGCTCAGAAAGACCAGTAAAATCAATATTTGTTTAAAAGAAGAGGATAAAATTTGTGGGTGGTTCTGTAATCTCAAGATGTGGCACACAGGTACTCAGAAAATAAACTGAAAATATAAGAACAGAAAAGAATTTCCTGAGTGTCATTTTAAAAGAGAGCCAAATAAGAGCTGAATTCATCCTTTGATATTTTCATGCTTACTGAGTAAATAACTTAAAAATTTCCTATAATAATCATATGCATGTTATTGGTGTGCCTCCAAGTCTGAGGTATTTGGGAGGTTTTCACCGGAGTCTGAGAAAGCTGTGTCAGAGCACCAGCACCCCAGCTAGCTCTCCGGGTCTGTACTGACCCTACACATGGAGTAGCTGCAGTGCTGTCTAGTTCAGAAGGCTAAACTGATATTCCATCTGACATCTGCTTAAATGGTATTCTTTTTCTTGTTGTTCTTTCCTTTGAGTTTGTTTTATATATTTTCCTTTAGCCAAATGGAGGGAAAGACAATGTATATAGGATATTTTCTTGAAATGTCGTACCTCTCGCAGAAGGTCTGAAAGGTAGAATATAGAAAACTACCTTCATTTAATATTTTTAAGCTCAAGGGCTTGAAGGGTAAAAAAGTTGAAGGCAGATCATAAATCAGCCGGCCTTTAAAGGTGCCAATATGGTCATAGAACGAGTTTTCATTTCGTACATTCTTTCCCATTTTCTGAAGTAGATATGGAGTTCTTTGACCCGGCAGTGCCAGTGATAAGCAGTGACTGGGCAGGAAGAGGTGGGGGAGGTAGGGCCACCAAGCAACCATCATAATGCCAGCCTCAACAGCAATACTCCAAGTGTGTCTGTTTTTGTTTTTTGGTGAAAAATTTTATGTATTCAAAGCAGCTATACAATTTTAATAGTGACATTTCCTCAAGGTAGCGTTTTATGGGAAGCCCATTAAATACTTTCTCATAGTAGAAATATGATTAATGTGGTTATAGTCCTCAATCCTACCTTCTACATAGATAATAAAGCACTGATATTAAACTGTAATAAGGAAATGATGAAACTGAAACCACCACTTAATAATCATATGACCAAGCCTATGGAAAACAATAATTTCACAGATGGAAGGTCCAATTAATTTCAACCAAATGTTTCAGTGCCAACTAGACGTCTGAAGATGAATAGACCATACTATGTTTTTACAGAATGCTTGTTTGTATTTTCAATTTTACACACACAGTGTCTTGTTTTACAGTAGCCAAGCTTGCAGTGTGATCTTTGGGAAAACATGAACTGCTTTAGTTCTCTGCTTTATGGGCATTGAGGCAAGCCTACTTTATTTTTGGTATTTCTTATTTCTATTTCAATTATTGACCATTCTTTTTAGAAATGAAAACTCCTTCATTTGAAGCTACAGTGAAAAGGATGGTTCCTTTGTCTTTTTACATCAGCCAACATAGGGTCTTCATTTGTGAGTATGGATCTTCGTGTACAAGTGGAGAGGTGCATGGTAAGGGTGGTCCCTCAAGGCATTTCATAGAAAAAAGCCCAGCTTTCCAGTGAACTCGGTTATTTTAGTCTCTGAAGTACAGCTTTTATTTATCTAATCTTTGAACTACCTCAGAGAAAACCATATTGTCATTCTCAGCCTGCAACCCTCATTAGACCTAAACTCGACTTTTCTCTCCTATCTAGCTCCTCAACCCTGAATTATGGAGACCTCAGATACCTGCCTTCATATTCCTTTGTTTATTCTCTCTTATCATCACTGTACTTCTCGTCATTCTCTACTCTTATTTTGGAACTGAGTTTGTGGACAAAGTTCCCAAAATGACAATGTCTTTAGCTCAGAGGCCTTTCAGGATTTAATAATAAGTGACATCAACACAGACATTCTGTAATTCCTCCATTCGCAGTGACTCCTCAGTTTTAAAAATTATTCCCACTTCGCGGATGACAAGAATAAGGTTGAGAAAGATTGAATAACCCATTAAATCAGGCAGTTTGTAAGGGTATAAGGCTGAACTTAAGTACATGGTATCTGACTGCATATTCGTGACTTTTACTTTTTCCACAAAATCTACCTGCTTGTAAGGGATAAACTCCAGGACTTGAAACATAATTTAGTGAAGTATGCCCAATAACCGATCTTCTTCTTGACTCATCCTCTTCTTTCCAAATGTTCTCACCTCATAACCCTAGATTCTTCCTCCAGAGCTCTCAGGTCCAGCCGCAGACTTTATAACCTGCAATGCACTTCTAAAGATTCACCAGTGCACCTTACCTAAAGCCTCCTTGGTCTCTGGTTTAAGTCAGTCTCAATCCTTGGGTGCACATTAGAATAATATGAGAAGTTTCAAGAACTAGAGATGCCTGAAATTTACCAACATAAAACTCTGTATTCAGTAAAAGTGCCTCTCAAAAATGAAGGAAGATACAGAGATACAGATATTTTTTAGACAAAAATTATAGAGAACTAATCACCACCAAACCTGCACTACTATTAACTTGATGGTAAGAAGAAATGATACCAGATGGAAATTTGGGTTGATACAAAGGAACGAATAACACTAGAAATTTTAAATCTGTGGATACATATAAAAGACATTTTTCTGATTTCAATTTCTTTAAAAGATAATTGATTATTTTAAACAAAGGAATAAAACTCCATAACATTTGAAGAAATAAAACATATGACAATAACAAAAAAATGACATGGTGAAGAAAATATACATATGTGGCTTTTGTATTATTTGGTGTAGACTTCAATACATGAAAGTTGTATAATAAATCCTAGAGCAACTATTAGCAGGGTAAGACAGAGAGATATGTGCTCACAAGCCAATAGTAAAGGTTAAAAAAATAGAAGTAAAAAGGGTGTATATTTCTTTTAGAGAAATGCTATTTCTGAGTTTCAAAAATATTGACTATTGTTTTACCTAGGGTCAACAACCTGGTGGAAAGAGAAAGAAGTAGTTTTACATTTTCCTTACGTACTTTTAAAATTATATACATTTCATTATATATACTCTCATATGAACGTATTAGTTTTAAATTTATTAATTTTTAAAATGGATTTATGGGCTATTTTGTTTCATTTTGTTTTTACTTTTCTAACTTAAAAACAAATAATTGTCATTATTAAAATAATGATCCATAGCTTACAACATATCTTACATTTTTACAATCATAGTTTAACAAAGGCATAATTATAAGTCTCCTCTAAATGTTAAAATTCCATGTCATTTATGAATAAATTTATTAAACTAAATCTTTACTTTTATTGTTGGTCTTCTACATATTATCCTTCTTTTTAGTAAACATCCAAATATAAAATAATGTAAAAGATCACATGTGAAATAGAACTGGATTACAAAATATTATTTGTTAATAAAACACAATAAAATTAGAGTTGAACAAAATCCAGTGAATTACACATAAAATATCCATTTACCATTCTGAAACCACTATTGTTGGGAAAGCACATGTTTTGAGATGACCAGCACAAAGCCTTCCAGGGACTGTTTAATAAACAAGGGTCTGTCCCATTTCAGCATCTATCAGGTCAGAGAAGAGCCATGATGGAGACTCTAGAATCTAAATGCCAATCTAATGGAGTGAATAATATTTTGGGGCGTATTTCCTGCCTTAATACCACATTTAATTTATATTAATGTTTCTGTTTTATTTCCACACCTACGATAAAGTGTAAGGGCCTAATACAAAGAGGTGGTATCTGATTTGTTGAAATACCTTATAATAACCAACTTTTTATGATTAGTTTATCAGATTGTGTGGCTGCAAATGGAAATAAGCATGTGAAATGTTATTTTAACAGAGCAAGGTATAAATGCCCTGTCATTAAATAAGTATATTTATAAATTTGTAAATTGCAAAGCAACCTTAATTTTTCTCTTTGCATAAAAATTCAAGATGCCCTTTTGTTTCACTTTATCTTATTCATAAGAGTGCTTAGAGAGATATGAATGGATAATAGTTGTTTAGCCTGTTTTTGGAGCTCCTTCCTGAGTCAGTTCTGAGGGAAGAAAGCTAAAAACAATAAAGAGTGTTGAGAAGTTCTAGAAAAACACTAGAACAAGTATAAAGTTGACTTCATCTGAGTAAAGACCGTCTTTGGGCAGGAATTTCATATCATAGTCTCATCACCTTCCCCCAGCAGCCAAAGAGGAGCTTTTTAGTTGGGGCGCGAGTAAAATGGGTGGAAAGTTCTGAGTTAATTATCCATTTATGTCGCATCTTTTGCAACTATACCTCCTAAATACAATACGTTCTTTTGTTCATTCATTTATCGATTTAATTATAAAATATTTACAAAATATCTAATGTAATAAAGGACTTCATATACCACATTAGAAAGCTTAAACTTCATTCTACAGGCAAGAGGTGGCTACCCATATGTTTAAAGCAGAAGCACTATACGGTCGAAATTGGTTTTCAGTTAGTTTAATGGTGGTGTGGATGCTGGATTGGAGGAAGGTCACTCTAGACAAAGAGAAACAAGGTTGCAGTTTTCTAGTGGAAAATAATTAGCCCTTATAGGTAGGTAGTACCAGTGCAGGTAGAAAGAAACAAATTCAGTAAATATTTAGGAGTTTAAAGCAACCGGGAATTTAGGAGAATGGGTGAAATCAGGAAGGTAAATGTGAAACGGAGAGGACCAAAAATCACTTTTGCGCCGGTGACGTGGCAAGCATCTCTGTCACTCCAACGCTGGCCTTTCTAGCCAAGTCGCTGTTTGGCACCCCGCCAACCCCCACACCCCCATGCCCGTGGAGGTGGCAGTGTGCTGTATTTGGCCTGGACTCTGGCCTAGGCTCTGTGCTCCCTCTTTCTCTGTCTGCCCTATTTCTTAGAAGCCAACAGGCTTCTTGGTCTGGCTCAGTGTCTTCAACAGAGAACACTCTCCAGTCCAGCAGGGGAAAACTACGTGGGGATGCGTTTCATGTCCATGTCCCTCTCCAAAGCTGTTTCTGGATGACTGGGCAGGTCCCATGATACTGGAGCTCTGGTCTTCCATCGCCGTGTGGGACAGGGATGCTCCTTCGGTTTCCATGTCCCACTGGAGGTTGTCTGGCTGGCCTTTACCCTCTCCACAAGGCGGTGTTGCAATTCACCTGCCCTTCCTCTCTCATTCTTGAAAGACACCCGGCTACTCTGCCCCTTGGAAAAGTGCCTTCAAGCACTTTATCTCTTGCCTGTCACAGTTGAAACGGAGCGAGCCAAAGTGATTGGATTTCACTGGGTGCAAAGGAGGTTGCTACAGGGTACCTGCCTGGTGGCAGGGTGGTGACACCACGCCTTGGGACCCAAGTGATCTCTCTGTGCCCCCGCGAGGTCCTTCCCGCCTCTCTCCATTGTAAACCCATTCCCACTTACAGAGGTGGGATCCAAAATAGCATCTGAGGCGGAGCCAGGAGAGCCCATCGGGAGCCCTGAATCTCTTCTTCCGCAGGAGCCGAAGCAGAAGACGGCTTGCTCACGGAGGCCCGGAGGACACGAATCCTATGGGTTTGAACCTGGCTTGGTCTCCCCCACGTCCCGTTCCCAGGCCTCCCCAAATCTGCCGCAGCCATTTATTAAAGGGGCCACAGCCTGACTTCCCAGAGCCAGGCACGAGTAGATTCGGCCTCGCCAGTGCGCACGCTAGAGGCACGAGCTGCTCCTGGGTCACAATGACGTTCACCGTTGCCCCGGTGATGGGTCCCTGAGACGTCACAAAGGAGGAGCCCCTGTGGCAGTGTTTCAGGAACGGGGCTCAGGCCCCTCCTCGCCAATGATGTCCACAGGACAGTCTATGGAGACCGGGATTCGCTGAAGGTGGGCCAGGAGGAAGAGACCTCAGGCGGCGGGAGCAACTGGGAAGCAGCGCCGGAATCCCAGTCTCAGGCCTGAGCCGACGGGGTACAGGTGAGTCTCCCCAAATGTCGTGCCCTGGTCATCTCCAGGACACCTCTGCCTGTGTGCCCGTGGGCTGCTCTCCCACCCGAGGGTCCTAGTGGTGGACAGCAGAACTCTGCAGCTTCAGGGGCTGCCTGAATGTGAGTGATACTCTGCCGCTGCTGTGTGTGTGTGTGTGTGTGTGTGTGTGTGTGCGCGCACCCGTATGTCTCTCTCTGATTTCTCTCTCACTTCTTTCCCGCTCCCTCCCTTTCTCACTCTCTGCGTCTGTGTGTGTGTATGTCTGTTGGGCCCCTATGCCCTGTGAGCCTGAGGGCAGTTTCTTGCACGAAGGTCTCTCTTTTGGTGAGCCTCTCCCCACCTCTCTGCCTGAGTTGCGTGGCCGGTCTTCAGTTATTTCCCCGGCTGTTCCAGCTGGCGTTTGTGAAGGCCTGGGCAGTGTGGGGAGGGAGCTGCGTTGGACCAGCATGGGTTTCAGTCACCACCCCATCCTGTGCGGCCTCTTTCTTAGGACCAAAATGACCACACCTGCCAGCCATGGACAAAAGCCTCACCACAGCTCACTGTCCACCTGCAGGAGGGCTGCCCACTGACCTCAGAGAAGATGGTTCTCACTTCTCTTGATTTTGCCCTCATTGAGAAATCTAGTCACAGCTTGACACAGGGCTGGAACAGGGCACCAAGAATGGGATGTGGCAAGCATCTCTGTCACTGCAACACTGGCCTTTCTGTCCACATCGTTTGGCACTCCCCCACCCAGATGCCCTTTTGGTGGCATTGTGATGTATTTGGCCTGGACTCTGGCCTAGGTTCTGTCCTCCCTTTCTCTGTCTGCCCAATTTCCGAGAAGCCTAGAGGTCTCTTGGTCCTGCTGATTGTCTTCAACAGAGAACAGTCCCCATTCCAGCAGGGGGAAACTTCGTGGGGATGCATTTCACGTTCGTTTCCCCCTCCAAATCTTTTTCTGGATGATTCTGCAATGGCGATGATCATGGAGCTCTAGGCTTCCATCCCCGTGTGGGACAAGGATGCTTTCTCAGTCTCCATGTCCCACTGGATGGCTGCCTGGCTGGCCTTTGCTCTATCCACAATGCGGAGTTGCAATTCACCTGCCCTTTTCCTTTTATCCTTGAGGGCCATCCGGCTCCTTTGCTCCTTGGGAAAGTACATTCGAACACTGAATCTTTTGCCTGCCACGGATGCCAGGGAGCAGGCCAAAGGGATTGGGTTTCTCTGGGTAAAGGGGAGGTTGCTAGGGGGTTCCTGCCAGGTGGTAGGGTGGGGACATCATGCTTTGGAGCCCATGGGATCTCTGTGTCCGAGCGAGGCCCTCCCCGCCTCTCTCCATTGTAATCCCATTTGAGATCCAGCATGGGATCCAACATGGGATCTGAGGCAGAGTCCAGAGGGCCCATCGGGTGTCCTGAATCTCCCCTTCCACGGGGAGCGGAAGCAGAAGACCGCTTGCTAGTGGAGGCCCCGAGGACATGAGTCCTGTGGGTTTGACCCTGGCTTGGTCTAATGCACGCCCCTTTCCCAGGTCTCCCCAAACCCGCTTCTTTTGCGGCTGCTTTCTTCGCGGCCACCTCCGCTACAGCCATTTCTTAAAGGGGCGATAGCCTGAGTTATGGGAGCCAAGCGGCCGGGGTGGGGGGGGGGGTCTTGCCAATGCGCATGCGCGAGGCAGGAGCGGGTCCTCGGGTTGTTGCCCAGGTGATCCGTTCCTGAGACGTCACAAAAAAGGAGCCACCTGTGGCCGTGTCAGGAACCCGGCTCAGGCAACCCCTCGCCGGATATTTGCTGAAGGTTAGCCAGGAGGAAGAAAGTTCAGGTGGAGGGAGCGTCGGGGAAATAGCTTGGAATCCCAGTCTCAGGCCTGCGCCAAGAGGGTACAGGTGAGTCTCCCCAAATGTCGAGCCCTGGTCATCTCCAGGACACCTCTGCCTGTGTGCCCGTGGGCTGCTGTCTCACCCGAGGGTCCTAGCGGTGAACAACAGAACCCTGCAGCTTCAGGGGCTGCCTGAGGGTGAGTGATACTCTGCCACTGCTGTGTGTGTGGAAGAGGTGTGCTTTGTGTTTGTGCGCCCGTATGTCTCTCTCAGTTTTCTCTCTCTCTTCCTGCCCGCTCCCTCTCATTCTCACTTTCTGAGTCTGTGTGTGTGTTTGGGGACGCGTGTGTCCTGTGCACCGGAGGGCAGTTTCTTGCACGACAGCCTCTCTTTTGCTGAGCCTCTCCATGCGTTTCTGCCTGGGTCGCGTGGCCGGTTGTCAGTCGTTTTCCCGTCGGTTCCAGCTGGCGTTTATGAAGGCCTGGGCAACGTGGGGAGGGAGCTGCGTCCGATCAGCATGGGTTTCAGTCACCTCCCCATCTTGATTGGCCTCTTTCTTAGGACGGAGACAAACACACCCGCCAGCCATGTAAAAAAGCCTCACCACAGCTCACTGTCCACCTGCAGGAGGGCTGCCCACCGACCTCAAAGAAGATTGTTCTCACTTCTCTCACCTTCGCCCTCTTTGAGAAATCTAGCCACAGCTCAAAACAGGGCCAGAATACGGTGCTAACAACGGGATGTGGCAAGCTTCTCTGTCACTCCAATGCCTGTATTTTGGCCAAGTCAACAGCTTGGCACTCCCACCGCCCGCCAGATGCCCGTTGAGGTGGCATTGTGCTGTGTTTGGCCTGGACTCTGGCCTAGGCTCTGTCCTCTCTCTCTCTCTGTCTTCTCTGCTTCTGAGAAGCCTACAGGCTTCTTGGTCTGTCTTGGTGTCTTCAACAGAGAACACTCCCCTGTCCAGCCGGGAGAAACTTCGTGGGAATGCGTTTCATGCCCGTTTACTCTTCTAAACCTGTTTCTGGATGATTGGGCAGGTGTGATGATCGTGGAGCTCTGGATTCCATCGTCGTGTGGTACAGGGACGGTCTCTCGGTCTCCACGTGCTGCTGGATGGCTGCTTGGCTGGCCTTTGCCCTCTCCACAAGGCGGTGTTGCAATTCACCTGCCCTTTTTCTATCATTCTTGAGAGTCATCCGGCTCCTCTCCTGCTGGGGAAAGTGCCTTCAAGCACTGAAAATTCTGAAGCACGGATGCCAGGGATGGAGTCAGAGGGATTGGGTTTCGCTGGGGCAGGAGAGGTGGCGTCCAGGATACCTGCCAGGTTGCAGGCTGGGTACACCATTCCTTGGGGATCATGGGATCTGTCAGCCCCAGCGAGTTCCTTCCAGCGGCTCTCCATTGTACTCCCATTCCCGCTTACCCAGGTGCGATCAACGATGGGCTCCGAGGCGGAGTCCAGGGAGCCATTGGGCGCCCTGAATCTCCTCTTCCGCAAGGAACCGAAGCGGAAGACCGCTGGCTCATGGAGGCCCTGAGGACACGAGTAATATGGGTTTGACCCTGGCTTGGTCTCGTGCAGGCCACTTTCCCAGGACTCCTAAAACCCGCCGCTTCCGCGGCCTTCTCCGCTGCCACCTCCGCCGCGGTCATTTCTTAAAGGGGCGGACGCCTGACTTCCGGGAGCCAGGCACGAGTGGCGTCGTCCTCGCTAGTGCGCATGCGCGAGGCGCGCAGTGCTCCTTGGGTCATGCTGACGTTTCCGGTTGCTCCGTGATGGGTTCCTGGGACGTCACAAAGGACGACGCCCCTGAGGCAGTGTGTCAGGAACAGGGCTCAGGCCCTTCCCCGCCAGGACGTCCGCACAAAAGGTGGGCCAGGAGGAAGAAACCTCAGGTGAAGGGAGTGCCGGGGAAGCAGCGGGATCCCAGCCTCAGGCCTGCGCCGAAGGGTTCCAGGTGCGTCCTCCCGGATTTGTGCCCTGGTCTTCTCCAGGACACCTCTGCCTGTGTGCCGTGGGCGGCTCTCTCACCCGAGGGTCCCGGGGCTGGACAGCTTCAGGGGCTGCCTGGGGGTGAGGGGTACATTGCCACTGCTGTGCGGCGGGGTGTTTGGAAGGGGTGCTGTGTGCCCCTCTCTCTTCCATCCCGCTCCCTCTTTCTCACTCTCTGCCTGCGTGTGTGTCTGTGTCCGTGTGCGTCTGTGTGTGCGCGTGTGTCCATGTGTGCGCGTGAGTGTATGTGCGTGTGCATCTGTGTGTGCGCGAGTGTGTCCGTGTGTGCGTGTGCATCTGTGTGTGCGCGTGTGTCCATGTGTGCGCGTGTGTGTGCGTGTGCATCTGTGTGCGCGTGTCCATGTGTGTGCGTGTGCATCTGTGTGTGCGCGTGTGTCCATGTGTGCGCGTGAGTGTGTGTGCGTGTGCATCTGTGTGTGCGCGAGTGTGTCCGTGTGTGCGTGTGCATCTGTGTGTGCGCGTGTGTCCATGGGTGCGCGTGAGTGTGTGTGCGTGTGCATCTGTGTGTGCGCGAGTGTGTCCGTGTGTGCGTGTGCATCTGTGTGTGCGCGTGTCCATGTGTGCGCGTGAGTGTGTGTGCGTGTGCATCTGTGTGCGCGTGTCCATGTGTGTGCGTGTGCATCTGTGTGTGCGCGTGTGTCCATGTGTGCGTCCGTGTGTGTGCGTGTGTGTGCATCTGTGTGTGCGCGAGTGTGTGTCCGTGTGTGCGCGTGTGCATCTGTGTGTGCGCGTGTGTCCATGTGCGTCCGTGTGTGCGTGTGTGTGTGCATGTGCGTGAGTGTGTGAGCGCGCGCGTGCGTGTGTGTGTTGGGACCGGGTGCTCTGTGCGTCGGAGGGCGGTTTCTCACACGACGGCCTCTCTCTTGCGAGCCTCTCCCCGCGTCTCCGCCTGGGCCGTCCTGTCGTCTGTCGGCAGTTCCAGCTGCCTTTGTGAAAGCCTAGGTAGTGTGGGGAAGGAGCTGCGTCGGACCAGCCTGGGTTTCACCTGGACTCCCCAGGTGATTCCCCATCCAGACCTTAGTCAAACCCAAGCCTACTTAGTAGCTTCCTGGCCAAGGCGCCCTCAGGCTGCTATGGCCCACGAGGCCTGCCAGGACAAACCCGCACGAAGAGGTCCTGGGCTGTGGCGAGAACAGTGGTGGGTGAGGGCCCCTAGCAGCACAGCATCCTGAGGATGCTTCAGCCCAGAAGCTAAACAGGCACTCCCCCCCACCCCCGGGTGCCCATTGAGGCGGCACTGTGATGTATTTGGCCTGGACTCTGGCCTAGGCTCTGTCCTCTATCTTTCTCTGTTGGCCCTGTTTCTGACAGGCTTAGAGGCTTCCCGGTCTGGCTCAGTGTCTTCAGCAGAGAACACTCCCCAGTCCAGCAGGGGAAAACTTCGTGGGGACGTGTTTCTCGTCCGTTTCTCCGTCTAAAGCAGTTGCTGGATGATTGAGCAGGTGCAACGATCGTAGAGCTCTGGACTTCCATCCCAGTTTGGGACAGGGACGCTCTCTCGGTCTCCAAGTCCCACTGGATCGCTGCCTGACTGGCCTTTGCCCTCTCCCCAGGGCTGTGTTGCAATTCACCTGCCTTCCCTCTCTCATTCTTAAAATCAGTTTTGGTTCTGAGGAATGCGACACTGGTTGGATGATAACCCTTTACTAAGACAGCAACGATAAAGAAAAGAGAAAGTTTAGAAGGCAAAAGAACTTAGTGTTATATGTATATACTTACATACATATGTATTCTAAAAGCCTATGGGTTATTTATGCAGTGAAATCTAATGGGCAATTATTAGCCATGATTATTTATTTTAAAAAGCGTTGATTTTTTTTCTGATTTTTAAAGTAGTGTGTGCTCTTTGTAGGTACTTTTGTGGGAAAGTAGGAGAAGGAGAAAATAAAACTCATCTATAAATTCTCTATCTTGACATATCTCCCGGGACTAATATTTGGAAGTAATTTATTTTCCATTGACTTTTTTTCTTCACAAAATTGGGAAATAATTTTGTCTAGTTTTGTAATGAAAATTTCTCATGTAATATCTTTCCAAATGCGATATTTTAAAAGAAAAAAATTACGTGCAGTCCAAATCACTCAATTTTGGTATGTGGTTCTATGAGCTTTGACAACTGCAGAGTTGTACAGTCGAGACAGAGCGCTTCCCTCATCACTGCCCTCAAATTTTCATGTATTTTGTTTTTGTTTATCTACTCTTCAGCCCTCAAAACGTCAAAACTGGCAACCACTAATCTATTACTAACCAGTAATCATCACTATATTTTTTCCTTTTCCATAAAATCATAAAGTGATCTGATATTCACTTGTGTTGTTGCCTTTCATTGCCAAGTTTCTTTTTACTGCTGATTAGCATTTTACTGTGTGATGGTACCAGGGTTTGTTCATTCATTTGACAACTGAAGGGCAGTTGAGTGTCTTCCAGTTTTTGGTGATTATGAATAAAGCTGTTAAAACCTCCACACAGGTTTTTGTGTGAACATAAGCTTTAATTTCTCTCGAGTAAATATCTAGGAATGAGATTGTTGTATCATAAATGTGCATCTACATTTACATTTAAAACAAACTGGCAAGCTGTTTTCCAAAGTAGCCATAGCAGTTTATATTCTCACGAGCAAAGTGTTAGAGCTCTGGTGGTTCTGCATACTCATCAGCATGTTGATATTGTCAGTAATTTTAAACCATTTAGAACCATTTCAATAGGTGTAATGGTATCTCATTGTGATTTTAATAAACATTTGCTTGATGGCTGCTGTTTAATTTTTTCACATGTTTATTCAAATCCATACTTCTTTTGTGAAGTTTCTTTTCAAACATCTTTCTCATTTAAAAAAATAGATAATTTGTTTTTTATTATCAATTTTTCAGAATTCTTTAATATGGATTAAGTATACACTTATACAAGTATGTGATTGGCTAATATTTTCTCTAGGTATGTGGCTTGCTTTTACTTAACAGGGCAAAGTTTATATTTTTAATGAAGTTAATTTGTAAATTTTTTTAGTTTTAGTTTGCATTTTTGGTCTATCTAAAGTCTTTTTGTTTGACCATACTTAAAAATTATTTTCTTGCACTTTTTTCTATGAGTTTTATAGTTTAAATTTTTGTATTTAGGTCTATATACTATTTTGTGTTAAATTTTGTATAAGGTATGAAATATGTGTTGAGGTTCACTTTATTTTGCATATGTGTGTGTAATTGTTTCAGTATCATTTGTATAATAGACTATCATTTCTCCATTGAATTGGCTTTGTGCTTTTGTCAAAATCTATTGGCCATATTAGTATGGGTCTATTTCTGGACTCTCTTTTCTATTTGATTGACCTCTGTGTCTATCCTGATCCCAACACCACAATGTCTTTATTACTGTGGCTTTTATGGTAAGTCTTGAAATCAAATCATCCTCTGTGTTTTTCTTTTTAAAAAATTTTTGGCTCTTCTTGTTCCTTTGCCTTTCCATATACATTTTGTAAATAGCTTATTAATATCTACAGAATAAATCTTACTGAGAAGTTTTGTAATAAAGTTGTTGACCAATCTGGGAATAATCAAAATACTAAATACTTATATTTTAGTTAGCTAGTTCATGAACAATGTGATTTATCTTTCAATTATTTAAGTCTTTGATTGTTTCTTCAGTATTTTGTAGTTTTCAGGATGCTGATTCTAGACATTTGACTTGTATTTTCTGACTCTACTAAACACACTAATTGGTAATAAGTGCTTTTTGCAGCTTTTAAAATGTTATTTTATATAGACAGTTATTTCTGAGACTAGAGTTTATATTCCTCCTTTCCAATTTGTACATCTTTTATTCCTTTTTATTGTTTTATTGCATTGCCCAGGACTTTCAGTATAATGTTGAGTTGGAGCATTAAGACTGGGCATCCTTGTGCTGTTTCTGATCTTAGGGGAAAGATATTCAGACTTTTACCATTGAGTATCATATTAATTGTGTGTGTGTGTTTGTGTGTGTGTGTGTATTTTGGTAGATGACCTTTTTCAAACTAAGGAATTTTTCTTGTCCTCATTTGCTAAGATCGTGAATGCGTATTGAAGTTTTTAAAGCCCTTTCCTGTATTTATTGAGATGATCATGTTTTTTAATCTTTAGAAGGTTCAGATAGTGAACTGTATTGATTAACTTTGAAATGTGGAGCCAGTCTTGCATTTTCAGGGCAAGCATCACTTAGCTGTGGTACAGTGTATGTTTCATACCTTTCTGGATTCAATTTCATATTAATTGGTTTAGGATTTTTGTGTCTATGTTTACAAGCAATATTAGTCCATAGTTTTAACATCATTTTCTGGTTTTTGTATCATGCTAATTCTGGCTTCATGAAATGATTTGGAAAGAATTTCCTCCTCTTACAATTTCTGGAGTGTGGGACTGGTTTTATTTCATCCTGAAGTATCTGATAGAAGTCATCAGTGAAACCATGTTGGCCTGTAGTTTTTTATTTTTATTTTGGAAAGTGTTTATAAATTAAATATCTTTTATAGATACAGAGGTATTTAGGTTTTTTATTCCTAAGATTAGATATTTTTATCTTCCAAGAAATTCGTCTGCTTTATCCACATTGCCATTTTTGTGTATGAGTTGTTCATGATTTTCTCTTACTATCTTTTAAGTGTCTAGTAATGTTCCCTTTTTCATTTCTGATGTTGGTAATTTGCAACTTATCTCTTATTTCCTTGATTATTCTTGCTATATATTTATGAATTTCATAAATCTTTTCAAATAACCAACTTTTGATTTTATTGATTTTTAAACATTTTTCTATTTTCAAGATTATTGATTGTCATTCATGACTGGTTCCTTCTTTTTGTTTGCTTTGGTGTTTTTTCTTTTTTGAAAGAAAAAAGTGAAGGAGAGGAAGAAAGGAAAAAGAGGGAGAGAGAACGGGAATGTAGCTTTAGCTTCGGTGTTTTTTCTTGTGTTTTATTGTAGAAGTTTAGATTATACATTTCTTCTTTTCTAAAATAATCATTCAGCGCTAATAAATTTCCCTTTAAACATTGCATTAGCGCATTATTTTCATTGTTTTTAAACTCAAAATGTTTTCTTACTTTTTATCACTTTCTTTTTGATCCATAGGTTTTTTTAGAAGTATATATTTCATTTTAAAACATCTGTGCAAATTTCCTGATATCTTTATGTAACTGAATTCTAGTTGAATTTCTTTATGAACTGAGAATATTTATTGTATTTGCTATGGTTTGTTTTGTGGCCTAGAATATGGTTTATTTTAATTAATGTTTCATGTCCACTGGATATAAATATTTTTATCTTGTTTGAGTGTTTTCTTAATATCAGTTAGGAAAGAAGGTTATAGTGTTGGTCAGATATTGCATCTATTAGCTTATTTTCTGTCTATTCTGTCAATTTGTGGGAGAGGAGTTTTGAAGTATCTGAGTATAATTACGTTTTGTCTGTTTCTCAGATTTCTTTCTGGTTTTGCGCCAGCTATTTTAAAGCTTTCATATTATGTTCATAAACAATTATGATTATAATGTCTTCTTGGCATATTGACATGTTTATCCTTATGTAATATCCTTCTTCATCGATACTAATATTTCTTGTTCTAAAGTCTATTTTTTGATATTAATATAGACACTGTAGCTTTTTAAAATAAATGTTTGCATAGTATATCTTTTACTTATTGTATTCTTAACCAGTTCCTTTATATTCAAAATGGGTTACTTATAGACAACATATACTTGAGCCTTCTTTTTTAAAAATCTGAAAATATCTCAATTAGTGAGTTTAGATCATTTAAGATTAATTTAATTACTGATATGGTTGGATTTAGGTTGATTATTAATTTATTATCTTTTTATTACTAATGTGCTTTTTCTCCTCTATTTCTTGTTTCATAGTTTCCTTTTCTTGACATTTTTGGTAATTATGTTGGTTTTAGTGTTCCATTTTAATTAATTTCTTGGCTCTTTGATAAAGTTTCTATTTATTTCAGTAGATTTTCTATGGATCACGGTATGTCTACTCAACACTTCACTGTCTATTTGAGTTAATATTTTACCACTTAAAGTAAAATGTAGAATTCTTACAACCATATAGGTTTGTTCACTACTTATTATAGGTGACAAGTACATTACATATAATTATATTTCAAAGTCTCACAAAATACTTTTATAATCAACAGTTATATACATATTTTAAAAACTGAAGAAAGGTTATATTAAGTCAAAATGTTTCTGTACAGCCAAGGAAACAGTCAACAAAGTGAAAAGAAACCCCAGAATGGAGAAAATATTTGGAAACTATCCATCTGACCAGGAATTAATAAGCAAGATGTATAAGAAGCTCAAACAACAAAATAGGAAAAAATCTAATAATACAATTAAGATGTGGGCAAAAGATGTGACTAGACATTCCTCAAAACAAGACATACGGATGACAAACAGGTATATGAAAAGGTACTCGATGTCACTGATCATCAGAGAAATGCAAATCAGAACTATAATGAGGTGTTAATATCAGTTAAAATGGCTTTTATTCAAAAGACGGGCAATAACACATGCTGGAGAGGATGTGGAGAAAGGATAACCCTCATACATTGTTGATGACAATGAAAATTAGGACAGCCACTGTGGAGAACAGAAGTTCCTCAAAATACAGAAAGTAGAACTACTATATGATTCAGCAATCTCATGCTAGGTATATATCCAAAAGAAAGGAAATCAGGATATCAAAGAGATACCTGCACTTCTGTGTTTATTGCAGCACTATTTACAATAGCCAAGATTTGGAATCAACCTGTGTCCCCTGATAGACAATGTGGTACATATACACAATGAGAACTATTCAGTTGGAGGACATTATGTTAAGTGAAATAAGCTAGGCACAGAAAGAGAAACTTCGCATGTTCTCATTTATCTGTGGGAGCTAAATATTAAAGTGATTGAACCAATGGAGATAGAGAGTAGAGTGATGGTTACCGCAGACTGGGAAGGGTAATGGGGGAAGTGGAGATAGGTAATGGATACAAAAAATATAATTAGAATGAGGCCGGGCACGGTGGCTCAAGCCTGTAATCCCAGCACTTTGGGAGGCCGAGGCGGGTGGATCATGAGGTCAAGAGATCGAGACCATCTTGGTCAACATAGTGAGACCCCCATCTCTACTAAAAATACAAAAAATTAGCTGGGCATGGTGGCACGTACCTGCAATCCCAGCTACTTGGGAGGCTGAGGCAGGAGAATTGTCTGAACCTAGGAGGCAGAGGTTGTGGTGAGCCGAGACTGTGCCATTGCACTCCAGCCTGGGTCACAAGAGCGAAACTCTGTCTCAAAAAATATATATATATATAGTTAGAATGAATAAGATCTATTATTTGATAGCACAACAGGGTGACTACAGTCAACAATAATTTATTGTACATTTCAAAATAACTAAAATAATATAATTAGATTGTTTGTAATACCAAGAAAGAATAAATGCTTGGGGTGATGGATACACCATTTACTCCATTATTGCACATTGTATGCCTTTATCAAAATATCTTGTATACGCCGTAAATATATACACCTACTGTGTTCCTTCACTTTTTTAAATAAAAAAGAATAAGGAAAACAGTCTATTTATCAGATATTTACCATTTCTGTTGTTTTTTTCTTCATTTCTGAAGTTTCAGGTCTCCCTGTGATATTATTTCTCCTAAGCCTAAAGAAATTCCTTTAGTATTTCATTTGGAATAGATGTGATGTTAGCAAATTCTCTTAGTTTTCCTTCATCTAGTAAGGTCTTCGTTTCTTTCTTTTTAATATATTTTATTGCGTTTTAGGTTTTGGGGTACATGTGAAGAACACGCAGTATTGTTGCATAGGTACAAACATGGCAATGTGGTTTCCCGCTTTTCTCCCCATCACCTATATCAGGCATTTCTCCCTATGTTATCCATCCCCAACTCCCCACCCGCTGCTGTCCGTCCCATAGTTCCCCCCCCACAGACCTCAGTGTGTGATGCTCCCCTTCCTATGTCCTTGTGATCTCATTGTTCAACACCCACCTATGAGTGAGAACATGCGGTGTTTGATTTTCTGTTCTTGTGTCAGTTTGCTGAGAATGATGGCTTCCAGGTTCATCCATGTCCCTACAAAGGACACTAACTCATTGTTTTTTATGGCTGCATAGTATTCCATGGTGTATATGTGCCACATTTTCCTTGTCCAGTCTATCATCAATGGGCATTTGGGTTGGTTCTAAGTCTTTGCTATTGTAAACAGTGCTGCAATGAACATATGTGTGCATGTGTCTTTGTAGTAGAATGATTTATAGTTCTTTGGGTATATACCCAATAATGGGATTGCTGGGTCAAGTGGAATTTCTATTTCTAGATCCTTGAGGAATCGTCACACCATCTTCCACAATGGTTGAACTAATTTACATCCCACCAACAGTGTAAATGTGTTCCTATTTCTTCACATCCTCTCCAGCATCTGTTGTCTCCAGACTTTTTAATGATCAGCATTCTAACTGGCGTGAGATGGTATCTCAATGTAGTTTTGATTTGCATTTCTCTAATGACCAGTGATGATGAGCATCTTTTCATATGTTTGTTGGTCTCATATATGTCTTCTTTTGTAATGTGTCTGTTCATATCCTTTGCCCACTTTTGAATGGGCTTGTTTGTTTTTTTCTTGTAAATCTGTTTTAGTTTTTTGTAGATTCTGGACATTAGCCCTTTGTCAGATGGGTAGATTGCAAAATTGTTTTAACATTCTGTTGGTTGCTGGTTCACTCTAATGGTTGTTTCTTTTGCTGTGCAGTGGCTGTGGAGTTTAATTAGGTCCCGTTTGTCTTTTTGGCTTTGTTGCCAGTGCTTTTCATGTTTTAGTCACGAAGTCCTTGCCTATGCCTAAGTCCTGAATGGTTTTGACTAGATTTTCTTCTAGGGTTTTTATGGTGTTAGGTCTTATGTTTAAGTCTTTAATCTATCTGGAGTTAATGTTAGTGTTAGGTGTCAGGAAGGGGTCCAGTTTCTGCTTTCTGCACAGTGCTAGCCAGTTTTCCCAACACCATTTATTAAACAGGGGATCCTTTCCCCATTGCTTGTTTTTATCAGGTTTGTCAAAGGTCAAATGGTTGTAGATATATGGCATTGCCCCCGAGGCCTTTGTTCCATTCCATTGGTCTATATCTCTGTTTTGGTACCAGTACCATGCTGTTTTGGTTACTATAGCCTTGTAGTATAGTTTGAAGTCAGGTTGTATGGTGCCTCCAGCTTTGTTCTTTTTGTTTTTTTGAGACAGAGTTTCACTCTGTTGCCAGGCACCAGGCTGGAGTGCAGTGGCACAATCTCGGCTCACTGCCACCTCTGCCTCCCAGGTTCAAGCAATTCTCCTGCCTCAGCCTCCCAATTAGCTGGGAATACAGGTGCACACCACCACACCCAGCTAATTTTTGTATTTCTAGTAGAGACGGGGTTTCACCCTGTTGGCCAGGATGGTCTCGATCTCTTGACCTGGTGATCCGGCCGCCTTGGCCTCCCAAAGTGCTGGGAGTACAGGCTTGAGCCACCGCGCCCAACGCCAGCTTTGTTCTTTTTGCTTAGAATTGACTCGGCTATGTTGGCTCTCTTTTGGTTCCACATGACGTTTAAGGTGGTTTTTTTCAAATTCTGTGAAGAAGGTCATTGGTAGCTTGATGGGGATAGTGTTGAATCTATAAATTACTTTGGGCAGTATGGCCATTTTCACGATATTGATTCTTCCTAACCATGAGCATGGAATGTTTCTCCATCTGTTTGTGTCCTCTCTTATTTCATTGAGCAGTGGCTTGTAGTTCTCCTTGAAGAGGTCCTTTACATTCTTTGTTACTTGTATTTCTAGGTATTTTATACTTTTTGTAGCAATTGTGAATGGCAGTTCATTCTTGATTTGGCTCTCTTTAAGTCTGTTATTGGTGTATAGGCATTTTTTTTATTTTTGCACATTGATTTTGTATCCTGAGACTTTGCTGAAGTTGCTTATCAGTTTCAGGGGGTTCTGGGTTGAGACAATGGGGTTTTCTAAATATACAATCATGTCATCTGCAAATAGAGACAATTTGACTTTCTCCTTTCCTAGTTAAATACCCTTTATTTCTTTTTCTTGGCTGATTGCTCTGGCTAGAACTTCCAGTACTATATTCAATAGGAATAGTGAGAGAGGGCATCCTTGTCTGTGCCAGATTTCAAAGAGAATGCTTCCAGTTTTTACCCATTCAGTATGATTGGCTGTTGGTTTGTCATAAATAGCTTTTATTATTTTGAGATATGTTCCATCAATACCTAGTTTATTGAGCATTTATAGTATAAAGGGCTGTTGAATTTTGTCGAAGGCCTTCTCTGCATCTATTGAGATAAACATGTGGTTTCTGTCTTTATTTCTGTTTAAGTGGTGAATTATGTTTATAGACTTGTGTATGTTGAACGAGTCTTGCATCCCTGGGATGAAACCTACTTGATCGTGATGGATAAGTTTTTGATGTGCTGTTGCAATTGTTTTGCCAGTATTTTATTGAAGATTTTTGCATTGATGTTCATCATACATATTGGCCTACAGTTTTCTTTTCTTGTTGAGTCTCTGCCAGATTTTGGTTATCAGGATGATGTTGGTCTCATAAATTGATTAAAGAAATGAGAGAATAATCAAATAGATGCAATAAAAAAACGATAAAGGAGATATCACCACAGATTTCACGGAAATACAAACTACCATCAGAGTTTACTACAAACAGCTCTATGCACATAAACCAGTAAACCTGGAAGTAATGGATAAATTCCTGGACACTTGCATGGAAGAGGTCTTCATTTCACATTCGTATCTAAAATATATTTTCATTGGCTATATAAATTTGTCTTGACAGTTCTTTTGTTTCAGAATCATAAAGATTTGTTTTGCTGTATTCTGGCTTTCATGTTTTCTGATGAGGAAACTTCGATCATTTGAATTCTTGCTCACGTTATGTAATGTTTCATATTTACCACTTTGATCATGATTTCTTTGAGTTTATCCTTTTAAAATTGTTCTGAACTTCTTATAGGACTCAAGTGACAAGGATGTTATAACTTTTGATATTTTCCCCACATTAGATATATTTCTCACTAGAGTTCTGTTGTTTATTTTCCACATTTTACCTTCTCTTTCTTAACTAACAAATAAATTAGCAGATAATTTTTGTTGGGCCATCTCCAAGTTCCCAGTCTCTTTCATCTGTTTTCTTCATTCAGCGAGTATACTCACCAGTGAGTTTTAGAATTTTATCTATTGTATTTTCCTTTTCTAATGTTTTCATTTTAAAATTGATTTTTAATTCACTGCTGAAATTTACTACATTTCAGTTTATTTTCAGTGTCTTTACTTTGACCTAATGTACCTATAACTGAAGAATAGTTATGTTCTTTGCTATACAGTCATTCTGTGTAATTCCAACATTTGGGTTGCTTTGTGGTTCGCATTAGTTGATTGTATTTTTCCTAGATAATTCATCATATTTTCTTCGATTCATGTAAGTACAGTTTTTGGAGTGTACGCTACACATTTTAAATATTGTTATGTGAGATTGTAGGTTCTATCAAAAGCCTGTTGACAATGTTGTTAATTTATAAAAAGTTCCATTGCCAGCCACAATGGATAAGCTCACTATAGCTTAAGTTCCCAGCTGATTATAACTAAAGCCTCTAATCAAAATATAGGAAGTTGTTGTTTTTAGCAGGCATTTGACATATTATTGCCTTATTACAATTTTTTCTTACCTTTTTGGTTTCAAAAGGTGATTAGTGGTTTTAATATCATTTTAGTTTCTATACCTTTGCTACATTGTTTTGAGCCTGTGCCACTCATGTGTTGCCTGGGATTAGTCAGGAACTAAGAGGTGGTGCTTCCTATTGGAGCTCAATTCTTAAAGCTTTTTCTGTGTTACTTTGGGGTTTTCCTACACATTCACAGCTCAGAGATGAGCTCAGGAGTTTTGCTAATTTATACATAGAATTAGGAAATTTCCTTCTGCTCTGTTTTCTACTGGATTCCCTTACATTTTCTGTTTTGCACAGGATGTTTTGCCCAATCCTCTGACCAAAAAGATTAGGTTTGTCTGGCAGTCTTAGGTGTCTGTGCTACTCCCATATTTCTGTAATTGGAGTTCATTCTCAGGTATTTAATGAAAGAAAAGAAAAGAAAAAAAAATTCCCAGGAAAATTATACTCACATGAGTTTCCTTTTTCAGGCTTGACTTTCCCTCTCTAATCTGCCTGCTTTTTTATCATGTTCAGGTAATTACTTTCCGCATTTTTTTCTACAGGGTTTAGTTGTAATCAGTTAGGGAGCTAAGCTATAGCAGGCTTATTCATTTCTGTTGGCAATAGAACTTTCTATAAACATAATTTTTGATGGTTACATTGTAATTCACCTAACGGATATTTTAAAATTTTAAATAGGTTTTCTATTTGAGAACATCTGGGTTTCTATTTTCTTTGGTTCTTCTAAATAGCATTATAGAGAATATTGTTAAATAGACATTTCTCTCAATCTGATTATTTCTTAAAAATAAGTTCTTGTAAACTAAATCACTGGATCAAAACATAAGAAAACATATAATTCACTAGGTCAAAGCGTTTTTACTGCCAAGTCACTTTGACTTTATCTTGAAAGTGATGACACATGTGCTGTGATGACATTATCAGTGTTGTGGTTTAGACAAAAAGCTCTGGTGGACAGAAGAATGAGGTGAAAGGGACGAAGGAGGTGGGAAAATCACTCAAAAGTCAATTACAGTGTTTTGAATTAGCAACTCTAAGTGTATGAACTAAGGCATTGTTACTAGACACAAAGGGGGTCGATGGCTGCTTTTTCTGAAACAACCTTGCTGACAGAGAAGATGAGATTCCAGGATAAGTCATGGGTGACCAGGCTTTGTATGACTCAGTGACCAAGGGAACAGGGTGCAGGATGGAGAATATAAAGAGTATACTTGGAGGTTGGTGAGGGAAGTGGTTTTGCCACAGGAAATCCAGGTTTCAGTAGGAATGAGGAGATAAATGGATCTTACATGGAAAGCTTTAAGAAAATAAGAACATTTCTTTGAAATGAGGCATGATGGCATGAAATGAGATTAAAAATAACTGAGGAGAAAACAAGGAAAAGAGGAGATCTAAACTAAATAGAAATGAGGGTTTGAGAGGAGGTGAGTGACTTCGGTAGAAAATTTGCAAGTTGATAGGAATGAAAGAACAACTTAAGAATTAAAAACCTCCAGTACCCAGTAGGTCTGTGGTCAGAGGCGTTTCCTTGTGAATGCCACTTTGTTGCCCAGATGACTGAGAAGGTCTTAATGCCATAGCAGGAAGTCCGCCCTGCTTTGTGGTGAAGTCACTGGCAGTTTACTTTGCCTGTTTGGAAACAACAGGCTAGTAACTACTTTTGTTTCCCAAACTCCCACCCTTCCCTACCTCAAATTCTGTAGCCTCTATCCCCATCCAGAGGCTGAAACCTGTTATTCACAAATTCTGATACAATTCAAAGAACTTTGAAGTCATTATCTTACAAGTTGTATGACCCTCAGGAATTTGCTCAACTGCTTGTGCATGTTTCCTCATTTGTAAAATGAAAAGGCCAGAAGAGACGACCTCAAAAGTACTTGTGGCTCATTTTGAAATCATAACCTTAGCCCAATCATTTTTATAAATCAATATGGTATGCATATGGAGACTATAACTAAAACAAACAGCTTGGGGAATGACTCAGTCCTTGACCATAAAACCATTCTGTATGTATTGTTATTAGACTAAGCAACAGCTTGCAGAATGAACTATGAATATTAGGCAGATACTTCTAAGGGGCAAACTGTGAGTTAGAAGTTGTGGATGTGGAAGCGGAAGCAGTGCTAAATCTTTCTGACTCAAATTATAGTCACCAAACTGATGATTTTGGAATTGGTAGCTAATGGTATCTGTTCCGTAACTGACTAGTAAAACTTTGTAGTGGAACCAGAGTGAATAAAATTCTGAATCCTTACTACCTAATATAGGGGCAAATCAAATACAGACAGTAATTAGGAAATGATTGTGTAGTGAGTGAGAGGGGAAATAAAAGTTAACACACTATTTCAGAAGTTAACAAAGATACCTTGGAGGGTCTCATGAAGAATTCCTTATAGCTATACCAGGACCAATATTTAGGTGTGGCTATGCTGGGTTTAGAATATTATGAAGCTTTCAGGTCTCCGGAATGTCCTCCTGATATCCTGGCTGCTTTGGCCCCTTGCTTAGGACTTTCCAAACCTCTCTGATGACTTAGCAACTAAAGATATAATACCTGGAGTACCCTGCTCTTATTAAGTGGCTAATGTTGATATCTGTGTGTCTAGCCTATGGAAATTATTACTCATTTTTCTTTTAACTCTTGCCATACCTAAAACTGCTTTGTTTTTCTAAAAAAATACAATCGCTGCATTACTAACATGAAAACATCAAGATATTTCAGATAACATGGAATTCAGATGGAATTTTCTGTTTTTTCTTGACAGATCAGAAGATCTGGTAACACTGGGTCTGAATTCCTACATACAAATAACTGTCTAGAGTTGCATAGTTCTTGCCATCTCTAGACCAATAGAACTTCTTTCTTTTCCCCAGAAAAAGCAGAGGTACATGTACTTTACCTATCTGCCTACTTCTAAAAGAGGGTGACCACATTTTCTAGTCTGCCTGTGAGAATCTCAGTTTACTCTGTTGACCTATAATTCATTATTATTATCCCATTTTGCTTTAAACCTGGCCTGGTGGGAATGAACAATTCAGAAGACTCTAGATCTGTACTCTCTAAGGAAAGGATGAACTCAACTATCAAAAATTGTATGCTTAACATATTACTTTTTATTTCAGTTAAAATTATTTATATAAAAACCTTATTAAGCATCCACTACTTACAAAGCACTGTATTAGAAATTGAGGATAGAGTGAGATCAAGAAGAGACATATTTCTTTTCATAATAATTATGGACTGTATTGAATAAGACAAGTATAAAAGAAGTAAAGTATTATTAATAATAACTTAGAATAATATATAGATGGGAACCTAATGTTATGTAGACAAACCAGAGGTGGCCTCTAGATAGAAGCTGAGACTTTACTTCTAAAGCTGAGAATAGAATGGGGAAAGTGCTCCAGAGAGGGAGAAGTTCATGCTTGAAAATCTAACATGAGAATACGGCAGGTCAGTTTCAATGAATAGAAAATATTTCAGTGTCACTATAGAATAGGCTGGTTTAGTAGGGATAAATGATGCAGGTGGGGACTCACATGCTGCATTAAAGGATTGCTCATTCATTATAAGGTCAATGGGCAAAGATTTTGGCAGGGTATATCAGTACACATGCATGTTTAGGAAAAGTATTCTAGATTAAATTAGGAGGCAGTTCTGGTAATCTAGGGAGATAATGATGGCATGGCTTAGAGTTAAGTGAGATGGAGGGAAACGAGTAGATCTAAGAAGTATTAAGGAGATAAGACTGGCAATATAGAGTAGTTAAAAATATTGGAGATGAGGAGCGGGGAGGGATAAAAGATGGCTCCTAGGTGGATGGCTTGGAAAATGAAGTGGATGAAGCTGCCTTGCTGCCTGTGACTGAGATAGGGAGACCTGATGAATCAGTTCTGGACAATCCGAGTGTGAAGTGCTATGAGACACGTGGGTGGAAAAAGTGCAATAGATCGTTGTGATTGGATTGTAAATCCAGACAGTAGCCCGGGAACACAGATTTATAAGTCGTCTATGAATTAAAATAATCTTGGTACATATAAGTAGAAACAGTCGTGATGCAAGTGATAAGACCTTAGAAAATACTGCATTAAGTTCTAGCAAGCATTTTTAATTGGACAAATAAATATTGAGGATTATGTATAAAACACAAAAATAATTTGAAGAATTAGATTGGACAATCACTGGAGAAGGTTGTGGGGTTTAGAGGGTTTTTAAAATTTGTTTTAGATGAATGAGCTATTGATTATGTTTAAAAGTTCATGGAAGGAAAACCAGTAGAAAGTGAGATGGAGGTGACTCGTGAGAAAGTACAAAGAGATTAGGGTCAAAAGAGGTTGAAAAGAGTTGAGAAAATGAAAATTAGCAACTCCAGATATTGAGTTAAAATTATTTCCTCCAAAGAATGTTGCCTATTAATTACAAACTGATCAGTTTTTCAAGTAATGTGATGCCAAATATAGATAATCACTAGTACATTTAAAGTCCATTTACATACAAACCATTCCCCTGTCAAAAAGACGTTTCTTCATGTGAGCTTGTCTTCCAGGTCACCAAACTGACAATATCTTCAGTGCTTAATTAACTTAAATAGGTTCACTTGCAATATTGCTGGGTGTATTAATAGCTACTTTTATCCCTTCTCTGTTCCTTCTTCACCTCCTGAGTTTTTGAAAGGTAACTCTCAAATTCTGTCACAGTGTCTCCGATGCTCACATCTGATGCTCTTACAAATAGCTTTTGAATTTTTGTTAAGTAAATCTAACATCACGGTGAAGTACCAAACCACACACACTAAAGCAATGGCAATCAACGCATTGCTGAAATTTTTATTCCTGAAAGTCTGGAGGTAGAAGTTAAATCATTAACTGATTTCTATGCTAATTTGGTCATTGAAGCATAGCTTCATTTTTTTTCTGGGACTAACAGAATCAAAAAGCCACAAACATTCAGTCAACTTAGGCAAGATACCAAATAAAGGAGAACAAAAGAGGACAGCATCGCTTTTCTTAAAAGCCCCTTCTTTCAGGGAACTCAAAGGACATCACATGCATGAACTCATTAATCTCTTATAATTTTCGCACAGTGGGAAAAGCATTTTATAGTTAAAGCAAGATACTATTTTAGTAGTCTTTGGAAAGTTTATCAGTAAAAGCCTGAACTAAAACAAAAATTCCTAATTCCCTTGGTGATCTGACACTGGTTACACTGAGAAAGTTCCCATGCTAGAACATAAAGATGATTGGAAAAAACAATATAATTATTTAGCATTTTGAAGAAAATGTCACTGAGTCATTGAAACATAAATAACATTTTTATAGTTAGAGCCCTCTGATGTCAGCATACATCATTATTTCCCAAATAATCTGTTCTTCTCTGATCCCTGTTCCAACCAGAACAGAATGAAGATAGGCTCTGGAATTGTACAGAGGCAATTCCATTCCTAGCTTGGCCACTCTAAGATCTTGGATATTTTATTGAAGCTCATTTTTTTTAATGTGTAAAGCAGGAAAAAATACTCTCTCATACAGTTGCCATGAACATTAAATAAGGTTATGAAATGACCTGACTCATTGTTGAAACTCTGTAAGTTTCCAGTTTTTTTCCTTTCTTCAAATGGAAATGAAACTTCTAGGCTAGTACACATTCTCCCTTTCCTGCATCATTCTTTGCCATTGTTCCCAGACACTCACTGTCCTTTACACATTTCCAAATCCATATTCCCTACTCCATTTCTGATTCTTTCCTCTTTTATTTTTCAGCTAGTGTATAGCATCTGTATAAAGAAAAGTAGGTAATATTACTTTTAGGAAGCCAGAATACAATTTGTAGAAACTAATTACTTTCGTCTCTCTAAAAAATATTTTTCATTGGCAGAAGCTGAAGTTTCTAATAAGGTACACTGCATCAATACACTGAAAAGTTTGGTTCACAATGTTAAATTTTTGACAAAGAAAGTTAAACAATATTTTAATTGTTAGGTTGATTTGGCACTGGTTTTAAAATCTGGTAAAATACGCACTCAATAATTTAGAGATTAATTTGTAAATTGTTCGTATTTTCAACAGCTCATTTATCTATTGAATAGTAGCAAATGAATTCAAATATCCCTCTAGGTGACTATCAAATTTATATAATTATTTCTTTGGCAAACAAATTCTTTTTTCTGACTTATATTGAAAAGTCTGAATTTTACTTTTGAAATGTGATCTCTAAAGACAAAACAAGGTTGCCAGGCTGGGGAGAGAGGGTATTTCTTCTATTTAATATAAAAAACTCTTGTGTTCAGCCACTTCAGGAATGGAGATAGGATAGAAACTGAGGCTAGCCCAATAATTATTGCTCATTTAATTTCTATCAGGCAAAGGAGGTTCAGCACTGATCCTGATCCACATCAACCATTGAAATTACTCATTCACGTGGATGGTTTGCAAGCAACACCCAGAGATCATAAGGTTGTGTACCATGAAGAATAAGTATTAGGATATTATTTTAAGATTTTGTTATCATTTTTTCCTGTGTTGGTGAACCTTATAGAAAATACCCCAGTTCCTCAGTGATTTGATAGTACTTCATCCTTAGGTGACTATTAGAGGATCAGTTGGTTGAGGTAAAAAAATTGGACATCTTTTTGTCTCCATAATTTGCACTTACAACTTTTGTTCAGTAAGTATCAGGTAACTGGATAGATAGATTAATGGATAACTAATAAAAGCACTAATGATATTGATGGTGAATATTTACTCACCAGCTTTAAGAATTCCTCATTGGCAGGTGCCTCTTCTTTCTGGGCACAGTAGCCTATTTTATCTCATTTAACATTCTAAGGAAGAAAAAGAAGAGAGAGACCAGTTACAGACAATTATAGAATCAGCAGAATTCCTGAATATCTTTGCGTTTATAGAACTTATCAGCTCTAATTGATGGCCTTTTCCAGAATGGAAACAGGTCAACTAAAGACTAATAGTGTTTAAAGCTGGTGGTACTCATTACAGCTGACAGTACAGGGTAGAAGAGAGGCACCTCTTTTAACACCTATACATTTACTTGATGAACTTTTTGAATTTATTCCTAAAATAATTCCTTCAAATAATTTATAATAATTGCTTTATCTTCAAATCATATGCAGGCATTTAATTATGTTATTGTATACAGTGATTTGGTAGCTTTGTTTTGGTAAATAAGTTGCCAATCAGAAGATTAAAACCTGACTTAAGTCTCAATTGGTTTTATAGTGTGGAAAAATGGCTAATTTATAAGAAATGTTTATTACACAAACAGCTGATTTAGCAGTTGGTTTCAGACAATTTACTTTCTGGGGAATACACATTTATCTGATTTCTCACCATATTAGCAAGACTATATATTCAGTGAATCAAAGAATGTACCTTATAAATTGCCTTAAGAATAGTTACCATTGCCTTTCCTCAGGCAGATTGTGATAGTATCCATCAAAGTGATCCTTTAAAAAGAACAACTCTTTTTGAAAATGACATTAAAATAATATGGAATTAGAGAAATTTTCATACTTCAAATTTTAGATTTTATATCTATATATATTTGTTTATATAGACATATATAGTTCATATACATGTGTATGTAAATAAGTGTGCGTATCAGCTTTCTCTTTCAGTGATCTTTTTTTTTTTGAAGTAACTATTTTTCTGGTTGAGTGGTGTCTCAAACAGACTGTATTAGAAAATACAGTTTGTGTTTTTGTGATAGGATTATTGTCCCAGACATTGATAGAATGTGTTTGAAGTGATTGTAGCACATCATAGTTCTGGAAGATTTGGAGCGTATTTAAATATATTTTTCCATTTTTTGATTGTAGAAATTTTCTTTGATATGTGTACTGCTATATTAAGGCATAATATGGTGATTTCTTTTAAATATTTATAAGAGAGTTGCTTATTTTAACTTATGAGGAAACAGTGCTTACCATAGCAATTTAAAAGTTTATCTGGATAGATGAGGTAAGCAAAAAGCAAAATCCCTAGTGTGAATACAACCCCTTGTTGAAAATATTTTAATGTAAAAACTGGACTTTACCCATATATCATTGTTGGGCAAATGCAGCTCTTGTATGTGACTTCTACTCAGCCAGGTACCTGTTTTCTTTCCTTTCTTCCCAGCAGCCCTAGAAATACAGCCTCCTTACTCCTTATTAACACTCACCATGTAATCTCTTTCTTCGGGGTTGTCTCTACCCATGATAGATTTTGAATGTTGGCCTTGTACCCTAACTTATTCAATTCTATTGAAAACCAACATTCAAACCCTTTACCTTTTAAGATTTTGGCCACAAGTCTTTAATTTAAGAAAAGTTTTGGGCAAAGCAGAACCCTGGAGTGGTTTCCTTGGGGGATTTTCTCTCCAGCTTTTCCAGTGCAGGTAATAACTACACTTTATCTTACTTGATTATCACAATGGTAGGTTATTGTCTCCTTTCATTTTACAGATGAGGAAAAGACCCCAACAGGAGACTACTGATGAGCCCATTAATCTCTTGTGTATTAGAATTTAAATTCAGTTTTCTAGCTCTAAGTCTGGAACTCATTGACATATATGTAGATTTGATTTGTTTGCTTTTTTGTATAACTTGAAATCTATCTTTTTGAAGTGTAATTTGTAGTTCCAAGCACTATATAATATTTTCCAGGCTTCAAGAGAATGTGAGAAGCATAGCCACTTCTAGAAGTAAGGTTCTGGAAGGTTGTATCTTGTCATGAGGTCTTCTCTCTGCAAAAGCATTCCTAAGATTCTAGGTTCGAAAAATGTTAAATTGTGGATGAATTTTTGATTAGGTCTAGCCCGGGAAAGGGAGAGAGCATACAGAATTATAGTTGGGGGTCAATGTACATAAACTCTTTTACAGGACATAGGAAAGGTGTGTGTATTGGGGAACACTAGCTAGCAATAGCTTCTGACAGTTGGACCCTTAATAAGCAAGCTTAGAGTTCCTAAAATAGAAAACTGTAAACAGTAATGTGGACTGTGGGGCCTAAAAAGATGTACTTAATTAAAGTACAGTGCCAGCCCGGATCACAGAACAAGACCTTTCTCCCTGAGACACACAGAACTTTCACCCTCTTTTGCATTAATGTTTCTTGGTAGTATCTGGGCAACAACCATGGGGGCAGCAGCATGGTCAGAAAAAACTTCCCTGAGGGCTGGGGTCGGGAGTCAGGTTGGGGTAGGTGAGGACAGATATGCGATAATAGCCTGCTCTCCAGGATTGAGACCATTCTCTTTCATTACCTACACACTAATATCAGAAAGTCTCACTCGATGCAATTCAACCCTCAAGCATTTACACTAAATGCTCACTATTCATGGCACTTATGCAACACAATAGCCAATAATTTTCATATATCTTTTAAAATGTACCACAAAATTTGCATACTATGTTCAAACATTGTAATGATGCTGCTTATGAATATATTAATAGTTATTACTTATACTGTGATTTTTAGTGTTGTTAAAGTAATATCTAGATCTACTTAGTAATTCTTGAGTGCTTCTTTATTCATAAAAAGCTATCTTTTCTTTGAAAAATTTTAGCAAGTATCAAAATAAAAGATACAGGATTTTGAGGCTAGAAGCCACTACATTCCAACCTGGGTGACAAAGTGAGACTCCAACTAAAGAAAAAATGTATAAATTATAGTTTAAAAAGATCAGACACTGCTTACTGGGTACCATCCTCACTATCTGGGTGACAAAATTGTTTGTACACCAAACCCCAGCGACACACAGTTTACCCATGTAACAAATTTGCACATGTAATCCTGAACTTAAAAGTCAAAAAATGAAATAAAAATAATTTTTAAACATTAAAATTTAAAAAATCACTATTCCACAACCAAGTGGCCATGTGTTGATACCTTAACTATGTCTTTTTTTTTTCTGTATTCAGATGCTTTGACTTCTGGGGCCTTAGAAGGACTGCTTCTCCCGGGGTTAGCCAATTTACAGATATTTTAAATATATTTTTCCATTTTTTGATTGTAGAAATTTTACAATCTTAGAGACATAGTGAACAACTAGCCTATGAGTTCACTTTTCAAATACAAACCAGCCAACCCACAGCCCACATTCCAACTACCTTTATAGGTTTCTCACACTCTAAGCCACTGTTCATACTCACTCCAGGGCTGGGTACCAGGCACCTAAGGGCAGTTCCTGTGCCCTAGAGCCCACTGAGATTCAAAGAAGCCAGTCCTAGGCCTGCCTACCCTGTCTCACTCCTTATTTCTCATGAAAACTGCAGTAAACAGTCTTGTTCACAGTTCTTCCTTCTCCCTCTGCTTCCTGGTCAACTCTGGTGCTTTCCTGTGGCCTCCTGTGGCATGCTGTGGCCCCTCCTCTTGGGAACTGTGAGTCATAAACTATGTTTTCAACTGTAGTCATTTCCTAGTCTGTTGGCTTTATTACTTTTCAAATTTATGTTAATATACTACATTTTACAACAGTAGGCAATGTAAAAAAAAAAATGGCATCATGCTTTCCAGTCTCTACTTGTGTCCTCCATTGAGTAATTTGTCCTTTCACTCTTTCTCCTCATTCTAGTGTTTGAGCTGATTATTATGTTTCTTTCTGGGACCACCTTTCTTCTATGGTCAGGATTTTCCTAGCACCAGTCACGAAGAGAAAAGGACAAACAAAATGTGCAGTTTGTCTCTTCTATGGTGTAATCAACAGAATACGCTTAAGAAATTCCAGAAACCTTTATGCATCTAATGGTTGAAAATATAAGAATTTAACCAGCGCTAATAAAAACTGATACAAAAATTGATCTGTGGAGGAAATTGTGTGCCAGCAAGAAACATCCTGGAGTGAGGATGTCAAATTAGGGGTCTAATTTAAGTCACTCATTATGTGACTTAAAGTAGACATCTGATTACAAAGAAAGAAAAAAATGAGCTTGGTTTCTGAAACCAGAATGAAAGACCAAGAAGAAAAGCAGTAAGTCAATTTTGAAGACAGGCTGCTTGACCGGGAATAAAGTGGTTCTGATGTTTGCCCTTTGTGGAGATTACCCTGGGTCCAAAGTGCTGGGTGGGGCTATGTTTACAGGAGTGCTTAAGCAACACCAGTGGGAAGATTAAAACAACAACAACAACAAAATTTAGGAAGATGTGTGAGACTGATTAATATAATTAACTTGGAAGAGAAAACACATTCCAAACACAGCGCTAAAATATCCCGCAAACTACTAACAATGTGAACTGGACAAACTGCAAAAAATTCTCTAGGCCTTAGCTGTATTATCTGGAAAAAAAGATACAATAACATGTTAGTCACACAATTTGGTCAATGCTACCGAAGATTAAGTAAAATTAAGGAAGATAACTAATCAAACCAGGTGATACAGTTTTACATATGAAGTAGATACTCATAAATATTTTCTTTCTTTTTATATTGATTATAACACAAAGTCGCTGTATGACTTTGATCTCTGTGCCTTACTTTCTTCACTGTCATTGTAGAAACTACTTCATAGTTTGTTGTGAGGATTAAATAAGATAATACACGTAAATCTGCTTTAAAAATTATCTCTTACAAGCATTAAATAATGTTAGCTATTTCTCTTTTCTTGGAATTGCCTCAAGAAATTGTGCATTCTTTCTAAAAAATCCAAAGTGGTTATAATTAGAAGTGGTTATATCTAGAAAAAAATATTTTAAACGTTACTATAAAATAATGTCATGCATGTATGTATGATCTATAAATAATTCTTAAATTGGGAGTTAAAAATGCGAACACAAAGAAAGCAATGACTTAAGACATAGATCTAGTGTGATCACAGATCCTAGTTGTTTCTTGCACCACAAAAAGGTGTCACTTAGAGGATGCAAAAATCCAGATATCTAAAGAATAGTGTTTGGATTAATGGCTAAGTTTTTATGATAAAATATTGAGAGAAGGACTGATACGCTGATCTAGGCTCAGAATTTGGAAGTCAGAATAATTTCTCTGAATCTCTACATATTCCCAGGGTTCCTGTGGAGGAAAGGAGAAAGAATGAAAACACTCAAGTGGGTTTTTTGTGTTTCTCCCTCATATAAGTTTGCTTAGGGCTTCCATAATAAAGTACCACAAACCAAATGTGACGGTGAATTTTGTGTGTTACATTGATTGGGCTAAGAGATGCCCAAGTAGCTGGTAAAATATTATTTCTGAGTATGTCTGTGAGGGTATTTCTGAAAAAAATTAGCATTTAAATTGGTAAGCTTAGTAAAGAAGATTATCTTCAACAATATGAGTGAACATCATCCAATCTGCTGAGGACTTGGAGCACAAAGGTGGAGAAATGGTCAAGTCACCTTCTCTTGAATGACAACATCCATCTTCTCTTGCTCTCCGATGTTGGTGCTCCTGGTTCTCAGGCCTTTGGGTTTAGACTGGAGCTAAACCACTCCTTTTCCTGGGTTTCCTGCATGCAGAGAGATTGTTGGGCTTCTTAGCCTCCATAATCAAATGAATCAATGCCTCATAATAAATCTCTATATAGTTTTGTTTATGTGGTTTGTTTCTCTGAAAAACCCTGACTAATACATTAGATGACTTAGCAGAAATTTATTATCTCACAGTGTTGGGAAGTAGGTGTTCTCAGATCAAGGGTTGTTTGTTTCTGACGGTTGTAAGAGAAAATTTGTTTCATGCTTCTTGCCTAGCTTCCAGTGATGTGGTCTTCCTTGGTATTGTTTAACATTCCCTGATCTTTGGTGTTCCTTGGCTTGTAGAGGTATCTCTGTGCTGCTTCCTTCAATCCCTGCCTTCATTTTCACATGTGTTCTTTCTGGGTGTATGTCTCTGTGTCCAAATTTTTAATTTTTTTAAGGCAGTTGATTATACTGGATTAGGACCCATCTTACCTCATCTTAACTAATTATATTTGCAATTACCCTATTTTCAAATAAGGCCATATTCTGAGGTACTGGGAGTTAGCACTTTAACATACATTTTGGAAGAGGGGCACAATTAAACCCACATGGCCCTGCTTAGGGCAGATTAGTTGGTGGTGGTACTGGGCGGGTACCTGGAATCAGGAAATTGGGCAGGAGATGAATGTCAAGACTCCATAACAGCAACCAGATTAATATCAATACTTATAAAAGACATGCATGCATTCTTACCTCTCTGGCTTGATATAAGTCATCCTCTCACCTAGAAGACACTTCCTGCTTTCTCTTTTAGTCACATCCTATCCTTTAAAGCTGAGATCAGTTTCCGCCTTCTCCACTAAGCGTTCTTTGACAATACCAAACTCTTTGGTTCGCTTCTACCACCTCTAAGTTCTTACAGCCCTGTTAGGAGAACTAATCTGTCACTTCATGTGTGAAAACCTATATGGTTTAATTATATGAAATTGATAATATTCAACCATTTTGACAAAAATGGCAAATTTATCTTTCAATAATTCATCTATTATATTGCATTGTAATAGTTAAAATCCTAGGACTCAGAATTCAGAGTTTCTGCCAAATAATAGATCTGGGACCAAGACTGTAGGCATGGCTCCTCACTGACTATAATTTTCTCATCTATAATATGGGAATGATAAGATTACCGATCTCATGGAGTTGCTGGAAAGATTAATGAACTCATTTATATAAGTTTATGATGCTGTAATTGTGGTAGGATACTTTATAATTATCAGCTATTATTATTGTTATTTACTTTAGATTCATGTTTTATATACCACAGTGTTCTAAATATTATAAAAATTATATTAATATTTGTGGAAATAACTGAGTGAACAGATAATGTGTTTTTTCTTCAGTTTTTTTTTTAATTGTACTTTAAGTTTTAAGTGTACATGAGCAGCTTGTGTGGGATTGTTACATAGGTATACACATGCCATGGTAGTTTGCTGTATCCATCATCCCCCTGTCACCTATATTAGGTATTTCTCCTAATGTTGTCCCTCCCCAGTCCCCCAACCCCCTTGCTCTCCCTCCCTTAGCCCCTTTCCCCTTTTTCTTCAGTTTTTAAACAATTTTATTATATATATTTAAGGTGTACAACACGATGTTTAATATACATGTAGGCAGTGAAATGGTTATTATAGTCAAGTAAATTAACATATCCATTGTCTCACAGTTACTTATTTTGTGTCAAGAACATCAAATAGCCACTCTTAAGCAAAAATCCCAAATACAATACAGTATTTTAAAAATATAGTTCTCATGTAGTTTTGTTTATCCTGTGTATCTGCTACTTTGTATCCTTGGATCTACATCTCCCCATTTCCTTGCCTTGCCCTACCCCTGGTAACTACTGTTTTATTTTCTTTCTCCGTATTTGATTTTTTTTTTTTTTAGATTCCATATATATTGTGAGATCATGCAGTATTGTTCTTTCTGTATCTGGCTTATTCATTTAGCATAATGCCATCCAGTTACATCCATGTTGTGGCAAATGAAAGGATCTGCTTTTATTTTAAGGCTGAATAACATATCATCATATATCTACATAGTGTCTTTATCCACTTGTCTATTACTGGACACTTCAGTTGTTTCCATATCTTGTATATTGCAAATAATGCTGAAATAAACATGAGAGTACTGCTATCATTATGAGGTGGTGATTTCATTTCCTTTGGGTATATACCCAGAAAAGGGATTGCTCTATCCAGAAACTTCTATATAGAAATAATGACCTATCTGAAAAAAATCAAGAAAACATCCCATTTATGATAGCATCAAAAATGAAAAATACTTAGGAGTAAACTTAACCAAGGAGGTGAAAGTTTTACACACTAAAACCTATAAAACATTGATTAGATTGAAGAAGAGCCAAATAAATAAAAAGATATCCCATGTTTATATATAGGAAGAATTAAAGTTAAAATGTTCATACTAAAGAGTGATATATAGAGTCAGTGCAATTCCTATCAAAATTCCAATGCCATTCTTCATGGAAATAGAAAAAAAATCATAAAATTCATATGAAACCAGAAAAGACCCCCAAATAGCCAAAGCAATTCTGAGAAAGACAAGAAGGCATCACACTTCTTGATTTGAAATTATATTACAAAGCTATAGTAATCAAAACAAACCTGAGCTTTTTCTTCTGTTCCACTGGTAGAACAGAATGGGGAGCTCAGAGACAAACCCAACTGTATATATGTTCAACTATTTTTTGATGGAGATACCAAGAGGAAACTGAGGAAAGAATCATATGTCCAATAAATGGTGCTGGAAAAACTGAATTTCTACATCTAATAGAATAAAATTGGACCCCAATCTTACACCATACACAAAAATTGAGTCAAAATGGATAAAAGACCATTTTTGACAGGTAGAACATATCAAATTAAGGAGATAAAGTTAACTATTTTTTTACTCCTTTTTAAAAATAAAGGTTGAATCCAGGTAAAGTAAAACAAAAATACTATTTGTAATTAAAGCACTTTATTAGAATAGTTCGAACTGCCAGAAAAATAACTTGTAGAAAAAGAAAGTTGATAATAAAATACCATGGCACTTTAAAATGTATTTTGAAATCATGAACATTGAAAATACTACTTTAAAGAAATTTTTATTGGCAGCCAAATATCATGGGAATTTTTTCCAGAAAAATTAAATGGAATTTTTAATTATATAATACTAGGAGTTATTCCTCCCTTTGCCTGTTTTAAACAGCTATAAGACATTCACATCTGAGAAAATGAGTCAAAAAATACCAAATTGAGTCAAAATGGATGAAAGACCTAAATGTAAGATCTGAAATCATAAAATTTTTAGAAGAAAATATAGCAAAAACCTCCTTGACATTGCCAAGTTTCTGGGCAACAATATTTTGTATATCACACCAAAAGCTCAGATTACAAAAGCAAAAATAAATAAATGGGACTATACTAAATTAAAAAGCTTCTGCATAGCAAAGAAAACAGTCAATGAAATGAAAAGTCAGGCTATGAATTGGAAGAAAATATCTGCCAACCATGTATCTGATAAAGCGTTAATATCTAAAATATATAAAGAATTCACAAAACTCAATAGCAGAAAAACAACCTGATTTTAAAACTTGGACAAAGGACATGAATACACGTTTCTCCAAAGAAGATATAAAAATGGCCAATAGGTATATGAAGAGGTACTTATAATTATCAAGGAAATGCATATTAAAATTGCAATGAATTATCTCTTCACACTTGTTAGAATGGCTATTATCAAAAAGACAAGAGATGACAAGTGTTGGCAAGGATATGGAGAAAAGGAATCTTTGTGCACTTTTGGTAGGAATGTTGATTAGCGCAGTCATTGTGGAAAACAGTTTTTAGGTTTCTGAAGAAATTAAAAATAGAACTACAACCTGACCCAACAATCCCTCTTCTGGGCACAAGCCCAAAGATAATGCTTTCTTGATTACATTCATTCTAACACAGAGCAATACACAATCTAGGTTAGGTACTCAATAAATGCTTGCTAAAAATTATTAATTTAGTAATTCATTCATTATATTAACAGAAATATGTAGTCAAATTGCTCTGCATAAATAATAACCTCCATAATTTAATTTGGGGATTATTATTAATCTGATTTGTTTTTCTTCACATGAAAATGTTCAGTTTTAACTCACTTTTAATGAATATTTAAGTATTTCAGATTTAAATGAAAAATATGCTCTGGATTGCAATCTAAATTAACCATCTGTCAGTTGCAGGCTCTTGGCTCTCCCTTCTTTGAGAGTCTTACAGTTAGTTTTCAATCATCACCAAAGAAAGGCTTTAGGCTGGTCACTGTAGTGATTGTAATAATGCAAATCTCCTTAAGTTTGTTCACCTGGAGTGTTGCAAGATTCACTGAAGCTTAATCATAGTCTTGTCACATGACTCTCCACTGGCCCCCAAACTACCTCAAAAGTTTGGTTCTTTGACTCCTTACACTAGTAAAATTCTGTCCAAGGTTGAAACTATGGAGCTGACTTGAGGAAATTTGAACTTAAGCTTAAAATCTATTATTTTACAATACTTTCTGCGACCTTTAGAGTAGAAAGGTAGGAATTAGGCTTTGGCATGTGAAGCCCAGGTCTCTCTGATCTGATCTCACTTTCTAAAACAAGCCTATTCAATGTCAGTACTGTTAAGAAATGTATTACAATGATGGGAGTGTTGCTATACATGGTTAAGAAGTATCTTAAATTCAAGTGATAATTAGTTCAACCATTTTGGAGGACAGTGTGGCAATCCCTCAAGGATTTAGAACTAAAAATACCATTTGACCCAGCAATCCCATTACTGGGTGTATACCCAAAGGATTATAAATCATTCTATTATAAAGACACATGCACATGTATGTTCATTGTGGTGGTGTTCACAATAGCAAAGAATTGGAACCAACCCAAATGCCCATCAATGATGGACTGAATAAAGAAAATGTGGCACATGTACACCATGGAATACTATGCAGCTATAAAAAGTTCATGTCCTTTACAGGGACATGGATAAAGCTAGAAACCATCATTCTCAGCAAACTGACACAAGAACAGAAAACAAAACACTGTGTGTTCTCACTGATAACTGGGAGTTGAACAATGAGAACACGTGGACACAGGGAGGGGAACATCACACACTGGGGCCTGTGGGGGGTGGGGGGCCAGGAGAGGGATAGCAAGGGGTAGGGGATAGGGGAGGGATAGCATTAGGAGAGATACATATTGTAGATGACAGGGTGATGGATGCAGCAGATCACAATGGCGTGTGTATACCTATGTAACCAACCTGCATGTTCTGCACATGTACCCTAGAACTTAAAGTATAATAAATAAGAAGTATCTTAAATTTAACAAGCATGATGTAACCCATCAACAGCTTTTGGAAGTTTATGTGGTCCAATGTTTTCAGTTTATACATGAGAGCACTAAGTGCAAGCTATTTCCCAAGCCAACAGAATGAGTAAGAAGGTTGAACTAGAATTTGGGACTCTGGTGGTTGCCCTGTGACATTTTTTTGGATATATCTGTTTTTCAAAGGGTTAAAATAAAAGAGTGAGACTATTATGATGTTTTTAACTTCAGCTGAAAGTGTATCTCTGAACTGTAATTACTGGAAGATTTTTAGATTATTAAGATGAATGAGGCAATGTGGAGGACAGCACTGTGGTGATCTATAATCTAGAAAATACACAAAGGAAGACATTTAAATGAGCTCTAGGGAACTCTGTAAAATCAAGCACTATAAAAACGAATTCATATTTTAATGAAATTAATATAAATATTTTGACAGGTAGAACACAAATTAAGGACATAAAGATCATTTTGTACTCCTTTTAAAAATAAAGGTTGAATCCAGGAAAAGTGAAACAAAAACACTATTTGTAATTAAAGCACTTTATTAGAATAGTTCGAACTGCCAGAAAGAAACTTATGGAAAAAGAAAGTTGATCACAAAATACTACAGCACTGAAAAATGTATTTTGAAATCACAAACATTGAAAATATTAAAGAAATTTTTATTGGCAGCCAAAAGTTACAGGAATAATTTTCCAGAGAGATTGTTAACTAAATTGAATTTTTAGTTGTACAGAACCAGGAATTATCCCTCCCTTTGCCTGTTTTAAACAGCTCTAATACATTCACATCTGAGCTAATGGAGGGAGGCAAATCTGTCCAGGTAGCAGATGGCTGAATGGTAGGGTATAGGCGGGGAGAGGAGTGATAGGATAGCCAGAGGAAAGGGCCTTGATCGCACTTTTGGAAATAATGGTCTGATTGGGAAATAATGTCAGCTGGGCGATTTGAGAGATTTGCAAAAGAGCCTGGCATAAAGTTTGGACAGAAGTAGATTATGTTTCTGTATGTGGTCAGGGACAAAGTTTTCTTTCACAAACATTCAAAGCCTGTAGATGTGACTGTTGATGCCTTAGACAGCATTGTTTCTATAGACAGCATTATTTCTATTATAAAATTTCATGCTCATCATACAAAATAAAAAAATTCAGAAAAAAGTTATAAAAAGAAAATTCAAAATTTCTTATTTCTCAAAAAGTACCTCCATTTACTATTTGGTGTGTTTTCCTCTCAGATACAAACTCTACTTACTATTTGGTGTGTTTTCTTCACAAATACAAATTAATGAAATTGGGAAGAAAATCTGTATATAATTTTTGATACCGTACTTTATGAGACTTAGCAAAAATTTCTCAAGAACTTTATTCTAAAAGTCTGCCTCATTGTAGCACATGGATTCATCTACATTCATTCAATTGTTTGCATTCAGTAGTTTTGCTCCTGTGATTAGAACTGGAGACAGTCTTTGACTACATCTCTGGTGTTTTCCTTAGGATACATTGCTAGGACTGGAATTACTGGGTGAAAAGATGTGAATATTTTTAAGGGCCTTGATGTATACCACCTAGTTGCCTCTCCTGACAGATGATAGCAATTAATTCCCTGTAGCAGCATGTAGAAGATCAGCCAATTTGGGTAATTGCAAAAGGGGAAACAATCTGTGGGCAGAGCTATGTAGAAACCTCAAGAAAGAAAGAGGATTGAAACAATGTTTCCAAACCCTGGCTGCGCGCCCCCCCCCCCCCCCCGCAAAAAGATGTATTTTGTTTTTTTCTTACCTTTTTATTTTGAAATAATTAGAGATTTACTGAAAGTTATACAGATTACACAGAGGTACAGAGAAGACATGTGTACCCTTCACTCAGTTTCTTCAGTGGTTCTATCTGACATAATTGTAGTATGATACCCAAACCAGGACTTTAACATTGGTACAATAAATGTATATAGTTCTATGTCATTTGTCATATATATGCTGATTACTGAACTGTTGCTGGAAAAGGGTCCTAATCCAAGCCCTAAGAGAGGGTTCTGGTTTTCAAAATGCAGTCCCTGGACCTGCAGCATCAGCAGTACTTGGGAACTTGTTAGAAATGCAAATTCCTAGGCCTCACACTAGACCAACTAAATCAGAAACTCTTGAGGGTGGATCCAGCAATCTGTGTGTGTGTGTGTGTGTTTTGAGATGGAGTCTTGCTGTGTTACCAGGCTGGAGTGCAGTGGCCTGATCTTGACTCACTGTAACCTCTGGCTCCCAGGTTCACACGATTCTCCTGCCTCAGCCTCCCAAGTAGCTGGGACTACAGGCGTGCACCACCACACCCAGCTAATTTTTGTATTTTTGGAGAGACAGGGTTTCACCATTTTGGCTAGGATAGTCTCCATCTCCTGACTTGGTGATCTGCCCTCCTCGCCTTCCAAAGTGCTGGGATTACAGGCATGAGTCACCTCTCTAGGCTGTAATCTGTGTTTTAACAAGGACCTCATAGTGATTGTGATGCACTTTGGAGTATGAGAACCATTGATCTATAAGTTAAAGGCAAGAATAAACCGGTTTTGACAGAAGACATTCTCAGAGTTGAAAGGAGACGGAAGCCAGAGGTGAAGATGAACTTGATGGTATGCTAAAATAAAAAAAGCTTTAGCCAAATTAAATTTAACAGAGCTTAACTGAAAAAACAATTCATAGATCAGGCGGCCTCCCTAGGCAGAGAAGGCCCAGAGATTCCAGCGCAGCCACGTGTTGGAAGAAAAATTATGGACAGAAAGAGGAAAGTGACACATGGAAAGAAGTGAGGTACAGAAACAGCCAGATTGGTTACAGCTTGGCATTTGTCTTATTTGAACAGGGTTTCAACAGTTGGCTACTTTCGCCTAAACTTGGTGATTGGCACAAGAGTCGGCTACACTGTGCATTTAGGTTATAATTCGGGATGTGCAGAGAAGCTTTTAGGCTGAAGTTAAAATAGGTAAGGAGGCAGCTTTAGGCTGAACTTGATTTGACAGCAGCTGCTACCTTCCTGGGACGGGTGATTAGGTGCCAAAGAAAGCACAGAAGACCATCTGGGGTCTTAAAAAGTCAAGGGCCAAGGGATTGGGTTTCAGTAGAAGCTTTGGAAACAAGTAACAAAGACTTAGAACTCCGAGGCACTAGCTGCTTGGGCTGGCTGTGGACTGTATCTAGAGAGGTATTCATTTATTTTTAGCATGGACTAACACTGCTAGGTTTAATTTATATTTTCAAGTTGGAACAACCTGAGGAGCTAAACCTGATTCAGCTGATAATTGAACTTCAAATAACCTCTTCTATACTAATGATCTTTAATCTGTTATCTGAAAATCATTGCAGTTTTGTATGAGTACACTAATACTTGCTCGGACAGTTATGGACAAATGTGAAGAATTTAAGGGATGACCAGAAGAAAAGGGGTAAAGGGTTGCAGGGGCATGATCTGAGATGGAAAGTAAAGCATTTTAAATTCTGATCCAACAGGTGGTAGCTGAATGAACTTATACAAATACATTTCATCTGTTTCCTCATCTAGACAATGGGAATGCCTGAACCGGCTCTGGAGAGGTAGTCCTAGATCACCTGGTGGCCTTTAACTGTAGGTTTACCTATACCCTACAGGTGAGGTTCTTAATCATCTTAATGATGAGGGTTCTTAATCATTCTATCGTCACTTGGACTGTTTTGTTGCATTTATACTGTATAACATGTTTTATCATTGAACATGGTTTTCTTACTAAAACATGTTTGGAATGAGTCATATAGAAAAGGATATGGATGTAACATCATAATGTTTTGTTTTCTTTTTTTAATTTCATTTAGTTGCAGAGAAGGTCAGTTTTGTTTAACAATGCATCTCTGACAGCTAGAAAAATTCCTGGCACATAGTATGTGCTTAATAAATATTTGATAACAACTGAATGAACAAAAGACATGCCAGTGAATGTTTCTTAGGTAACAGAGTTTACCTTTGGGCTGGTACAAATTCCAATGTAAAATATTATTTTAAATGGAGAGATCCGGTGCACGTAGACCCACAGAACACTGTTGTCCCCTATGACATGGCACTATAGCTGGACTTTCAAGTAACCTCTCTCAGAGATTAACAGGGAGTCTTTGAAAGCTTCTATTTCCCTGATCCATAAAAAAGATAAAGATGATAGCATTGCGGCTGGCTTAACACTAAAGCTGTCATATGGCCAGTGTTCTGGAACCAAGGTGAGCTGTAGAGTGTCTGTGGGAATATCTAGCTTTGGTTTGCGTCTACCTCTTAGATAATGGAGTAAACATAATAACCTATCTAGACCAAGGAAGATTGCAGAAGGGTGAATTGTCTTCTTAAGAGTGAAGGGGAAGCCTGCTGCCTATGCTATCCTTCATTCTGGAGCCAGAATTGAATTTTGGGAGTAGCTCACACTTGAATTTGGAGAAGTTTCCCTATAGCATGTGTACCCTTGTTATGCCCTTCAGAGGATTATAGACTTGATTCATCATTAGAAAAACAGTCTATTCTTATTTATGATTGACCAGGGATCCAAAACAGGGCACATATCTTTCTTTATTCTTTACCTTAAATGTTTATCAGTGCTGCGCAGAACTTCTCATAGGCGCTCGAAATCCTTCCTCCTTTTGATTTCTTTCCCTTTGTCTGCTCCTCTGTCTCACCTTAATCCTGTTGTTCTGTCTCAACTTAATCCTGTTGCAATGCCTGGTGCTCTAAGCTGGCAGCTTCTATGTTACATCAGTTCCTGTATTTCTCAGAATAGAGAACCTACCAAACAAAAACACCATTGTCTCTTGCTAATATCTGTCAGCTTTTGCAGAAGAACTTCTGTGAATTATTGAATTTAAAGCTACCCTTCCTACCAGTGGTGGGGCTAAGGTGAAACAAAAAGCTTTAGCAGGAGGAGATCTGTGAATAATATCACTGTATCTGTTAGGCAGATTGAATGATACTGTCTTCATGCTCCAATAGTAGTTTGTTGTTACTATCTGATGTCACTTCTGATCTCATTAAATTTTAGTGGCCACTCTAGTCTCATGCTGTGTGAAAATGAAAGATAATTCATCTTTGTCTTTTTAAGTGACGACTATAAAAGTTATATAAAAGGGTTACCTTTAAATCTCCTAACACCGAGTTTACTCACTGAAACATTAATTATTTGCGACCACCTTAGCAGGGACTTGTTAATAACAGTAAACAGCCAGTTGTCAAGACAAAAATGAGACACTAGATGATTGATATTTGTCGGGGGTTCTCACGAACATGCAAGGGAAACATGACAGACCTTCAGGAGCCACCAGTATCACTAGGTCACCGTTACCCTTTCCTTGGGAAGCTGATGAAACTAACTGCCTGACAGCATTGCATTATTCTTAAGCGAGTTATTACAAGGATCCGTGTAGGCAGGCTATTTGCAAGAAAAACCCAGGATGCCCAAATTAATGTTTAAGAAATGAGTTTCCCAGAAACTGAGCTTTTAGGAGTTTATTGGCTTTCTCAGAAGAAGAAAATTATGTAAATATGGACTGTTTATTCATATATTCAATTTAAGTTCATCTTTCTTTAGTATTACTGAGTAAACTCCATGAATATTATGTGTCTTTTGTCTTTAAAAGTCCAGGCAATAAATGCATATGTGGAAGGCATTGTTGGCTTCTATCTAACTTTTATTTTTTTCTTTTCTTCTTCCCAGGATAATTCTTTAAAAAATTGTTTCTAGGTATTTTCCTTTTCCTAATCCAGCCATGTGCCTATGGAAAAGCTAATCACAATTCCAGTTTCTGTAATGCCCCCATTAGATTAAGGATAATCTTACTGACTCTTTGAGACATGAACCCATGAACCAATTTTGCCCAATGAAATTAAAAGCTAATTTTGAAAGAGTTTTCCTTACTTCCAAAATTCCACAGGAAAAAATAATATCTCTGGACATTGTCATGATTACATGTCTCAAGAAACTGTGGTAGACATATCACACTCTATCTAAGGTTGGTGCTAATTGTGAACACAGCTGAACTGAGAAGAAGAAACCTGGGCTACTGTTGTAATCATTGATCTGCTAAATCAAGCAGTGTTTAAATTTCTCTACATATAGACTTCCTGTTATGTGAGATAACACGTTCTAATGGTTAAACTCCCTTGAGACAAGGTTTTTGTTCTTTACAGCTAAAAGCCCGCTAAGTTAAACAACATCCAAATGCATCTGTGAGTGTAGTATGAACTGAATATAATGTCAGTAAATTAACTTATTTGAAGAACTGTTTGAAAAAGATAGTAAATGACTAAAAAGGAGGGTTGGGAGGAATCAGAGTGACAAAGATTTGGGCATTCAGGGTGACCTTTTCATGTGAATATTTGGAATAACTTTTCATCTTCTATCTGCTGTAAAAGTCTTTAGAGCCAACATGTGAAAATTTTTTGAGTTCTTTTTTTCTTTGTGGATATTAATGCAAGAAAATAAAATATTTTCTTCCATACCATTTTTCATACTTTCTTTCCTTTATTTAATGACTGTGCTTTGCAAAATAAATACTTATCTCTCAAATACTAATGAAGATCTGGACAGAGAAATCAGGGATATACTGTATTCTGAATTTTACTGAAAATGACACAAGAAACACTTTGTCTATAGTTTCTTATTCCAAAACAGGGTATCTTTATATTGTAATCTGCTGCTAGTAAGCCACAGCACACTTAAGACCCTGGATACTCTCTTCCTTATGTCATAGAGAGGTCTTGTGTCTCTGACTGTCTTACTCTGTTCACATTATCTTCCTCTTTCACTGTTCTATCTACTTCTCTATAAAATTCTCTCTCAGCTATTTTCAGATAGGTGAGTTCATTCATTTAATCTTTGAAGTCATTGTTAAAATTTAAAAGCAGTTGATTTTTTTTGAATATTATTATAAAATAGTCAAAATTTTATTAAAAAGATAAATTTTCATAATGTTGTAAAAGGTATATAATATGCGTATTATCTTTCAAAATAGTATGCATACATAGACTTAGTTTCGTCTCATTTTATAGAAAGCATATGATGCTCAAAATTTTTAGGAAAACATATTCAAAGGACAGTAAATATCTGTGATCAGATTATAGTTGAGTAGTTTTAATTTTTATTCCTTAACAACTAATGTAAATAATAAATGTTACATTAGTTGTTAAGGAATAAAATCTATAACCAAAAGATTTCAGGTTAACAACCTAACATCACACCTAGAGAAACTAGAAAAATAAACCAATTTTGAAGCTAACGTCTCATTAGAGAAGTGCAAATCGAAACCACGAGCTCCATTCTTGAACCACAGTGGTTATTATTCAAAAGTTAAAAAACAACAGATGCTGGCAAGGTTGTGGAGGAAAGAGAACACTTATACACTACTGGCGGCAATGTAAATTAGTTCAACTATTTTGGAGAGCAGTTTAGGGGTTTCTCAAAAAACTTAAAACAGAACCCCTATTTTACCCAGCCTTCTCATTACTGGGTATATACCCAAATGAACAGAAATTGTTCTGTCATAAAGACACATGCACTCATATGTTCATCACAGCACTGTTCACAATAGCAAAGACATGGAATTGACCTAGATACCCATTAATAGTGGACTGGATAAAGAAAATGTGGCGTATATACATTGTGGAATACTATGCAGCCATACAAAGAACACAGTCATGTCCTTTGCAGCAGTATTGATGTGGCTGGAAGTTATTATCCTAAGTGAATTAAGAAAGGAAACAGAAAACCAAGTACTCCATATTCTTACTTAGAAGTAGGAGCTACACATTGAGTACATAAGGACACAAAGAAGAGAAACAACACTGGGGCCTACTTGAGGGTGGAGGTTGGGAGATGGGTAAAGATTGAAAAACTACCTGTCAGACATGATACCTGCTACCTGGGTGATAAGACAATTTGCAGAGCAGACTCCAGTAACATACAATTTACCTATGTAATGAACCTGCACAAGTAACCCTTGAACCTAAAATAAAGTTGGAATGTACAAAAGTCAGATGAGTTGCCTCGTCATTAGATCATTAGTGGTTTCATGGTCTTCTTCCTCCTCCTCTAAAAAATGCCTAAACCAGACTGACAGGATATTTATCTTATGTTCCATTAAAAATGGGTTCTTCAGTCAAGCAAATTGGGAAAATACCACATGCTGTTTCCTCTTGATATTAATAATGTACATCATCATATGAGGGAGTCAGAGAAACCTAGTGGTAAATCCTTTTTGTTTCACTCAGAGTATTAATCACAGGACCATTTCATTCTGTCAGAGCTGTGAACATCTCATGGAATTAGTGTTTCATTTAACACACTTTGGGAGATACCAGAATAAGACTTATTGTCTTTCTATCAATATCAATAGCCATTGGAGATTCTCTGGTTAGGAAAACATAATTTGTTTTCTTATTAAATTGCTTGAATTTTTATTTATTTTTTCTGTTTTGGAGGTAGAGTCTTGCACTGCCTAGGCTGGAGTGCAGTGAGATGAACATAGCTCACTGCAGCCTTCAACTCCTGGGCTCAAGTGAACCTCCCACCTCAACCTCCTAAATAGCTAGGACCACAAGTCCATACTACCATATTATGATTTTTTTTTTTTTTTTTTGGTGGAGAGAGGGGCCTCACTGTGTTGCCTGGGCTGGCCTCAAACTCCTGTCCTCAGGTGATCCTCTTGCCTTGGCCTCCCAAAGCAATGAAATCACATGCATAAGCCACTGTACCTGGCCTTTTAAAATGTTTTCATTGATAATTGCTGTCTCATGTCGTCATGAGAATCCTTGCTAACAAAGTGATACCACAGCTGATGTCCCAGGCCTGGAAGTATTCAATTTCATTGGTTAAGAGTTTCTTTTAACAAATTTCCTAATTTACTAATTGCATTTTTTGTCACTGGCTTCATAGTGTCGTGAAGTATGAGGTTTGAAGGATTTGAATTTTCTTTTCACCTGAATCCATTTTTGCTGGATGTTTCATTTGTAAGGGTGGAGAATGGCTGAATGAATAGTGCAAATTGGATAGTAGTGATTTTTTTCAACAACGCTAAGGGAGTTTTTCACTCATGGCAAAGGTCACTTTTAAGTTTTGTTTTTTTTGTCCCTTTCTTACATTGTTATGCACAAAACATTCTAAGCTTGATTGGAGATAGGAAACAAAGAATGCTGTGCCACATGCTGACCTTCTTGTATAGCCTTGAGATTGTGAAGACGCTGCTTGTTCGCGCAGGCTGTCATTGCATGATCTATTGCTTGATAAAGAAAGAGAGTCTGTATTCTCTGACCCCAATTCCTTCAAGCCTGGAACAATGCTTCACATTATAAATTTTAAATTGACCTATCAAGTTACCATTAGCTTCCCATATATATGAGAAACATTTCTCCATTTATTTAAAAGAAGATATTTAGGTGTTCAGGTTTCTCTTTCTCATTAAAAATGTGTAATTCATTTTGTTCCCTTATGTTTTTCATACTTCCCTGATATTGCCCATCCCCTTGGGAGAAATTTTCTTTTTAAGATTCAGCTTCAATAAGGGAGATTACTAATGACTTCTTTTCTCATTAAAATCAGAGAGTGAGTGAAATCAGAGAAACAGATAAAGTAGCATTCTCTTAGGGTTCTAGGCGTCTGATTCTCAGTGGTGTATTTGGAAGTAAAACCAGTCAAAATAGAAGGTATACTTTAGAGATTTCATTTTCTGTTTTAACTTTTTAACAGCATTGAATGATTAAAGACAGGAGAAAAAAAGACAAGGAATTAAATTTGAAGTGATAATTTCATCTTAACAATTTATCCTTTTATAATTTTGGAAATGTAGTCATCATTTACTCATCCTCTTATTCATTGATTTACTTACTTGTAGAACATTTATAGAGCATCCTGGCTTTCCAAAATTAACCTTTCACTGTAGCTGGGTAGATATACTGCCTGTCTTGTGTCATCGACCCCTCAAAATTCTAAAACTGTGCCACTAATTTTTGCCGTTAAAGTTTTGTTCCTGTTTTTCTCTTGGGCTGTAAGGCCTTCTCATATACTCCCTGCAAATTTAAACTCGATGCATGTTCCAAAGAATGTTCTAATCCTATCTCCTTAGGAATCCTGATCTGTTTCACTTAGTGCTTGTTTAATAATTTTTCCTCTGAACTCTGACGGTACTTCCAGAATAGGCCATATAATATAGAACTTAATGATACACCATCTCTTATAAAATTTATCTGTAAAAGATGTGTTTTCCTGGTTGCAACTTGGCATTGTAAGACCATAGAACCCAGGGATCCTTGCTTTTTAGCATTCTCCACAGCATCTAGAATATAGTATTTGCCTAAAATGCTTGTTTATAGATTTGCTGATTTTCTCATTTGTTTGAGGAGACAAATCAGTTTAAGGGAATGGGCTATGGTAACAGAATATCTCAAATCTAAATGTTTAGTAGCTGTAGCCTTTGCGTAAACTGCTTAAATCAATTTTCTCATCTGTCAAATGAAGATACTAATATCCGCTTCTCCCTTATAAAGGTTTGTTGGGAGAATTAAATGATATAGTACATGTAAAATATATAGCATAGTATGCTAGGAATTTGGAATTCCATGACTCCTAGTTGTATTTTTACCAATACAGTGAAAAAATGATCTTCTTTCCATCTGAAATGTAATTGTTGGAAAGAATATTACTATGCAATAATTAGGAGTAGGGTTACCATACATTAGATAGGAAAGGGAAATATGACTCTTTTACCTATATTCCTAATAAATCTCTCTTAGATCTAATCCTGTCTTGAAATCTGTTTCTCAGAGGACTTGAACTAACACACCTACCTAACTGGTAGTTTCAAAAAATATTGTGTTTATATCTATTTATGTATGTGTGTGTTTGTGTGTGTGTGTGTGTGTGTGTGTATCCTTGTATCTCTGCTAAGTTTCATTATTTTTGCTCAGAAGTTTCTGTTAACTATATTTCCATACCTTTGTCAACCAATCTTATGTAATAGGATACCTCAGTCAAATTTCCCTTTATGGGACTGAAGACTCCGTAATTAAAATGAGTATACCGAAGACCTATAAAAAGTAATACTTTTTCATGTGAAACTAATAAATTCAGAAACATTAAGTGACAATAAGATTTTGTGCCCCTTCACCTGTTATTCAGCAAGGGAACAGGGTATGTAATGCTGGCATAACTCCCATGAGAAGACCCTCACTGTCCAGAAATCTGCTTATTTAGAGCGTATTTCTGCTAAAGAAGAGAGAGAAGTTAACCTGTTAACTGAAGTGAGGAACTGTATTTGGATGTCACACTGAACACACCCCAAATGAAGTAAGAGCGTGACTGGATATCACCTAAGACCTATGGCTTCTCTAACTGGGAGCTGATAAAAGGAGGCAGACTACCTCTTCTCTTTGAAATACTTGCTCTGTGTACATAAGATATTGTCTGTAGGATATGCCATATTGGCCAAGTCAGTTTACCAATTTAAGGGTCCTGAACTTTAACTGTTTGAGGTAAGCCCACCTTCAGCTGAGGGCTGAAAGCAATGAAAATGTTATTTGTGTGTCTTGAATAGGGAAAAAAGGAACAACAACGACAAAAAACTTTGTTTTTTGTCTCTCGATAGCCTGAAACTTTTATTTGGTGATATTTTAAAAATCAGAGCAAATGCCTCACCCAACGTGGGGGGTCAGTATTCACTTTAGCATGGTTTAAGCATTTCATTTTTCACATGAGCCCCTCACCTACATCAGTTACCTTGTGATTGTTACACTTGAACAGAAATACAACCTTGTGGAAAATTAGCATTTTGGAGGATGAGTTTGTGGTCATAATCTGCATTAATATGATCACTATGCTTTTTGAGAAAGTAGAAGCATGGAGATGGTTCTCTTGAGTGGGTATGGAAAGTTGGCTTAGTAGCCTCCATTTGGAAGCATCAGATTTACTTACCCATGAACTATCCACAGAAAAGATAAGTTGAATAACGTATCTATCTTGACAATTACGTGAAAAAATGTGTAATTAAACCTTGATGATGTGGCAGTGGAGAAATCTAACAAAGGAGTGTTTTTTAAAAATAAATTTCAGTTGCCAATAGCTAATAACAGTCATGTACTTTAAACCTTCCTGTAAATGATGAGATATTTATTTACTTAATGTCAAACATGAATTAGATGAATTATAATAATAAGAGTAAAGTAAAACAATATTCTCACAGTCTGAATTGATCCTATGTGCATGTGTGTGTGTGCAGGATGCAAATTGTCTATAACATGGGCTGGGTTGCTCCTATCCCTGTTGTCATATCTCAGGCTTCTTTTGCCATGTATGAAAGAATGATGCTTAAATAAGTGAAATCTCTACATTTCTTCAGGTTCCTGAAAAACAACTGCAGCACTAACAGGATAATGTACACACCTTACTTTGAGAGAATTAGAGATTCATCTTGCTATAAAATGTTTGGCATGAAGAATATGCTCAATAAATATTTGTCAACTGTTCTATCTGTCCAACATTTTGAAAACAAATTAGGAAGACCTAAAACATCTCTTAAGTTACCTTACTTGTGATCATATCTGCATCTTTTCATTTTAAAATCCTTGCATCTTACAATAATGAAATCTCTCTCTGGCATTTGGACAAGTTTTGCTGTTATTTTTTCCGATGACATAGTACTGTTAGCATAGAATCTTTGATCATCTAGCAGTCAAGTCTGGCCTCTACCAGAAGCATTAGTGTAATTTGGGAAACTTGTTAGAGATAGAAATTCACAAGCCCCATTCCAGACCCACAAAATCAGAAACTGAATGTTTCCAATTGAAACAACAAATGTTGTAACACTCTCTGTGATGGCTCTGAGGCACATTGAAGTTTGAGAACCACTGGTTATATTAAGTTCTTTCATTTCACAATAATTGAAATGAGATTGAAACTACCTGAGTTCTCTATGCTCTCTCCAGGCTTTTATACCACACATGACTTGAAATACTATATATATGCTTCTGACTTCTGAATTAAAATGAGATTGAAACTACCTGAGTTCTCTTACACTCTCTACAGGGTTTTGTACTATGCACGACTTCAAATACCACACACACACACACACACACACACACACACACACATATGTGTTTCTGACTTCTAAATTGGTATCTGCAGACATTTTCCTAAGACCCATATATCGACAAGCCTACTTGACACCTTTACTTGAATGTTTCATGGGTACCTTAAATTTACAGGTACAAACCAACCCCTCATCTTCTCCTTTAGTGTTAAATATCTCTTTTGCCCAGCTGTTCCAACCATAAACCTGGGAATATTTTCTCACACTTCTCCCTCACCTTCCTTTATTTTATTCCATCTCTATTCTGAAACAGCTTAATATAATTTTCTCTCTATCTCTACTGTTACATGTCCAATGCAAACCATCATCATCCTTTCTGATCTGTTTATTATCCAATAGATTTTCTAGGAGGAGGAACAGTGATCATTAATAACTGGTCACATAAATTCCCTGCTAAATGTTTAATAGGTTTCCATTGTACTTAGGACAAAACTCCAAATCTTTCAAATTGCTCACATAGGGACCCAGCTCCAGTGTCCCTGCCTAGTCCATTTCTCAGTGCCTGCTTTTTAATTCCTTAATGTGGCAGGCGGTTTCCTGTGCTTTGCCAAAGGTGGGTTTTTCTGCCTTGGAAAGTTTTATTTCTTCATTCTACTCAGCTTCTTCCTGCTTTCCAATATCTGCTGAAATCAGTGGCCCTCAATGCTGGCCATAAATTATAACCACTCAAGAGAAATTTTAATACATGCTACTATCCAGACCTCATTCATAGCTTCAGTTCTTTTTATCTGGAGTAGGGCCAGGCACTCATATAGTTTTTACAGCTCCCTAGGCGATGCTAATGTGCAAAATTTAGACTGTTGGTTTAAATGTCACTGTCTCAGAAAGGCCTTCCTTAACTCAACAGGCCCCTTGTTAGAATCCCTAACTATAATTTTTATTTATAGTATTTATTATACATTATGTGATAATATTTAATATTTGTCATCCCTGTTTGATCATAAGGTTCATGAGGGCAGATGTCTTGTAGATTTGTTTGCCTCTATCTCCAATAATGAACAGCGTCTGACACAGAGTTGGCAATTCATAAGTTATTATTGACTAAGAAATTTACAGTTTTAAAGCTAGCTCATGGCAAAACTCGGTGTAAAACCAAGTGTCCTTGACTTTTGGCTTCATCATGTTAGAATAAAGATAATTTAATGGCTCTTTGAATCTTACATGCTCAAACTGGAACAGTTCAAATCCAGCCCAATCAGTTCTGGTGGGAGACAATGTGGGCTGTTAGTTCTATTCTTATTGGTAGCAGCCCCATACCACATGGCTATGTCTTGTTTCATTTTGGAGCCCAAAACTCCAGATCGAATCTAATGTCTCCTGAGGATATCCTGGACTCTTGTAATAAAATAAGTATTATTAAATTTTTATGAGACACACATATGTTTTGTCATGAATTTCAGTTCGAATCTCGTGATAGAGAGCCATTCAGAAGTAGAGCTCATATTAGTTGGTCAGTTCATGTTCACATATGTACTATTTTCCTCCTTGTATTAAAATTCTATTGTATATCATTAATATACAACTGTAAACAAAGGGAAAACATTTAATGGGTTAGACAATATGGAAAGATCAAATTCATTTATATATTTTTCTTGTAGAAGTTATAGTTCATTGGGATAAGCTAAGAAGATGTGTCCTTAGGAACACCCCACAGCCTCATTGATGTGGACCGGGTGTGGCTCCTCAGAACTCCCAGTTCCCCACAGCAGACATGCTTGATTGGTGGCAGTGGTAGTCTACTTGTTCAGGGAAAAGTCCTGCAATATCCCTGTCCCAAGAAGGAGCTTGCTGAGCTTCGTTACTCCCAGTCATCGAACTTGGAACCCTAGCAAGCTGTATCACCTAGATCGACGATCTAGGTATCATGTACAACGTTTCGTTTCCTGGACTACAAATTACATTACAACAACTAGGGATTGCATAGTCCCAGTCACATTGCAGCTTTATCAGGAGGACTAGTTTGTGGACCTGTGCGGTCACATGATGCATTATTTCAAGGGCTTGATGAAAGTGACTGCAGGCAGTCTGGGCCTAGCCACCATGCTGTTCATTTAAGAGTTTACTCTCAAACTTGCATACAAGAAAAATTAGCAAATGTGTAATTTTTGAATAATAGTCTTCTTCCTCCTAAAATAACATATGCAGTTGACAATAGTTGATTGGCAGATAAGCACTAATTATGGATTTTTTTATTATTCAAGGAGTCATAGTGCGTCTTTTATTCTGAGCAAGGAGTCTAAATTCAGTGGCCAGTTCTGGGCTATCTCATCAGCTGTTATTGTGAAGATTTCTCTACAAAACATTATTTATTATTATTTTGTGGTGGTGTTCTTAAATCAGATTGAAAAATTTTCCAGAATAGTCCTGATTTTAAATATTCTACCTTGCTTGTACCTCAAAACATCAAAATGTTCCAGGAATTCCAATATTCTGGCAATAACAATGGAATGGCTCAAGTCAGAGACTGAAGGAAAATAGAATACTCGCAAAAACACATACAGAAGCGTACATGTGTTCCTAGTCATGCTTTCTGTGACCACTTTCCTAGTACTAACGCCAGAGCAATTGTTGCATTTGTTTGATTCAAGGTGAAAAGGATGGCAAATATTGAAGAAAGTTACTTTTCTTACAATGGTAGTGTTATTTGAAGTGTATTCAAAAGAAATTAAATTCCATTTTAATGTCAAAATGAATGTAAAAAATCAAGGAAAGTTGTGCTTTCAAGTCAACTTGGGAAAAGGAATATTTTATTAAAAAAATAACCAGTAATCACAAGTGATACTGTATACAATATAGGAGTGAGATAAGTATTGCTTGCTTTGGGAATTTGATATGCTTTTTATGGGCTCAGAGAAAAATTGATTCATTGTAGGCTCTATTAACTTATAGGTAGAAAAAGTGAGGCTTCTTTTTTTCTTTTTGTAAATTCACAGAGGGTTTTATTACTTTTTAAGGAAATGACCATTTAAACAAACATGTTCTTAAATTATATTTTGGTGATAATCTGTGAGCAGAATGAGTTGAGAAGAAAGGCTACAAACCAGAGAGAGCTAAGATGTAAAAATGGTATGAGGATATTAGGATTTTAAACATAAAGAAATTATATGAATTCATTGCCTCGTTATGTAAAGATGCTATGACAAGATAATTTTCTTTCTTTTTTTTTTTGAGATGGAGTTTTGCTCTTGTTACCCAGGCTGGAGTGCAATGGCGTGATCTCGGCTCACCGCAACCTCCGCCTCCTGGGTTCAGGCAATTCTCCTGCCTCAGCCTACCGAGTAGCTGGGATTACAGGCACGCGCCACCATGCCCAGCTAATTTTTTGTATTTTTAGTAGAGACGGGGTTTCATCATGTTGACCAGGATGGTCTTGATCTCTTGACCTCGTGATCCACCCGCCTCGGCCTCCTAAAGTGCTGGGATGACAGGCGTGAGCCGCCGCGCCCGGCCAGATAATTTTCTTTAATGACTTTTAGACATAAGGAACACCTGTACTTCAAAAATGTTCATAATCCACATGAAAATCAATTGGCAAATTCACAATTGCCAAGGTTTTTAGAAGAAAAATAGTATTATATTTTAAGCCTGAAGTCCTTAAATCTAGTAAGATATTATCAATCTTACCAGGAATAAAATAACAAAAGTACACCCTAAGTTTAAATAATTGTGTTATAAAATTTTGCATTGTATTTCATATAATTTTACTTTTTCAGGAAAGAGTATTTATGTGGACTGTCCTTTAATATTAATCTATAAAGTGGAAAAAATCTCAACAATGTGCCTCAAACTTTGTCATGAAACATATAGATAATAATAAGTGTTAAATTTCTGTTTTGACTCCAGGGCTTCATTACAGTAACTTAATTTCTTCATTTTGGAAGTGGGCCTTTTAACCCAGAGAACTCATTCACTGCCACCTGCTCATCAGCTCTGGGGAACAGGGTTGAGATTTTCAGGCCTGGGTATCAGCAAGTATTTCCTAAGAACCACGTACTATGTTAAGTGTCAGGCCTACAGATGTGTCTGGCAAGTGGTGCCGGCTGTGTAGGGTTATCTTACCTGATGAAAAAGGCAGACGCACTTGATGACATAATTAAATGTGGTAGGTACTCATGTCTACCAATAAAGAAAAAAACTGGGGGACCAATAGGCAAGTAAGGTTAAATCTTACTGAGATAAGCCACTGAGGACATGTCACTTGAAAGAAAAAAGTTTCTTTCTGTTCCCGTGATGTCTAGTATGTCTCACATATAGCAAGTGCTCAACTGTTGAGGTGACTTAAAGTTAGTATAGGCACATGAGCCATCTTGGCATAGAGTAGCATGGAGAAGACCTCATTCATTCTTTTATTATTTTTGAGATAGAGGCCTAGTAGCCTTAGTTTTATTCAGGGGACTGAATCATAAAACAGGAAATTAAACATTCAGGAAGGTAATTTTCTTTTAAGCTTTACAAAGTTTTAAAATTTTTTCCAAGAAGACTTTGCCTAATATCAACAGAGTAAGCGGATCTTGAAATGACATTTTATGGGAGGAACTGGAAAAACAATTTGCCTCAAAATATATTTCCTGTATTTTTCTTACTTAAAATTCTACAACTGAAGGATAATTTCTTTACTAAATAACATTTTTGAATGCAAGTGACCCTGGGAAGGCTCACACATTATTCTGTTATGAATTATAACATCTGAGGGTGAGTCCACTGATCTTTTTCAGACCTCTAATGTTTTGCTGCTTCAAAGTCAGTGAGATGTGTTGGAGAGAAGTTGCACATATTCATGGAAAAAAGGGGAACCTTGGCTAGTGTGGATCAGTAAGAGGCAGACTCAAAAGAAGGGATTAAGGTTTTAGAAGAGGATGGAGGAGATGTTTGCCAAACTTCACTAGGATTTGTTTTAAGTGCAATGTTGTGCTGTATGTTATGGTTGTTTGAGAAGTCTAGTTACCACATTTTATGAATGTAGGTCATTCCAATTACTTTAATTAAAATTAAAATTTAATTTAATTGAAATTAATTGGACTTTCTACAAGCTGTGAGAAGAGTTTTGCTGGTTAATGACAGAAATGCTGGGTCAAGCATCCATAGTCACATCTCAGGAGTTCCTCACTATACCTACAGAATAAAGAACAAAGGCATAAACTATTCTTCCTATTTTTCCCTTATTAATAATAATTCATGTTATATTTGGTATTGAGAGTAAATAATATAATGTGTATCAATAGTTAGCTTTTATTAAATACCCACCTTTTATGGCAATTCCTGCCATTCAGCATCCTATTTAATATTCACCAATGAGATGCAAATTAATGGACCTAGAATCATGCATACAGCTAACATAAACAGAAGTAGAATTGCAAATCATGAGTATCATACCTGAATTTAGACCTCTTGACCATTTTGTAACATCACCCTCAGAAAGAGAGGAGAAGAAAGACAGTTGATTCTGCTTCAACCTCATTGTACGTTTCTGCTGACCACGTACTGTGTTATGATCACATAAATCAAGGAGAGGCGTTAAGTAACTTAAACTTCTCCTCAAGCTGAAATGTTCCATTTTTTTTAACCTTGGGAGTCTATTTGTTGTGCTAATGAGGTAGACATTATCTCAGAAGGAACTCTGTTCCTTACTTCATGAGAGGCATATTTGGCAAATGAGAGGACATTTGTTTCCTTGCCTGTGTGGAGCTCAATGTACGTGACCTGTGGGCTCCCAGACCCTGCTTTATTTGCAGAGTATCTTGGCTGTGAATCACAGGGCATGCCATTGCCGTATATGGGGACAGCACATTGGGCTGCAGGAGTTAACTGGGATTACCAATGACTGTAGTGTTGGTGTCTTGATCCTCAGCAACTCTGCTTTGAAGCTGAAGGGCAGAGTACAAGCATACTTACACATCTTAATTTGGTAATAATAGCATGCTGTGAGTACCCAAGTTTATACTCTGCACTCTGTTGATATTTGATATGATGTTAAGTTAAACTATGGCTTGTCCATTTGCCTAAATCTTGTCACTTAAACTCTAAACAGTTGTCATAAATAGACTTGGAATGTGGTGGAAAACTAATTAGGAATAGGATTGTTTCCATTTTCAGTTCTGGAGTCATACTTTTATTATCTTTTCAGAAATTTCTCAGATGATTTTGTTTGTCTTAGCTTACCCTTAATTGTTAAAATAAATATTAATTTCAGGTTGCTTTGTTTTGAAGTTACTGTAGTCACAGGCAAATATCACTGTGTGGATTTCTAGACCCATGGAATATTTTTTTCTTCTTGAAGTTCCTGATTAGTTTATAGATACACACACACATATATGTACATATATATATACACGTATATATGTGTATGTATATACACGTGTACATATATGTATATATACACATATATATATTTTATTGCACTTTAGGTTCTGGGGTACATGTGCAGAATATGCAGGATTGTTGCATAGGTACATACATGGCATGTGGTTTGCTGCCTCCATCCCCATCCCCTATATCTTGCATTTCTTCCCATGTTATCCCTCCCCATCTCCCTACCCCCTGCTGTCCCTCCCCTGGTTACCCCCCAGCAGACTCCAGTGTATGATGCTCTCCTCCCTGTGTCCATGTGTTCTCATCATTGAAACCCCACCTATGAGTGAGAACATGCGGTGTTTGATTTTCTGCTCTTCTTTCAGTTTGCTGAGAATGATGGTTTCCACATTCATCCATGTCCCTACAAAGGACACAAACTCATCATTTTTTATGGCTGCATAGTATTCCATGGTGTATATGTGCCACGTTTTCCTTGTACAGTCTGTCATCGATGGGCATTTGGGTTGGTTCCAGGTCTTTGCTATTGTAAACAGTGCTGTAATGAATATACGTGTGCATGTGTCCTTATAGTAGAATGATTTATAATCCTTTGGATATATACCCAGTAATGGGATTGCTGGGTCAAATGGAATTTCTATTTCTAGGTCCTTGAGAAATCGCCACACTATCTTCCACAATGGTTGAACTAATGTACACTCCCACCAACAGTGTAAAAGTGTTCTTATTCTCCACATCCTCTCCAGCATCTGTTGTCTCCAAATTTTTTAATGATCGCCATTCTAACTGGCGTGAGATGGTATCTCAATGTAGATTTGATTTGCATTTCTCTAATGACTAGTGATGATGAGCATTTTTCCATATGTTTATTGGCCTTATATATGTCTTGTTTTGAAAAGTGTCTGTTCATATCCTGCTCCCACTTTTGAATGTTTTTTTTTTTTTTTCTTGTAAATCTGTTTTAGTTTTTTGTAGATTCTGGATGTTAGCCCTTTGTCAGATGGGTAGATTATAAGAATTTTTTCCCATTCTGTTGGTTGCTGGTTCACCTGAATGATTGTTACTTTTTTCTGTTCAAAAGCTCTGGAATTTGATTAGGTCCCGTTTGTTTATTTTGGCTTTTGTTGCCAATGCTTTTTGTGTTTTAGTCATGAAGTCCTTGCCTATGCCTATGTCCTGAATGATTTTCCTTGGTTTTCTTCTAGAGTTTTTATGGTGTTAGGTCTTATGTTTAAGTCTTTAATCCCTCTGGTGTTAATTTTAGTGTAAGGTGTCGGTAAGGGGTCCAGTTTCTGTTTTCTGCAGATGGCTAGTCAGTTCTCTCAACATCATTTATTAAACAGGGAATCCTTTACCCATTGCTTATTTTTTGTGAGGTTTATCAAAGATAGTTGTAGATGTGTGGTATTGCCTCTGAGGCCTCCATTTTGTTCTATTGGTCTAAATCTCTGTTTTGGTACCAGTACCATGCTGTTTTGATTACTGTAGCCTTGTAGTATAGTTTGAAGTCAGCTGGAGTGATGCCTCCAGCTTTGTTCTTTTTGCTTAGAACTGACTTGGCTATGTGAATGCTCTTTTGGTTCCATATGAAGTTCAATGTGTTTTTTTTGAGTTCTGTGAAGAGGGTCATAGGTAGCTTGTTGGGTATATCATTGAATCTATAAATTACTTTGGGCAGTATGGCCATTTTCACGATATTGATTCTTCCTAACCATGAACATGGAATGTTTTTCCCTTTTTGTCCTCTCTTATTTCGTTGAGCAGTGGTTTGTAGTTCTCCTTGAAGAGGTTCTTTATGTTCCTTGTTAGTTGTATTCCTAGGTATTTTATTCTCTTTGTAGCAATTGTGAATAGCAGTTCATTCTTGATTTGGCTTTCTTTAAGTCTGTTATTGGTGTATAGGAATGCTTGTGATTTTTGCACATTGATTTTGTATCCTGAGACTTTGCCGAAGTTGCTTATCAGTTTCAGGAGATTTTGGGCTGAGATGATGGGGTCTTCTAAATATACAATCATGTCGTCTGCAAATAGAGACAATTTGACTTCCTCCTGACCTAATTGAATACCCTTTATTTCTTTTTCTTGGCTGATTGCTCTGTCTGGCTAGAACTTCCAGTACTATATTGAATAGGAGTGGTGAGAGAGGGCATCCTTGTCTAGTGCCGGATTTCAACAGGAATGCTTGCAGTTTTTGCCATTCAGTATGATATTGGCTGTGGGTTTGTCATAAATAGCTCTTATTGTTTTGAGATACGTTCTGTCAATACCTTGCTTATTGAGAGTTTTTAGCATAAAGGGCTGTAGAATTTTGTTGAAGGCCTTCTCTGCATCTATTGAGATAATCATGTGGTTTTTGTCTTTGTTTCTGTTTAAGTGGTGAATTATGTTTATAGACTTGTGTATGTTGAAGCAGCCTTGCATCCCTGGGATGAATCCTACTTGATCGTGATGGATAAGCTTTTTGATGTGCTGTTGCAATCGGCTTGCCAGTATTTTATTGAAGATTTTTGCATCAATGTTCATCATGGATATTTGCCTGAAGTTTTCTTTTCTTGTTGAGTCTTTGCCAAGTTTTGGTATCAGTATGATGTTGGTCTCAAAAAATGATTTCGGAAGGATTCCCTCTTTTTGGATATTTGGAATAGTTTCAGAAGGAGTGGTACCACCTCCTCTTTGTATGTCTGGTAGAATTCAGCTGTGAACCCATCTGGACCTAGGCTTTTTTTTGGTTGGTAGGCTCCTAATTGCTGCCTCAACTTCAGCCCCTGTTGTTGGTCTATTCAGGGTTTCAGGTTTTTCCTGGTTTAGGCTTGAGAGGGTGCAAGTGTCCAGGAATTTATCCATTTCTTTTAGGTATACTGGTTTATGTGCATAGAGTTGTTTGTAGTAATCTCTGATCGTAGTTTGTATTTCTGTGGAATCTGTGGTGATATCCCCTTTATTGTTTTTTATTGCATCTATTTGATTCTTCTCTCTTTTCTTTTTTTATCTATCTGGCTATGGTCTATTTTTTTGATATTTTCAAAAAGCTAGCTCCTGGATTTATTAATTTCTTGAAAGGTTTTTTAGTGTCTCTCTCTCTCCTTCAGTTTTGCTCTGACCTTAGTTATTTCTTGTTTTCTGCTAGCTTTTGAGTTTTTTTGATCTTGCTCCTCTAGCTCTTTCAATTTTGATGATATGGTGTTGATTTTAGATCTTTCCTTGCTTCTCATTTGGGCATTTATTGCTATATATTTTCCTCTAGACACTGTTTTTAATGTGTCACAGAGATTCTGGTATGTTGTGTCTTCGTTGTCGTTGGTTTTGAAGAACATCTTTATTTCTGCCTTTATTTCATTGTTTATCTGGTCAACATTCAAGAACAAGTTGTTCAGTTTCCATGAAGTTGTACGGTTCTGAGTGAGTTTCTGAATCCTGAGTTCTAACTTGCTTGCACTGTGGTCTGAGAGACTATTTGTTATGATTTCCGTTCTTTTGCATTTGCTGAGGAGTGATTTACTTTCAATCATGTGGTCAATGACCCATGGAATGTTAATGCTCAAAGCAGTGGTAGAGATGATTTAGCCTAAAAGTGTTATCACAACTAATCCCTTTTAGTAAGTTTTAATTTAATGAGAATTAGATTGAAATTTTGTCTTGCTGTGTAGAAGCTGTGTAACTATCAGTAAGTTATTAAACTTCTCTCTGCATAACTATCCTCAACTTAAAAAAAAAAAGGTCACTTATAACTACATTATATAGATCTGTATTATCTGTGCACAGTAGTAACGTAATATGTGGCTTGCCTAGCTCCAGTCCTTGGTACAGAGTATTAGCTCAATTATTGTATTTTCTTCCCTGTGACACTATAACATGTTTTGTTTCCATTTCAGTTTTATTTTAAGTTAAAATAATGTATGCTTTGAGGTATCTAAATAAGGTTATAAGATGTGCCATCTTTTTATAAGAGTACTCTCTTTTTTATTATGAGACTGTAGGAGTGGCTGTGAGGTTAGATACAGGTGTCTAGATGGTAGAGGAAACTGTAGTAGGAGAATAAAAGAGGATTTACTTTATTTTAAATTTGCAGAGAGTAGGAATAGGGATATTAAAATGAAGGAAGAAAAATGTTTGCTTGAAAAATTTCTGAAATGGAGATTGGAGTGAATTTATATAGAGACTTGATATATAAATTAAATAGTACTATCAAGGGTTAAGATTTAAGATAGACTCCATGACAATGAAAAATAAAACCCTTTAATATGAGCACCATAAATCTAGTCAACATTTTTCAGATTCTAAAAGCCATGTAAGAGGCAGAGGTGAAAGCCTGAGCTAAACTAAAAATAGATTCATCAGGCACATTGTCTGGAAGTAAGTGAAGATGGTAAAAGGCAAATTCCTTCCCTTCCTGTGCTCTGTTCTGGAATAAAGACATGTAAATTGTCAAATTTAGAAACATCTTTTAACATTTTTTGAAACATTAATTAATGTTTCTGCTTAAGGCGATATTAAGCAAATATGTATTAAACATCTATTGGGCATTCTTCTATGTGCTGGGATATAATTGTGAATAAAACCCCAAAATAACTCTAGTCCACACAGAGTTAACAACTTAGTAGGGCAAGATGTCAACAATTACACACACACACACACACACACAGATAAAATTATGAAAAACCTAAAGCAAAGAGGTAGTAATGCTGAAGGAGAGGGCTGCAGTTTTAAGCATTTGGGTCAGGAGAGTTTGAGGGTGGATTATGTCTTGCATTTTTGAGGGAAAAAAAGGCCAATGTGGCTACAGCAGAGCTGATGGTGAAGGGGGATAAGGTGTGGGAGATGGGGTTAACAAGGTAATAGGAGCCATATCATGCGGGTTTTCTAGAGTGTTGCAAGGATTTTGGCTTTTACTCTGGTTAAAGCAATTAGTCTATAATATTTTCAAGAATATCAGCAATGAAAATTAGTGCAAGAAGTTGTCCCAGAGAACGCTCAGACCTTTATTACCTTAATGTTCCCCCTTATCTCTTTGCTTGATCCAATCATTCACTCAGGGCTTAGTTTCTCTTACTCTTTGTCCAAACCCTCATCATCTGGTATCTGGAGTCTTGCACTGACCTCTCAACACCTTTCTCTGTGTCTGTCTCTCCATTATCACAGATCCATCCTTCTCACTGCCAAGTGATAATTTTTAAAAACATTATCTGTGTTCTGATACTAAAATATCCTTTGAAGTTTATATTTCTCCTGAAGTCTGGCTCCTTACAAGATTCTCTACCATCTGGCTTGGATGCACATATCTAGACTCAACTCTGCCACTCCTCTGTATGTATGACATCTTCCTCAAATACGTCGTGAGCATTCACACCTTGGGGCCTGTGTGTTCCTGTCTGCATGTTTTGAGGCTGTCAAATTGTTACTTAATACCCAACAACAGCTCATCTTTTCTGAGGAGTGATTCCTGTTTTTTTTTTGTTTTTTTTTTTTTTGTTGTTTTTTTTGTAGAGCCAATGTATCCTCCTCCTGGGTACTCATGAAGCTGTCCCTTTCTTTGTCATAGCACACTTCCCCTTCAGTTAGGTTATATGTATATTTCACTCTACCAGATTCAAAACAACTGAAGCATAAAGACAATGTTTCCCTCACTCCCGTATCTGTAGTACCTAGGGTCATGCTTAGTATTTGGAGATTGCCCAGAGATTTTTAAAAAAATAGATAGTAAATCCTGATTTGAATGCATCTATGTGAGTAGTTGGATATAACTATGTTAAACATAATTAATATGAGCAAAACCAGTCAGAGGGATTATCAGACCCATTCTTTGACTTGGTCTGAAATTAATAAAGCTTTTGGGAAATGTATTCACTTATGAGCAAATATTTTGGACTTACACTTTTTTTCTTTGATAAACTGAGAAGGTTAAACTTGATGGCCTTGTAACACCCTTTGCCACCCTGAGACACTAATCATTCATTCATTCATTCATTTAAACATATTTAAGTGCCCATTATGTGCAAAGCATATGGCATCACCAAAATGCAACCATTCTCTTTTGGTGTTTTCTATTTCTATTCGGTCCAATGCTATGATGAGGCTATCTATACAAATAAATGTATGGTATTTCTTTCTGGTCCGCCACAAGCTCACAAGATTAGAAGTTGTTCAGGTGCAGCCTAAATACACAGCATTAAAGGAATTCAAGACAGAAAATGGATACTGGAAACTTAAAATAGCATTTGACACTGACTGACATCTTACTACCACTACAGACATGGAAAACCCATGCCATCCTTTCTACATAAGATAAAGGGATTTGGAAGAGTATCTGTTACTATACATGCTGAAACGTATCTATGGAATTGCTATAATAAAGTGTCAGCATTCTAAAACAAATTCTTTCATTTAACAGATAATAAAATACACTGAAATCTATACTACTTGGACTTAAATTTTACCATAAAGTGAAAGCAAATAATGAAATTTAAAATGGAATTGGCTATTTCAAACTATCAGTGTTTTCCCCAAAGTAGAATTTCTGTCTTAAACAGAGAATGCTGGCCTTCAAGACTGCTATTAACAATAAGGCAAAGGCGAACAAGCTGCTTTATTTTCTAGGAGTGAATGGAATTTTAGATTATTTTTCAATTAAGAAGATGTATTCTTTTCTTCTTTAACTCTCTTTATCTTCCCTCCTTGAAATTTCTTAAATTAAAATATGCCAACATACAATGCTTATTAAAAGATTATTTGGATCCTATTTAGACTTTCATGAATGTGCCTTGATGTAATTACGTGTGACTCTTATGTTAACCAAGGAAATGACCCCGGGATCTGACTATGGAGGGTATGTCGTGTGCTCTTCTATGAAGGAAATCATGTAGAATTTTCTATAACAGAAAGAGTTCAAGTAAAAAAATGAGGCAAACTCCTGTATAACAGAAGTTTTCTGGATTTTGTACTGTAACTCCTATCCTTCAGGTCACATCTTTTCTGGATTTTTACTGCAATTCCTTTCCTTCAGGTCAATATATATGTATATACACATACATATACACACATATATTCAGCTATATATCTACACACCCACGTGTGTGTGTGTGTGTGTGTGTGTGGTGTGTAGATATATAACTTGCTCTTGGTATAACTTATACTTGCACTGTTCTTCATTTAGACAAGTGGTCCTTCAACTGGAGGTGATTTTGCATACCAGGGGGCAATTGGCAATGTTTGCTGAGTTTTTTATCATCACAATTTGGTATAGGGTACTACTACCTTTAAGTGGGTAGAGGCTAGGAATGCCGCTGCTAAATATTCTGTAACATGCAGTGCGTCCTTCTGCTCTCCAACAAAGAATTATAAGGCTCAGAATGTTAACATTGCCAAGATAAAGAAACTATTCTTTAAATTTTCTCATAGCTGATTCTTTGTGTCATTTAAATATACATTTTAGCTTTGTATAACTTATTCAGAGAGGCCTAACCTATTCAGAGAGGGCTTCTCTAACTATCTAAAACAAATATTTCCACCTCTCTTATAATCTAATCACTCTTTATTCAATTAACCTACTTTTATAAATTACATTTTCTGAAGTTAAAATTAAATGTAATTGTCCTTAGATAGAAGTTCTATTGATCAAGGCATTATGTAATCCACTATCAAATCCCTAATACTTACAGAAGTGCCTCACAATACATATATTGAAAGACTATTGGAAGAAAGATGAGATCAGTAGGATCTATATATTTAATTTATAAAATTTTAGCTCGAAGTAGAAAAAATGCCATTAGTGCTGATGTGAAACATTATGGCAGAAAAAGTTTAATTTTTACAAGTTTAAAACTTACAAACTTACGCTTTTTGTAATAATAGAATAGCTTTTATCGGACTATCTTTCTGACAGATACAGATACCAATTGTAACCTTTGGATATAATCTAACAAACAAACAAACAAACAAACAAAAATCCCAAGCAAAAACATACGTAAGTATGAAGGCAGCGGATACTGACAAAAACGAAAATTGTAGCAGCATCCATCCTTAAAAGAAAAACACCAAACAGCGCATTTGAGATTTATACAGCTTTTCACCTGAGAATATTCCCAAGTCCAAGTGCCTTGGTATGACTAAAACTTGAGCATTAAGGTATAATCACAATGACTTGAGGAGATAGATAGCATTCAAGACTTCCAGAATAGTGGAAAATGAGAGAGAGAGAAAAAAAAACTAGCAATGTAAGTAACAATAGAGGATGGAGTCAAAAATCTGTGTATAAACATTGATCAAAATTCGGCTTATCTTCAAAAGGTACATGCACAGAGAAGACTATAAGAAGATGAATGAGTGAAATTAAAACCAAACTGAACAAACAAAATACCAACTAAGGCCGGGCACAGTTATTCACACCTGTAATTCTTAGCACTTTGGGAGGCTAGGCGGGCAGATCACCTGAGGTGTCAGGGGTTCGAGACCAGCCTGACCAACATGGAGAAACCCCGCCTCTACTAAAGATGCATAATTAGCCGGGCGTGGTGGCACATGCCTGTAATCCCAGGAGGAGGCTGAGGCAGGAGAATTGTTTGAACCTGAGAAGCTGAGATTGCACAATTGCATTCCAGCCTGGGTAACGAGCAAAATTCCATCTAAAAAAAAAAAAACCAACTGGAAGATTGAAACACTATCACAAGAAAAGCAGAAATTTAAATTTGAGTCCAGGAAAGAGAATTGCCTCCAATAAGAAAATAAACTCCTCAGTTTTTACAATGTTTTGTCCACATTATCCAGTATAAAATAAAAATTACTAGACAGCTGAAAAAAGAAAATGATATCCAAGATCAAGAAAAATAATAATATAAACAGATGATGAACTGAGTCAGATGCTGGAATTAGTAGAGAAGAACTTTAAGGTAGCTTTTTAAAATTTCAACCCTGTGGCAGGAATCATCATGTTTTATAGCAGCCTGCTCCTGAGAAACTACAGGCATCATTTGCCACTGAGGAGACCAACAGCCATTCCCACAAGGATACCTTAGAGAGGGAGATGTGGCTCCATACCCGGTTGCTGACCTAAGAAGCAGCCACTGATTATCCATGTTGGGAGAGGAACTGTCACCTTTCCCAACCTAGCATGTGCCCAATGAATGCCAACAGAGCATTGGCCACTCTGTGGTGTCCATATCCAGACCTGAACTCTGTGGTTACACTGGATCTGCCCATGTCTCAGACATTGGAGTCATGGCCATAACAAGCTAATTTGCACTCTGGGTTCTGGAGCCAAGTTCTTGCTGCTCATGTTTATGCCCCAGGCACCAGCTTAGCCACCATAGAGTTTCACTCTGACTCTGTATGCTTCACTAAGATCCACTCTGAGTTTATAGATGCTGAGGCTAGCCTGGATCCTGGCTACAAGGCTGCATTGTATGCCCCCATACCTCAGACATCAGAGCCACTGCCAGAGAGAACTAGTTGATGATAATCCAGGCCTGGAGTCAGACCTGCATGTGGCTACAACTTGAGGCACTAGTTCAGCTGCCGTAAAGAGCAAGGTCCTGCCCAACCCTGGAGCTACTCTAATACTGTGCCCACTGATGCTCTTATTCTTGCCTTCCCTGGCTGCTTTGTAACAATCCATACCTCACAATTTGTCACCAACATAGCAGCAAGGGTATCTGCAACCTAGGCACCAGTACCAATACTGCCCTGGAACCCTAGAACCCCAAATCATAGTTCTTTCATGTGTGACAATGTTTTCACCCTCAGTTGCATGAACTCTTCATAGGGGCCACTCATCAGACGCTGGTGCCACCATTACTGCAAGTGAGCGCACCAACAGCTCCAGTGGTAGGAGGGATCCCCTCAGCTACAACTTCCCAGCGGGAGAAAAAGAGAGCAAAGCCACCTTGGCAGTTAGTGCCTCTTAAGACCCCAGTGAGCCTACCTGCTACAGCAAAATTTTATAGCATTGGATACTGGATTCCTGCAGTATTCATCAACACTTATTTTGCTTCCAGAGCTGCACAGAGACTAACCAGCTGGAATCTTCACTAATGCACTACCTCTAGCAAGTGCCCTTATACCCTTTTCGTAAAGGAAACTTTTTCCACGGCTAAACTAACCTTTAAAGTCTGCAAGAGGTGACTGCTGCACTAAATAAATAAATATCAACATAAGGCAATAAAAACATGAAAAACCAAGGAGACGTAAAATAACACAATAATCTCTCAGAAGCTGATCCTAAAGAAGTAGAAATGTACATACAAACTGTCTGACAAAGAATTTAAATTATTTTAGAGAAGCTCTATAAACTTTGAAAAATATGCAGAGAAACAATTAAGTGAAATCAGAAAAAAACAGTAAGTGACCGACATAAGAAATCTAAGAGTTTGAAATTGTAAACAGAAATCGAACATATTCTGAAAGTGAAAAATACAATGGAACAAATGAAAAATGCAATAGAGAGCATGAATATCAAAATTGACCATGTAGAAGAAAGAATGTGTTAAGCTGAAGACAGATTTGAAAATACGTAGTCAAGAGGTGGGGGGAAAAAGGAAAAGGAATGAATAAACTTACAGGGTTTATGGGACATCATCAACAGGGTAAATGTTTGAGCCATAGGAGTTCAAGAAGAAGAAGAGAGATACAAAGTACAATAAAGCTATTCCAGGAAACAACAGCAGAAAAATTTCCAAATACAGAACAAGTTTAAATATTCGGGTACAGGATAAAAGTACCTGGCTATTTTAAAGTACCTGAACTTTGGTACAGTCCCAGAGTCCCCAGTCAGATTCAATCTAAACAAGACTATGCCAAGGCATTTTATAATACAACTGAAAAAAAAAAATTTTACAAGCAGCATGAGAAGGAAAAAAAATTACACATAAAGGAGTTTAAAAAGGCTAGTAGGAGATTTCTCAGTAGAAGGGGTATAGGCCAACAGAGAATGGGATAATAGGTTTAAAGGGCTGAAGGGAAAAAAAGGTGAAAAACAACGAAAAACCAAAAATCTTGCCAGGCAAGAACACTGACAAAGCTATCATTCAGAAATGAAAGAGAGATAAAGACTTTCCCAGACAAAATAAAGCTGAGGGAGTCCATTACCACCAGACCTATTTTACAAGAAATGCTGCAGGGAGTTTTTGAAGCTTAGAGAACAGGATCCAACTTAGTAACACAACAATATATAAAAGTATAAAACTCACTGGTAAAAGTAAATACACAGTCAATATCAGATATTTTAATACGGTAATGATGTATAAATCATTTATATTTTTCATATGAAGATTGAAAGATAAATAGTAGCTACAATAATTTGTTAAGGGATATATAATATAAAAAGTTATAAATTGTGCTATCAAAGACATACAATTTGTGAGAAGGTAGAATATAAGTGTAGAGTTATGTGATAAACGTTTTTGACTTAAAATAGTTTCTTATAGTGACAAGCTTTTTAAAAAAATTCAATAGTTTTGGGGGTACAGGTGTTTTTGGTTACATGGATAAGTTCTTCAGTGGTAATTTCTGAGATTTTAGTGCACCTATCACCTGAGCAGTGTACACGGTACGCAATTTTTAGTCTTTTTATCCCTCATCCTCTTCTCAACCTTCCCCCGTGAGTCACCAAAGTCCATTATATATCTCATGTATTTGCATTCTAATAGCTTAACTCTCTCTTATAAGTGAGAACATATGATATGTGCTTTCTAGTTCTGAGTCCCTTCCATTAGCATAATGGCCTTTAGTTCCGTACCAATTGCTGCAAAGACATTATTTCACTCCTTTTTATGGCTGAGTAATACACCATGGTATATATGTACCCCATTTTCTTTATCCACTCATTGGTTGATGGGCACTTAGGTTAGTTCTATACCTTTGCAATTGCAAATTGTGCTGCTATAAACATGCATATGCATATGTGTTTTTTATACAATGACTTCTTTTTTGGGGGGCAGATACTCAGTATTGGGATTGCTGATAAAATGGTAGTTCTAGTTTTAGTCCTTTAAGGAATCTGCATACTGTTTTCCATAGTGGCTATACTAATTTAAATTCTCAACAGCAGTGTAAAAGTATTCCATTTTCACCACATCTATGATAACATCTATTGTTCTTTGACTTTTAAATTATGGAGTCCTTGACTTTTTAATTACTCCTACTTATAGGAGTAAAGTGGTATGTCATTGTGGTTTTAATTTGCATTTTCCTGATGATTTGTGATGCTGAGCATTTTTTCATATGTTTGATGGCTGTTTGTATGTCTTTTCCTGAGACATGTCTCTTCATGTATTCATGCCTTTTGCCAACTTTCTGATGATTTTTTTTTTCTTGCTGATTTGTTTGAGTTTCTTATAGATCTGGATACTAGTCCTTTGTTGGATGCATAGTTTGCAAATATTTTCTTCCACTCTGTGGGTTGTCTGTTTACTCTGCTGATTATTTCTTATGCTTGGCAGAGCTTTTTAGTTTAATTAGATACCATTTATTTATTTTTGTGGCATTTACTTTTTGGTTTTAGTTATAAATTCTTTGCCTAAACCAATGTCCAGAAGAGTTTTTCCAATGTTATCTTCCACGATTTTTCTGCCTCTAGAATTGAACCAATAAGTTTCTTTTCATTATAAATTACCCAGAAGAAAAACTCTTATCAAGTGTCTTTTATAATCTCAGTGGTATGAAACTAGAAATCAATAACAGGAGGAATTTTTAGAAACATACAAATATGTGGAAATTAAACAACATGTTCTTAAACAACCAATGTGACAAAGAAACAATTAAAAGAGAAATGAGAAAATACCTAGAGACAAAAATGGAAATGCAATATACCAAAACTTATGAGGTGTAGCAAAAGCACTTCATAGAGGAAAGTTTATACCAATAAACACCTAAGTTATAAGGAAGAAAGATCCCAAATAAAAAACCTAATGTTATACCTCAAGGAACTAGAAAATCAAGAACAAAGTCTAAATTTAGTAGAAAGAAGGTAATAATATGAGAGTATAATAAATACAATAGAAGCAATAAATAAAAAAGGAAAACAAAACTAAGAGTAGTGCTTTTTTTTAATAGACAAAATTCATAAACTTTTACTCAGACTGAAATTTTAGACAAAACTTCAGTTAGATTAGATGAAGGCAAAGACTAAAATATACATTTTTGTTTAGACCTAGACAAAACTTTAGCTAGACTAGACCAAGAAAAAAAGAGAAGACTTAAAAAAAAAAGAAATCAGAAATGAAAGAGGAACATAACAACTAATACCATAGAAATACAAAGGATCACAAGAGGCAAATATGACAAAAATTTGGATAACATAGAAGAAATGGATAAATTCCTAGACACATACAACCTATCAAGTCTGAATCATGAAGCAATAGAATATCTGAACAGGCCAATTAGAGGTTATGAGACTGAATCAATAATAAAAAGTCTCCAATCAAAGAAAAGGCTGGAATCTTCTGGATCCACTGCTGAAGTCTACCAAATCTTTAAAGATCTTCCAAAAACGCTGATGAGTAGGGAACACTTTCCAACTCATTTTACAAGCCAGCATTACTCTGATACTAAACTCAGACAAGGACACTACAAAAAAAGAATATTATAGGCCAACATTACTTCATAAGTATAGATGCAAAAATCCTCAACAAAATTCTAGCAAATCAAATTCAATAGCACATTAAAAGGATCATTCACCATGATCAAGTGGGTTGCAAGAATGTTTCAACATATGCAAGTCACTAAATGCGACACATTACATTAACAAAATGAAGACCGAAAATTATATAATCATTTCAATAGATGCAGAAGAACCATTTGACAGAATCCAACAACCTTTTCTGATAAAAAGCTCTCACAAAATTAGGTATAGAAGAAACGTACATCAACACAGAAAGGCCATATACAGCAAGCCCATAGCTAACATATATTCTCAATGGTGAAACTTTGAAGGTTTTCCTGCAAGATGAGGAGCAATACAAGGAGGCCCACATTTGCCTCTTCTATTCAGCATAGTGCTGGAAGTTCTAGTCAGAGTATTAGGAAAAAGCGTTAAATAAATGACATTCAAATAGAAAATAAAGCATTTTTTTTCTGTTTACAGATGACACAATCTTACATTCAGAAAACCCTAAAAGTTCCACCAAAAAACTGGTATAACTAATAAACAAATTCACTAAAGTTGCAGATATAAAATTAACATTAAAAACCATTAGTGTTTTCATACACTAACAATTAACTATTCAAATATGAAATTAAGACAATAACCCCATTTATAGTAGGAACCAAAAACAAAATACTTAGAATTAAATTTAACCAAGCAGGTGAAAAATCTGTACACTGAAGATAAAACATCTATGAAAAGGGAAGATTCAATTAAATGGAAAGAAACTCTGTGTTTATCGATTAGAAAAATTAATATTGTTAAAATGTCCATATCATCCAAAGTAATTTAGATTCATGGGAATCCCTATCAAAGCTCTAATAACATTTTTTATATAAATAGAAAAGAAATCTTAAAATTTGTGTGGAACCACAGAAAGTTCCAAATAGCCAAAGCAATCTTGAGCTCAAAGAACAAAGCTGGAGGCATCACTCTACTTCATTAAAAAATATACCGCAAAGCTATAGTAGTCAAAACAGCATGGGACTGTCATAAAAGCAGACATAGACACAAATGAAGCAGAATAGAAAGACCAGAAATAAGACCATGTATTTATAGTCAACTTATCTTTGGTAATGTGCCAAGAACACACAATGGGAAAAGGTCAATCTCTTCAATAAATTATGCTGGAGAAACCAACTAGGCATAGCCATAAAAATAAAATTAGACTCTCATCTCACACCATATACAAAAATCAATTCAAAATAAAGACTTTAATGTAAAATCTGAAACTATAAAATTAGTAGAAGAAAACATAGGGTAAAAACTTCATGACATTGGTCTGGACAAAAGATTTTTTTTGTGTGTAACCCTAAAAGTTTAGACAACAGAGGTATAAATAGACAAATGGGATTATATCAAGCTAGAAAGCTTTTGTAGAGCAAAGGATGCAATTGACAGAATGAATAGATAACCTATGGAATGGGAGAAAACATTTGCAAACCGTATCTCTGATAATGGTTGATGTCCAAAATATCTCAGGAACTCAAACAACTTAATAGTGAGAAAACAAGTAATTCATTAAAGAATGAACAAGTACTCAAATGGACATTTCTCAGAAGAGACATACAAATGGCCAACAGGTATATGAAAAAATGCTCAACATAATTATCAGGAAAATGCAAATCAAAACTATAATGAGATATCACCTCACACATGTTAGGATAGCCATTATTCAAAAGATGAGAGAGAAGTGTTGGCAAGGTTGTAAAGAAAAGGGAACCCATGTAAACTACTAATGGGAATGTAAATTAGTACAGCCATTATAGAAAATAATACAGAGGTTCCTCAGAAAATTAAAAATAGAACTATGATGTTATCCAACAATCCTACTACTGAGTATGTATCCAAATGATATGAAATCAATATGTGGAAGAGATATTTTCACTCTCATATTCATTACAGCATTATTCACAATAACCAAGATATGGAATCAGTGAATGAATAAAGCAAATGTGGCATATGTAGACAATGAAATGCTATTCAGCCTTTTTTTTTTTTTTTAAAAAAAAAAAAGGAAATTCTGTCTTTCACAACAACATGGTTGAACTTAGGGACACTATGTTAACTGAAATAAGCCAGGCACATAAAGAAAATACTGCAAAATCTCATATGTGGAATCAAAAAGTTGAACTTAGAGCAGCAGAGAGAATGGTAGTTACCAGGGCCTTGGGTGTGGAGGGTCAACTGGGGAGATGTTGGTTAAAGGACGCAAAATTTCAGTTAGATAGAAGGAATATATTCAGGAGTTCTATTGTACAACATAGTCACTGTAGTTAATAACAATATATTGTACACTTGAAAATTGCTAAGAGAATTGCTCACCACAAAAAAGTATTACAAGTATGTGAGGTAATGCATGTTACAGAGCTTGATTTGACCGTTTCACAGTGTATACATGTATGAAAATGTCGTAGTTTACACCATACACATATAAAAGTTTTACTTGTTAATTAAAAATAAAAAGAGAGGGGGATGGACAAAATGGCTGACTAGAAGAAGCAGGTGTGTGCCATTCTCAGAGAGGAACAGGAGGGGCAAGTAAATACAGCGACTTCAACATCCAGATACATGCATTAGACTAATTAAGGACACAATTTAACCTATGGAGAATGGAGAAAAGCAAGGCAGCACAATGGGTCATCCAAGAGCAATGCAGAGCCAGGGGAACCTCCCTGACTCAGGAGAGTGGTGAGTGAATGTATGAATCCAGAAACCCACACTCAGGTCAGGAGATCCCCCTCATGGTCCAACTCCACCAGGGCCTCAGTCTGTCACACTGAGCTATGTGGAGTCTTGGCAGAGCAGCCATTCAGGCATATGTGGAGACCCAGGAGCCTTAGATAACCAAGTTTTTTGGGATTCACAGCAAAAGTAGCTGTAACTCCGACAAAGCAGAGGATTACATCATCATACATACTCCTAGGAAATAGCCTGAATTTAGGGAGCAGAGTAGCATTAGTCTGCAGGTCCCTGTGGTGTTCTCCACTGGACAGGATCTCCCAACCAAGGACCCCCACTACACATGCTGGTGTTTTCTGGCCGACAGGTTTCAAACATCCCTGGGATGGAGCTCCCAGAGGGAGGAGTGCGCTGCCATCTTTGCTGTTTGGGTGACACAGTAATTCTGGCTTTGGAGAGTTCAAGGCAACCAAGGGCTGAAGTGGATCCCAGCACGGGACACTTTCTCTACAAAAACATAGCCAGAAGGCTTTTTAAAGTGGGTCCCTGATCCTGTTCCTCCTTTCTGGGTGGGACCTCCCAACCAGGGTCTCCAGCTACTTTTGCTGGTGTTCTTCAGCTGACAAAGGTTATGAAATATCCCTGGGATGGAGCTCCTAGAGGGAGGGGGAGGCCACCATCTCTGCTGTTTGGGTGACTTAGTCATTCTGGCCTTTGGGCTTCAGAGAGTTTGAGGCAAGCAGGGGCTAAAGTGTATCCTCAGCACAGCACAGCTGCTCTGCAAAAACATGGCCAGAGTGCTTTTTTGAGTCCCCAGTCTCATTCTTCCTCACCAGGCAGGACCTCTCAACTGGATATCAGTTGGTTGACTCTTGCTCAGTTGCATTGCTCCCCTATGTTTCCTCACAGTTGCAGTCATATTCCTTCTCAATCCTCTGAAAGTGTGGGCTTCTCTCTCTCTCGAGTGCTGGCTGTAAATCACAGTTTGGCATTCTTGGTGAGGCCAGCATTCCTGATACCAAAACCTGGCAGAGATAAAACATGAAAAGAAAACTTCAGGCCAATATTCTTGATAAACGTTGATGTAAAAATCTTCAGCAAAATACTTGTAAACGAAATCCAGCAACACATGAAAAAGTTAACCCACTAAGATCAAGTAGGCTTATCCTTGGGAACAAGGTTGGTTCATCATATTCAAATCAACAAATGTGATTCATCATATAAACAGAAGTAAGGACAAAACCGGCTGATTATCTCAATAGATGCAGAAGAAGTTTTTTTTTTTTTTAAATAAAACTCAAGATCCCTTTATGATAAAAAAAAACCTCTCAATAAACTAAGTATTGAAGAAACATACCTTAAATTAATAAGAGCCATCTATGATAACCCTGCAGTCAACATTGTACTGGATAAGCAAAAGCTGGAAGAATTCTTCTTGAAAACAAGCACAAAACAACTCTCACTTCTATTCAACACAGTGTTGGCAGTTCTTGCCAGAGCAGTCATGCAAGAGAAAGAAATAAAGGGCATCCAAATAGAAAGAGAGTAAGTCAAACTATCCTTGTTTTCAGATGACTTGATTCTATATTTGGAAAACTCCATCATTTTAACCCCAAAGCTCCCTTAGTTGATAAACAACTTCAGTAAAGTTTCAGGATTCAAAATCAATGTATGAAAGTTACTAGCATTCCTATACAGCAAAAACAGGCAAGTGAAGCGTCAAATTAGGAATGCAATCCCATTCACAGTTGCTATGAAAATGATAAAATACCTCTGAACACAGCTAACTACCAAGGTGAAAGATCTCTACAATGAGAAATACTGCTTAAAGAAATCAGAGTAGACACAAACAAATGTAAAAACACTCCATACTCAGGGATAGGAAGAATCATTATCATTAAAGTGGGCATGCTGCCCAAAGAAATTTATACATTCAGTGCTATTCCTAGCAACGACATTCTTCACAGAACTAGAGAAAACTATTTTAAGATTCATATGGGACTAAAAAAGAGCCTGAATCGCCAAGGCAATCCTAAACAGAAAGAACAAAGTTGGAGGCATCATGTTACCTGAATTCAAACTATACTACAGGGCTACAGTAACAAAAACTGTATGGTACTGATGCAAAAACACGCATATAGACCAATGGAACAACATAGAGAGTCCAAAAAAAAAGGATGCACAATACAGCCATCTGATCTTTGAAAAGCTGAGAAAAGCAATAGGTAAATACTCCTTATTCAATAAATAGTGTTGAGATAACTGGCTAGCTATATGCAGAAGATTGAAACTGGATGCCTCCCATATACCATATACCAAAATCAATGCAAGACAGATTAAAGACGTAAATGTAAAACCCAAAAGTATAAAATTCCTGGAAGACAACCTAGGCAATACCATCCTGAACATAGAAATGTGCAAAAGATGCCATGACAAAGACACCAAAAGCAATCACAACAAAAGCAAAAATTGATAAGTGGGAACTAATTAAACTTAAGAGCTCTGCACAGCAAAAGAAACTATTAACAGAGTATGCATCTGACAAAGGTCTAATATCTAGCATATATAAGGAATTTAAACAAATTTACATGAGTAAAACAAGCATCCCATAAAAAGTGGGCAAAAGACATAAACGACACATTTCAAAAAAAGAAATAATGTGGGCAACAAACATATGAAAAAAGGATCAATCTCATGATCATTCGAGAAATGCAAATCAAAACTACAATGACATATCTCACACCAGTCAGAATGGCTATTAATAAAAAGTAAAAAAGTAATAGATGCTGATGATGTTGCTGAAAGAAGGGTATGCTTATACATTGTGGGTGGGAGTGTAAATTAGTCCAACCATTGTGGAAAGCAGTGTGGCATTTCCTCAAAGAGCTAAAACAGAACTACCATTCAACCCAGCAATCCCATTAATGGGTATATACCCAGAAGAATATAAATTATTCTACCATAAAGACACGTGAACATAAATGTTCACTGCAGAACTGTTCACTATAGGAAAGGCATGGATTCAACCTAAATGCCCATGGGTGGCATGTTGGAAAAAGATAGTGTGGTACGTATACCCTGTGGAACACTATGCAGCTGTAAAAAAGAGATCATGTCTTTTGCAGAAACATGGATGGAGCTAGAGGCTATTGTTCTCAGCAACCTAATACACAAAGAGAAAATCAAATACTTAAAAGTGGGAGCTAAATGTTGAGAATTTGTGAGCACAAAGAAGGAAACAACAGACATTGGGGTCTACTTGAAGATGGAGGGTGGGAAGAGAGAGAAGAATAGGAAAAAATAACTGTCGGGTTCTAGGCTTAATACCTGGGTGATGAAATAATTTGTACAGCAAACCCCCATGACAAGAGTTTACCTATTTAACAAACCTTCATATGTAACCTCAAACCTAAAATGAAAGTTAAAAAATAAAAAGAAACAAAATATAGGTGGTTTTTTTAGGGGAAGAAATCTGGCAGATTCTGTTTTTCATTTGATCAAATATATGTGCCAAATATTGGAACAATTTAATTTCCTGTGCCCCCGACCTGACGCACATGATCAAACTCAAGCTGGTGAACATTTGGCAAAAACAGTTGCCCTTTGTTTTCAAAATACAGAACTTTAAGAGCTTTTCCAGTTTACACAGTAAACCAGAAAAAAGGAAGAATATTATTGAAAAAAGAATTGGGAATTGAATATGGACTGTGGTTTAGATGGTAATGCTGTAGGAATGTTAAATTTCATGATTTTGATAATTGTACTGTGACTATGCAAGAGTCGCACACGCCCTAAAATATATGGGGTAAAGGCACATTATGTCCCACTCACTCTCAAATGATTCAGCATGATAAAACAAATGGGGCAAAATGTAAATGATTGGTGAGAATGTTCAAAGGGTACACAAGCATTCCTTGTAACTTTTTAGTATGTTTGATGTTTTACCAATACAAAAAGTGACAAAAAGATTTTAAATAGCTGATCATCTTGCCAATCCATATAGTTCCAAAACTCCTGATTGGGAATCATTTATTTGATCTTTGTGTGGGGTGGCTCAAGTACTTAGTTTCTTCGTTTCCAAACCTGTCATATTTCCCATTGGAGACCTACATTATTCTTTTCTTAGGGAGATGTTAGGTCAGTCATTTTACAAACTTCCCTGGAATGTTGAGTTAAGTGTGGAGATTATTCCTTTATCCTTCAGTGAGACTAACTCTTATTGTAAGAAGCAAGGAAGAAGAAAGGAAATGAAGAGGCTTCCCTGTTTTACAATTCTAGATCCTACTAGTATGACTCACTATGGAAACTCTCATCAGCAAGGGTTTCAACCTTGCTTTCATTCAAATGGTTTCTAGCATCTCCCACATACTCAGTTTTTTGTTCATTTTTCAGCAGCATCTCTTTTGAGATGTCCCATAGCAGCTGCAAGGAGTCTTGTTTTGTTTTATTTTTTCTGAGAAAAACTTCTGAGGAACAAGTTTAAATTTTATTAGCTTTATACTCAGGGAACTACGGTAGTACATGTAACTATTAGAATATGATACTCATAGCTCAAACTCTGTTGTAGGACACGTATTCATAAATTCCTTATTTGCTTCAAAGATATTCTTACAGTCCCCTAGGGCAGAGGCCACCAAATCTGGCCCACTGCCTGTTTTTGTAAATAAAGTTTTATTGTAACGTAGTCTGATTCATTTGTTTATGCTTTGCCTATGGTTGTGTGTGTTCTATAATGGCAAAGTTGAGTAGTTGTGACAAAGATTGTGTGGCTTGCAGTGCCTAAAACATTTACTATCTGGCCCTTTAGTTAAAAAAAAATTACTGAAACCATTATAGATAGTTTCCTCCCTAAATATTACAACAAATCTCACACTGACTTTCTGTTAACATTTAAAAGCAGACCCTAAAGGATGGGGAGGTGGCACGGGAGGTGCCATTGGGCAAAGTTACAAATAGACGAATCAAATCCCTGGAATAATCAGTCTCCAAAGTAAACATGCAAATTAAACTCTATTCCTCTTATTTGGCAGGAAGAGAAACCTGAATTAGCCATAGGTTATAGCCTTTCAAATCTATGAATTTTAACCAAGCTATATATATTTCCCTACTATCTATGATACTATGATAAGTACCCGTATTGGGTATGTAAAGACTTATTCCCCAATGTTTGGGTTTCCAGTTGGAGGAATCTCCACTGGAAGCGTAGTGCCCAGTCTCTTTGGTTTTGGAATCTCTTATACTACTTGCAATTATAGAATCTCAGAGAACTTTCCTTTATTTGAATTTTATCTCTATATATTTACCATAGTAGAAATAACTAAAAATTTAAATAGTGTTTATTAAAAAACATCTGATACAGCTCTGATGAGTGGAGGAACACCAGCATTCTTAGTCTCCAGTTGAATTAGAAAAAAATGACACGGAAACACATGGAGTGGTTTTAAGGAGTGTAGAGTTTCATAGGCCAGAAAGAAGGGGAGAAGGCAAAGGAAGAAGCTCCCTCCTACAGAGACAAAGGAAGAGGGGCTCCAAAGCCAGTAGAGGGAACCCCAGGTGAGGTGGAAACCAGCTAGGATATATAGAGAGGCTGGAGGAGGGTTGTCTGATTTGCATAGTGCTTAGGGGATTGGTTTGACCAGGCATGTTACTCTGGAAGTTTGTGGAAAAAGCTGGACCTCCCACCCCGGGTTTTAATATGCAAATGCAGTGGCCCTAATGTTGTACACACAGGGGGATATGTGGGGGTGGCCATGTTGCCAGGAACATGTGGGGCAAGGGCAAAAAGGCCTGGGAATCACCATGTTTGGGTGGACCCAGTTTCTAATGGCTTATATTTGCATATCAAAGGTTGCCCACCTGGCTCTAAGAGCTGGGGCTTTACAAGAAACTTTTCCTGAGATGCTTTAAAAAATGAAAACTTCCCAAGGACACCTTTTCCTCTCTATCTGCCTAAAATAATTTCTTATTAACTCCTACAACATAACAATAACGAGCACATTGCTTTTCATTTCTTGTATCATTTTCTCTTTTACAATAAAAAAACTGTATTTTCCCAAATTAAAAATAATTAGAAAGATGGCCTTGCTTATATTTTGCAAGTTTCTTAAATGTCTGGGTTAATGGAACACAGCTGGAGTCTCCTGTCTTCTGCAAACCATTTATGTTGTCATAGTACCTGTCATGTAGCCTCTGGAGAACTCCTCTGTACACTAGCAAAAGGGCAAATATTTTAGTATTATTATAAAATAGTCTTGGTCTGTAGATCCCTGAAAGGGTCTTTGGCGCTACACTACCAGCTGCTGCCCTAGAATGACATCTTTGACCTCTTTCTGCCTGCTCACTCACTCTTACTCTGGTTGAGGAGTGTCTTTGGTCTCAGTTGTGTGATTAGGGAAAGGAACCCAACCCTTGTGATTCAGTCTGTCCCAGTCTTCTTGGAGAAGCAGCCTGCCTTCAGGTAGTACATCTTTGGCTTCTCTATGACATAAGTTTCCAGCTTTGTGACTAATTCTGGATTAATTCTCGGATCCAGTATTAGGGAGCCTCTTGTTCCTCTATTTCTCAGATATGCTGATCTCCATATTTTCGACCTCAATGTTTGTCTCTTAGTTCGTTCTATACTTCAACAAAAAACAGAATAATATTATTAAACACACTCAAAATTCCTGCATTAGGCCCTTTGGGGTAAAGAGGAATAAAATTGTAGATATTTTCTGATTAAGATGTCATCAAGATACATGTCAGTGACTAAAACGTAATTTATGTTCTACGTAATTATTTTGACAGTTAGCAGCCCTTTGTAACAGAGTTTTGCTTGAAATCTCTTTCAGTTTCCCTTCTAATACAATTTAAACTACCATTTATTGAGACCTTACTCTGAAGCAAGTCCTGTTTGAAGCAATTTACATATATCGCTTGACCTCATCCTCACAGCAGTTTAGAAGTTGAGTTTTGTCTTCACTGTTTTAAACATGAGACAACTGCAACTCGTTCAAGGCACTTAGGTAGTATAAGCGGGCAGAGCCACGATTTGAAATCCTGTTTGTTGTAAGACAAAAATCCAAGGCCTCAGCTCAAAGGACACACCCCATCCCTGCCCTCAGGCCCCACCTCTTACACTGAATTGTGACCACCAGTCTCTTCTCTCACCAGGGAGAGCACTGTGAGGAAGAGGATTTCTCTAACTTTCTGGTTTTCCAAAAACCCAGGACACTGCTTTGATCGAAACTGCTTAGTCAATATAAGTAGTATAAATGAGGTTTTTAAGGGCCAACAAAGGCAAAGTTTATGTTTTGTGTATTTTTTGTAGCACCTGTTCTGCCCAGTATTATGATGGAATATGGTGTGATTAATCACCTTAGTGGTAATTTAGATAGATAATTCGGTGAAACCGATTTCATTGGTCATGTGGAAAGAAACCTTTCTATTACTTGTAGTTTGATTTTGCCTATTAAAGAAAATGCAGTACTTGCTTCCCTTTATTATTTATTTATTCATTGACTTTAAAGACTGTAACAGGCTCTTATTGAAGAGAATTCATTGAGCCAGCTTTATTTTCATCACTTTGGCTAGATTTGTTATTTAGATCCCTCAGCTGATTCTCAATCTGGCTTTTTGTTATTTACTTATTTATACAAGTCCTAATGGGGTAGATGGGGTGCAGTGTACATCTCTAGTCTTCACAGCACACACACACCGCTATGATTATCACCCAGAGGACATCACTTTCTGTCCTGCTCTTAAGATTTGGTGTTGATATTCTCCCTGCAAGTCAAGCCCCTTAGCACATCTGTATACAATGTGCAGAAATGCAGAGGTGTCAAAACCTGGGACACAAGCAGCCCAGGACTTGACAAGCAGAGTGTTATTAGCATTGGTAATAAGACTACCTGGGTCTGTCTGCAGAGGTCCCTCAGCTTGAGATTATTTACATTCACCGCACACAACATTCAAACCTGGCTCCTAAATGACACAGCTTTAGAGAAGACAATGGAAACCCTGACAGTAAACTGAAAATTTCAGGTAGAAATCTATTTATCCTAATTAAGAGAACCTCTCAGACCTGCCTCCTGGCAATTAACACAGTGGTGTGTGGTCCTATTATTTAAACTGACAACAGCAATCTTAGGTTCTACAGGCTCAAGGAGCCCTCTCTCCTTCAGACCGCCAGAGCCTGTAAATAGACTCTCTCTGACTTGTAACAGCAAACACTTTGAACATTTGCATTTCACTCATTACTTGTGCTGCTACAGGCTGAGCGTGACCCTGCCATAGAAACAAATCCAGTTGAAAACTACCTAATGGCCTTGGTTATATAACTACTGGGTTTCCTTAAAACATACTTCCTAGGACCAAAAGAAAAATATGAGATATTTGCACCATGGAATTATGTTGGTCTGGTCTTGTTTTTCATTTTTATCAAGAAATGCTCTTTCTTTAAACTCAAATTATAAGAACTCAGCTCTTGTCCATAGTAAGAAGTCAATGGAATGTTAAATTTTGTATTAGAAAGCATGGTGGGAATTTAAAATTTCTAATGGCCCCCTTTTTTTTTTGAAAATTATTATTTTGACAGCTGGAGATGGGGGTCTTTAGGAATGGTTGGCAACTAGATTTTTTTATGTGTGGGTTAAAAAAAATCTTGAATTAAGTTTGAAAATCTCAACTGGTGCCCTTCCTTCCTTTGATCTGTCACATTGTGTTTCAGTCCATCACATTTCTGCACAACTCCTCGAATTTAAAGGAGCCAGTTTTTTTTTTTTTTTTCAGGTCAGATACAAATTTAGAAATTTGGTGTGAAGTAATGATGAATAATGGATGAACTGACTTTCTGAATTGAAGTTCCAGATTCTGAGGAACTTGGGAAATCTTCAAAGCTAGCTGGAATGTGTGAATTTGAGTGTCAAGAGAGACCTATCTGAAGGAAGAGTTAGCTTCTCCACCTGCCTGGTGCACCATTCACTGCCAGCTGGATTTGTTTCCCTCTGTGTTGAGACCAAATCAAATTATCACATGTGAAAATAGTGAATCGTTTGGTTCTAAATTGCATTTGAAATCTAGAAATCCTGCTTTTGGTTACCTGCTAATGCATAGAGCCTTGGCATAGGTGTGGAAAGGGCACCATATTGCTTTCAGGAATCTTTGATCTGCCAGTATCAGCCATGATCTGTTTCTGCTATCTATGCTTGTTGTTTATGTAAGCTTCACATTCTTTTCTCTGAGAAAAAGTTGTCTATTTATTGGATGAACAAATGACACTAAATAGAGATTTATTTTTCAGAAAATTTGCAGTATTGCAAAGTAGTTTAATAAGTACTACATATTCATCTGAAATTTAGAGTTTTTGAAGTTTGAGTTTCTAAAAATTCTGCCTGAAAAGATACTAAGTGATTAAGAAGTTCCCATCCAATTGTAATTTTTTTTTCTTGACTTATCCAAATTTTCTCCAATTTTTCTTCTGGATAAGGCTTTCCATGGTAGCCCCTGGGACACAGTGGAGAAACAGAGATCAAGTGGTAGTTACCTTAATTATAGTGCAAATAGGAGATTTTCAAGTGGTTGAAGGACTTCTCACAAAAAGATAATTCAGTGGCACTGAGTTATCCTGCAGTGGGAATTTCACATGGTGGTGTTAAGCCCTGTGTTAGAGTTTTAAATCAGATTCATAGATATCCCCAAAGTGGGAACAGTGTTGAATATACTGGATGATAGAATCAAGAATAAAATCATCTTTACAGGCTGAAATAACAAGACCAGATTTATCAAAACAAACCTTAATAGGAACAAATCTGAGGGTCAGTTCTGGGACTTAAAAACAACTTAACCAGTAAATAATGTAGGAGATGTTTCTTTTTTTGAGATGTGTACAAAAGGTGATCTTGTATCATAGCAAGTGCATTGTGAGGCAACAAAGTGATGCAGCTACCATAATATAATTGCAATCTTAAATATGCAAGGGCCAAGGGAAAGCTTCCCCTTTGCCCTCTGAAAGTTTGCTGAACAATCAACTCACAAAAAGCAGAATAATTGCAGAAAAGGCATACAAATGTGCACATTAGAGAGAACCACAGTGTGATCACTCCAATACCCCCAATCCCCATGGGGTACAGTAGCTTATATACATTCTTGAGAATACAAATGAATGGGGGCTTGGATTGTAGCAAAACAGGTTATAGTGGTAAAACAGGTTATGAGAGGCAGAGAAAAGGCCTGGCTTGCAAAGGTGGTCTTGTTATGAAGATGAAACCTTACAGGTAGCAAGTAAATAGTGAACATTTCTTTCAGACCTTTCAGAGGTGTCAGACTCGGTTAATCTTCCTAGATAGGACCTAGGAAGCTTCAGAGAATGCCTAGCTGCATCAATGAAGATTTTCTCAACAAAGGTAAATCTCCTCCACAAAAGATAGCTTTTCATCTATTCTTGTATTTCTATCCCTCCTGAATAGCCGTCTCAAAATGTCAAAGAAATATATTTTGGGGTGAAGTTCCCTGTGCTCTTTTAGATGCTTTAGTGAATGAAGAAAGTGATGGTATTGTCCTTCTGAGGTATTACTGCATCTTCACAATTTGTAAGACAAAAACAAACCAGAGTGGTATAAGCAGCAAGCTACATGATATTGTATATGGAAAGTTGAAAGCCACCAGAGAAATTTAACCAGCAGATATGAAGCTTCAAATAGGTTTGATGCCAACGTTTGTAGATGTCAAATAGAAGAAGATAAAACTTTCAGTGAGTTGAACAAGATTGGGTACAAGTTACAGGAACATGGTCTTGTTCAAATTAAGACAAGGAAAAGCTTTCACACAGAAGTCGCAACAGATGCACTGGAAATTTCCAGAAAGCTGTCCTTCTGGAAATTTCAAGCCAAAGCTAAAGGATTACTTTGAAGAAATCATATAGGGAGGATTTAGACGGGTAGTTAGGTTTAACAGCTGACTGTGACTTTTCCCCTGAAATTCCTCATTATCAATCTTACTATGGCAATGTGCCCCAATGAACAAACCTAATGAATTAGAGCTTTGGTAAGCAATTATATACTTATTATACACAAGAAAAAGTTGTGATATACAGGTGATAGAATAGTAATCCCAGGGAGTTCTTGTCCTCAGAAATTTTTGAAGAGTGGGAGAGAAAATTACTATGTTGGCCTAGAGAATGTCATGGTTACGAACTGGCTTATGAAGCAGCTAGTTTCTTGTGTTATGATTATTTGTATACCAGGATTCTGTATTTTATCTTTAAAGTCATTCTTGGTTAGACTCTTTCTACAGCCTTTAAGATGACTCAACTATGCATAATTTCACTTTATGACATGGAATAGCCTTCTCATAAACTTTTGGCTCACCCCAGGCAAAGAGAAAAACATGATTATCTGACACCTCCTTACAAGTTGCTTCTCAATTTCCACCTTAAAGGATTTGAAGAATGATAGTTAAAATGTATGACTTGATCTTTAAAATATTTTAAGTTCTATCCATTAGAAAAAGGGACCTCTACACTTTGACATTAAGTGATGTTAAAATAATGATGCAATTATGCTTAGAGCACAGACAACCAATTTGAATTAAAGTTATTTTTTAATTTCCTCACTTTGATATGTATATGTTAGGTGAAGTTACAGGAAGATACATATGAGGGTCAGAAAGGGTCACAGAAATGTTTGGAGGCAATTAGCCCAAATTTCTTCATTATTAAAATTACCTGGAGAGTAAAAATTATCTGGGAAAGTTTCTGAGTGTGTAGCTTTGGAATGGAGCTAAAGAAGCTGTGTTTTTAACAAGTATCAGTGGGGTTTCTTATGATCAGACAAAGGGAATGCTCTTCTAGAAAATTTCAAGTCACAGTTCAAGCCAGAGAGAAACTATAGATAAGCAGGAAGCTGTACTAGTTTAAAAAAAAAAAGGGGAGGGGAGGGTTGTTATTTTCCAGCAAAGGTGTCACAGAATTGATCTGCTCATTTATGCAGGTGGTGCTACCTAAAATACTTTCTGTTTAAGTCTTTAAATCATGAATTATTGAATTGGCTCATGTATTCTAACTCAGCCAGAATGTTTCTTTCCATGTACATTTTGGAAAGAATCTCAGGTAAGCTATTTGCCTTTCATGAGTCCGTTTTGTTACTTTCAACATAAACACTTTTTTTTTTTTTAAGTAACAACCAAACCACTAGTGGATGATTTAATGAGCAAAATGTTCCTTCTCCTTGTGAAGGAAAACAAAGGATGTCACCAGCTGCTTAACTGTGATGCGTGGGAAGGGATTTAGTCAATACTTGTTCCTCTGCTCTTACCAACTGCTTCTCATGTCCTTGTTCCTTCATTTCCCCTTTCACAGACTGGTCATTTAGTGGTTTCTTTTAATTCACTTCTGCCCTTATGGGCAAAATTACAACATTTAACGGTGCTTGAATTGCTAGGCCTTTTTCCCTTTAGAATAAAATTTGAGACAAAATTTGAAATGTGAATGGGCGCATTATACAAACTATATTTCGATTAATGCAAGTTATCTTCCTGTCTTTATGTTTTCCCAAAAATATCCACAAACTTTATTAACAGAATTTGCTTTAAGCAGCTTTTTTTTTTTATGTATTGGTGAGATTTTTAGGGCAAATAGAAATGTTATAAATGCTGGATAGCTGTGAACTTGCTTCCAACAGTTATTTAATTCTCATGAGTCTTTGCTATTCAGTACATGAAAGAAGAATCTCAAAGGCTATTGTAATTTTAAGAGTTGATAGTAGATGAGGGATTTAGACTTTAATGTTAATTTCCTTCCTTTCCCTTACCTTTACAGAGGAAACATTCAAAATAATAGGCTGAAGAGATTATGAGACTAAACAGGGTGGTTCATACAGAGAAATGATACAAAGATGAATCATGGGAAATAATTCTATTAATTCACCTGCTATTTGAATTGAAGCTTACATCACTTAAAGTGACAGGGGTTTAGGGACTTCTGTGTTCTTCCTGGCTGTGATATTGCAAATGAAAGATGTTTATTATTTCTCTCTTGCTCCCTACATGTCTATATTTTTTGTATGTGAGATCATAATCTGGCACTATTCTTTCGGAATCTGAGAGTCGAGAACAACTTGAACCCAGCTCGATGGCTCACATTATTTTATGGAATTCTTCCCTTTCTTACTGCAATTTCTCACCATGTAAAGATACCCTTAAATCAGCAGTTCCCAACTTTTTTGCCACCAGGGACCAGTTTTGTGGAATACATTTTCCCATGGGCGGGGAGTTGCAGTGGATGATTTTGGAATGAAAATGTTCCACCTTAGATCATCAGGCGTTAGATTCTCATAAGGAGCACATAACCTAGATCCCTGGCATGCGCAATTCATAATAGGGTTAATAGGGTTTGCACTCCTATGAGAACCTGATGCTACCTGATCTTATAGAAGGCAGAGCTCAGCTGGTAATGAATGCTCACCTGCTGCTCAGCTCCTGCTATGCCCCTTTGTTCCTAACAAGGCCCAGACCAATACAGGTCTGTGGCCTGGGGTTGGGGACCCCTGCTTTAAATGGTTTTCAGGCTATGTAGCGTTCTATCAGATCAAACTGAATATTTCCCTGCAAAAAAATTGGTAGCATTGTTTCAAAAATCTTGATTAAAGCTTATGGCAGTCCATCAATTTTATTACTTTCCAATAATTTCTTTGAAAAATTGCTTTGCTTTTAACTGGATTGTCTTAAACAGATCCAATTGATATACATGAAGATTATTTCCTTTTGGAAACTCTAACCTTTCAATTACTGTTTATATTAGTGATTGCTATTTAATATTCCTTTACACTTTATGGATTAAACATATACATATCACATATGCAATTTTGTTAATATATTTATATTTGCGTTTAATTTCATGTGGCAGTAAATAGAATTAATGGTATACACACAAATGCATGCACACAAATTAGCTAATAAATCTCATAGATAAAGAACCTGAGATTTGGCGAAAGAGGTGAAGTGATTTTTCCCAATGTTGTATATTCAGGAAGTGGCTCAGCTAGTTTGCAGACTCAGGTGTGTGTACTCTTTGTCCAATGTCATCTCTGCTTACATTATTTTGTCCAGTGATAATTGCCGAGATTGCTTTTCTTTTTAACATATTGTGTAGCTTATTTGCATTTCTGTTATAATTTTTTCGCATCTATGTTTCTAATTTATCTGATTTTCAAGCTGCTTGTGGATTATAAACTAGACAATTGCTTCAAAACCTATAGTCAATAATCACTAAATTGATGATTTTCCCATGGGTAGTTTTAGATTTTCAACTTACAGATCAACTTATTTAACCGATAGCTGCCATTCTAATTAGTGATACCTAGTCATTTAGCGGTAGATGTTTATGAAAATTAGCCTTGAATACAAAAGAGCACAAACCAACACACATTTTCAACCCATTAAGCTCACTGAACACTTACCACTTTAGACCCTGAACACTTACCACTTTAGACAATATTGGGGGAAATTATGAATGAATTATTAAAATTTTTGAAATATGCAAGTTTCCTAAACATTGTAGAGTATGAAGTATAGCATAATAAAATGGCCATATTTTAAAATAAATGCGGCTCTGATTTCAAGTACTGACAGTAAACTGTCCTGCCAAAATTATTTACTGGGCAACTACTATGAAAAAAGTAGTGCGGGGTAGTGGAAGGAAATGGGATTTTCCGTTAAACTGTTCTCGATTTGGATCTGGGCAAGCTGTGGAATTTCCGAATGCAGTTTTCCCAATTTTATTAATATTTCTGAACATCTCTTGTCATAAAGTAGTGGTAATAATACTCTCTCCATAGGGGATTAAATGAGATTAGGTAAGTAAACTGCCCATCATGAAATAGCTGATCAGTCCCAGCCTGCCCCTGCTCTTCACTGCTTTCCTCAACACCTTTCTGAGCTATAGCAAAGAGAAATGATAGACTACGAATGAAAATTATTGAGTTATTTGAAGTGAACTTCATCATAATCTCCTTGTTTATTTTTATTTTTCTTAACTCATTTATACATTATTTATTTCTTTTTTTCATTTTCTTTTTCTTTTGTTTTTTAAAAAATTTTATTGTAGGTTTAGGTGTACATGTTCAAGTTTGTTGTACAGGTAAACGCATGTCATGGAGGTTTGTTGTACAGATTTTTTTGTCGCCCAGGTCCTAAGCCTAGTATCCAATAGATAATTTTTCTGATCCTCTCCTTTCTCCCACCCTCCAACTTCAAGAAGGTCCCAGTGTCTGTTGTTCCCCTTTTTGTATGCATGTCTTCTCATCTTTTACCTCCCACTTACAAGTGAGAATATGTGGTATTTGGTTCTCTGTTCCTGCATTAGTTTGCTAAGGATAATGACCTCCAGCTCTAGCCTTGTTTCTGTAAAGAATATGGTTTTGTTGTTTTTATGTCTGCATAGTTTTCCACAGTGTATGTATACCACATTATCTTTATCCAGTCTGCCACTGATGGGCATTTGGGTTTATTCCATGTCTTTACTATTGTGAATAGTGCTGCAATGAACATCTGTGTACATGTCTTCACAACAGAATGATTCATTTGGAGATATATATACTCCAGTGTGTGTGTGTGTGTGTGTGTGTGTGTATCCAGTAATGAGAGTGCTGAGTCAAACGGTAGTTATTTTTTTTTAGCTCTTTGAGGAATCCTCTTTGAGGAATCACTACACTGCTTTCCACAATAATTGAAATAATTTACACTTTAACCCACAATGTATGAGTGTTTCGTTTTCTCTGCAACCTTGCCAGCAGCTGTTATTTTTTGACATTTTAATAATAGCCATTTTGACTAGTATGAGATGGTATCTCATGGCCATATTTTTCCTACTCATGAGCATGAAATGGTTTTCCATTTGTTTATGTTTTCTCTGAGTTCTGTGAGCATTGTTTTGTAACTCTCATTGTAGAGATTTCTCACCTCCGTGGTTAGCTGTATTCCCAGGTATTTTATTCTTGTGGCAATTGTGAATTGGATTTCATTCCTGATTTGGCTCTCAGCTTGGCTGTTGTTGGTTTATGGAAATACTAGTAATTTTTGTATATTTATTTTGTATCCAACATTGCTAAAGTTGTTTATTAGCTGAAGGAGGTTTTAGGCCAAAATGATGGGTTTTTCAGATATATTAATAGAATAATGTCATCTGCAAACGGGGATAGTTTGACTTCTCCTCTTCCTATTCGGGTTCCCTTTATTTCTCTTGCCTGATTGCTCTGACCAGGGCTGCCCATGTTATGTTGAATATGAATTGTAATAGCTGGTCATCCTTATCTTGTGCCAGTCTTCAAGGGGAAGGAATACTTCCAGCTTTTGCCCATTGAGTATGATCTTGGCTGTGGGGTTTTTGTGGATGGCTCTTATTTTAATGTATGCTCCTTCAATATCTAGTTTTTCTTTATAGTTTTTAACTTTAAGGAATGTTGAATTTATAAAAAGCCTTTTTGCATCTACTGAGATAATCAGGTGGTTTTTATCTTTAGTTCTGTTTATGTGATGAGTCACCTTTATTGATTTGTGTATGTTGAACCACCCTTGCATTTCAGGGCTGAAGCCTACATGATCCTGGTGATTGCTTTTTGATGTGCTTTGGGATTCATTGTGCAAGTATTTTGTTGAGAATTTTTGCATAAATGTTCATCAAGGATAATAGTGTGAAGTTTGTGTGTGTGTGTGTGTGTCTTCTAAGTTTTGATATCAGGATGATGCTGGCCTCATAGAATGAGTTAGGGAGGAGTCTTCCTTTTCTATTTCTTGAAATAGTTTCAGTAGGAATGGTACTACCTCTTCTTTGTATATCTGGTAGAATTTGACTGTATACATCATATATTACTTAAGTGCTTACAGTTTGTCAGGTAATGTTTGATAAATGGAGTCAATAAGGAAATAGTGCTTAAATTACTAGCTAACATCATAAAGTTCTCTTGTCTTACTCCAGTTTAGAGCTTTTTTTTTCATTGCACAGTGTATAGCAAGAAAAAACAGTCATGCAAATAAAACAAGAGGGGACTCTGTAAAATAATGAATAATTGGTTATAAGATAAAATAATACGATACAATACAATAAATAATAAATTATTGTAAAATAATATGTAATTGAAATTAAACCTGTTACCCATAAATGTTTGAGGATCTTAACAAATGGATTGACCAACCAAGCTGGAATAAGATAGGAGCCAATGGGCTTTGAGGCTTGGAAGACACAAATGTTTCTTGCAGTGAAGGCATGGAGGCAGGAAATTGCATGATCTTATCTAATGGTGAAGTGGCCCAACCTAATGAATGGAAGGTCTTATTATAAAGTTATGTAAAAGAAGGCTATTAGGTGGAGGCAAAATTTGATTTAGGGGACCTTAAGAATTAAACAGAAATGATTTTTCATAATAAAAATAGCTGTTATTTATTCCACATTAATTGTGTGTCGGGTATTGTTCTAAATAATATGTTAAATCATTTAATTCCTATAGCAACATTATAATGTAGATATTATTATTATTACTATTTTACAGAGGAAAAAACTGAAGTAGAACAAGTTTAAATCATTTGACCAAGGCCTTATGACTAAGATGTTGCAGAGCTGGTGTTTGAATTCAAGCAGCCTGACTCTAGAGTCCATACTCTTATCACTACTGTTAAAATACTTGTTAAGGTGTAGTGCAGGTAAAAAATGGAACTTTTAAATCAAGGGATGGACACAATTAAAGCTTACATACACACTTTCTAAATTAAAGTGTATCTATATGTACTTTAATGTATATAAATATACTTAATATATTAAAAATAGATGTATATATCAGCTTTAATTTAGAAGAGAGAGAGTGTGTGTGTGCATGTGTGCATATACCCTTCTATACAGAAAAAAGTGTATATTAACGAAGAGTAAGGGTCAGGGATTCCAGGGGGTATTTCAGTATGGGTCAATGGGTATGTGGCTTAGGATGCTCTTATTAGTATGGAGCAATTTGCAGTTTTCTATATGTGCTTTATACAAAAGAAATTCTAAATTGCCCCAAGATATCAAGGCTGACTGGCTGGAAGAAGGATGGTGTCATTAACTAAAATGGAGAAGTTAGGGCAGGTGGTAGGTTTTGGGGAAAACACAATGAATTTGGCTTTATGAATAAGGAATTTTATTTAGTGCTTGAAACTTTGAAGCTGGCACCTGGAAAGGATTGAGAGAGGGATACCTGAGTTTGGGAATCATTAGCAAGGAGGTGATAAGGAAATCACGAGAATAGATCCACTCTCTAAGGGAGAGACTGTGAAGAGGAAAGAGCAGATGGCAGAAGGAGTGGGTTAATTAGTAACACCAACTAATGGCTAACCAAGGGTTTCCAAGGAAAGTACCTGCCAGATTTGTTTAAACAACAGCTCTTTAATTATGTTTACACTAGTAATTTGCTTAGGCACACCCTGTCTTCCCCTCCCTCCTCCACCACATCTTTTGTGGAATAGGGTAACTTTGGATCAGTTTCAACAATAGAACGTTAATAGAAATAGAAAATTAATAGAAATGAAAAACAAATAAATGCAGTTTTTTAAATTAATTTTTATTTTTTTAAGGCTAGTGAAGTGAAGCAGTGGGAGTGGAGAAGGAACAAAGAAATCTGTAACTGGCTGTGATCGATTAGTTGTAAGTGCTACTGCACTGGGACCAGCCATAAATGCAGTTTTTATTGAATGTATCTGATCTCCACCTTCCTGGCCATCACCTTTCTCTTTTAACTGAGTATGTTTTGCTTATCTCCCCAAAGGAGCATACTATTCTCATTTTGTACCTTATTGCTCCTAAAAGCTTCTTTTTATTTTTTTACATAAAGGATAATTAAAAGGAATTTAGTGTCTCAGTGTTTTACCCATCATGGATTTAATAGGTCTAGTTTATTAAGAAGCTTACATATACTGCCTTTTCTCTTTTCTCCTTAAAATAGTTATAACAATCTCTTACTCCTTTTGAATTTTATAGCTCTTAGCTTCCTCTGGAAACACTTCACTTCATGTATCATTTTTTTTGTTTATCACCATTTTATCCTTTACTCTCCAGTCTTAAGACATATAAAAAACATTTATTGACACTTTTTGCTTTTCTGTTAGGAATAAAAAAGTATTTACATATAGAACAAACTTTCCTTTGATATTCTATGTCAAATTCTATATGTATATAGAATAAAATATTAAATCTTTTATTCCGATACATAATCCTTTAAATTGACTTCTTGCAACTGATTTTCCTGCATTAAGCATATTCTATTAGTAAAAGCTTAATTTACTAATTGTCACCTGAAACTGTTATTTTCAGATTATATTATATCCTGATTCTTTCCTTTTTTTACAAAAAAAATTGACACTAATTCCTTCAAAAGTGTCTATTCCTTTTTTTGACCCTTGCAAATCTTTGATGATACTTGATTAATACATGTGGCTCAATAATTTTATTAATAAAAACTTATCATATTACTATGATTTTCACCTTAATTACTGAGAAGTGAACCCTAGATTTGTATTCTTCATTTCAATCTTGCAGAATGATTTTCAACTTCTTCTGATAGAGCTTTAGTCAAGCATCTCCCTCTTTACAGTCACATTGCTTATAGGGTCCATGTCCTTTGTTTCCTCTTTTATTAATTCCAGATGGCCTGGGCTCTATTTGGCCCATGTATCATGAAGAGCTACCTTAACCTCCCTTAGGATTTCAGATCACAGAGCTGGAGGCACTGACTGTAGTCTCCCTAAAGGAGAGGTGACACCTTTAGCACTTCTGTGGGTGCTGCAAATCTCTGCAAACCATGAAGAGGGGGAGCTGGACAGAACTTGCTTATCTGCCAGCTTAGGCTTTGAAATTTGTTGATGCTGATCTATGATTGGAATCATCTGCTTTAAGGTAGCATTTCCCAGAATGAATTCCTGAATGCTATAATATATTAATAAATATTAAAAGTAAAAAGTGTCACATAAAATTCTGACTTAAACTATGTTGAGTGTTTGCCTTTGCTCTCTGATATCTCAAGGCCTTCAAATATACTAATATGTAGTGTAAAGCTCTGTGAAAAATATATTGTGTCTTCTGCATCTCAAACTGTTTTGTTCCTTCTTGTATATTAGAAGACCATTTCCTCAGACCACATTTTATTAAGTGCAGGCATGGACAAAAGATTCCAATATATAAACTTTTTTTAGTGGGTTGATCAATTTTTTTAAATTTGCTTTCCTTCATCTTAGGTTAACATTATGTAATCTGTTTAGCCTTTTAAGTGTGAATATTTAAATGGCATTTTAAATTTTTAAAAATTAAATTAAAAAATTCTGATGACTGAGTAGAAAATGAACTGTGAGGTTAAAAGAGGTTATTGTAGAAGTGTAGGTGATAGATTATAGTGTCATAGGGAAGGGTAGTAACTATTGAGGAGAATATATTTTGGAAATATAATTGACAGGAATTACTTATGGATGGTATCTAGGGATACACTTATGTTTTTGGACTAACCAAATGACTGGATGAAGGTTTCATTTACTGAGATGGGGAATTTTAGAATAGGCAGAGCTTTGGTAGAGAGAGTATCTGTGGATCAAGATTTCTTGTTTATTAATGCAAAGTCTGGGTTGTAGGGCAGCAATCAAATGCAAATATCAAGCAGAAAGCTGGATGTAGAAGTCTGGCCTTATTGTAGAGGTCATACACTGAACAATATATTTGGAATCCATTGCCATAGAGATAGCACTTAACTTTATGAGACTATATGATATTACCTAGGTAAAAAAATTTAAAACATGAAAGAAAGAAGGCCCATAGCTGCAACTTGAGGTCAGACTCTCCCTACCTTTTCACAGGGATTAAGAACTGTGGCTACTCAAAGAAACTGCAACTATATTCTAGAGTTGGCTCTGTCTTAGCTCTTATGTTCCGTAGGCTCCTCAAGATTTGGGTAACTAGGTTCTGAGGAGAGGTCCATTACAATCAGCTTGCTGGCTTTATCTGAGACTTTCTTCAGTTTTCTGGAAATTGGAGTTTTTTAGGAGATCTTAGATGCTATAAGCCAATCTATTTGAATATTATATTCTTCCAAATGAGCAGCTCTTGAGGTGCTGATCTTAGGTGTGTTAGTTTCCTAGGATTGCCAGTACAAAATACCACAAACCCTATGACTTAACAAAAATATATTATATTACAGTTGTAGAAGTTAGTTTGAAATCAACATGTCTGCAAGGCTATGCTCCTTCCCAAGGCTCTAGGGGAGAATACTTCCTAGCTTCCGGTGGTGGCTGTTCGTCATTGGTATTTCAAGGCTTGTTGCCACTGTATGTTGATCTCTGCTTTCATTTATTATGTGGTATTCTCCTTAGGTGTGTCTGTGTTTTTGTGTCCCTTCTCCTCTTCTGATAAGGACACTAGCCATTTTGAATTAGGACTTATAACCTAATTATAAGTCCTAACTTGATAATAACCTCATCCTAACTTGATTTCATCTGTTAAGACACTTTTTCCAAATGAATTATGTCCTCAAGTTCCAGGGGTAAGGACTTCAACATATTCTGGGGGAAGTGGGGAACAATTCTAGCCATTCCAGTTGATATGGAGATAGGATTTAAGATTTAGCTAAGTGTTGAGAAAACATCCCAACATCCCATCGTTTTCTTGGCATGAGGATATGGACCCAGCTTTGGTTACTGCAGAATTTTCACAAATCCCACAAAGGAGGCTCCATTCCTTCAAAGAGGACTCTGACTCTTAACTGTGTAACAGAATAAGATTTTGTTATACTTTCACTCTTGGAAATTTATTTTGCCCCATTATACTTTTTCACTGAGGTGTCCAGACATAACTCATAAACTTTACAAGTAGATAAAATGAAAAGAACCATTATCTATTAACAGACTTTTATACTACAGTAACTAAGGACCTTGAATAAAACAATAGAATTGGAAGAATAGCTTCTCTTTCCAAATTTTTCCTAAATCAGAAAGAGATAAAGATTTTATTATCTGGGAAAGAAGCAAATAATTCTAAAAAAAAGCAATATATTAAAACTGAGGAGAAAAAACAATAGAAGAAGTTGCTGGTATGGATGTCTGAGAGGAGGCCCTACCTTTGCCTCCTTGGGTTGTGAAAGCAATAGAATTTTCATATAGATTCAGGACTATGAGAGTAAAGGAGACCGGTACTCACTTAACTGGGAACTCTGGGTGTGACAGCCTTACAGATTTTCTTTATTTAACATGATGTGGAATCTCCATAAAAGATAGTTCAAGAGGTATTGAACAGAGAGAGCCTGGGATAGCTTCAGAGTGTGTAAGCAGTATTTTCTGTAAATCTGAGAAGGGTGAAAATGGATAGCTGAAAGGGCAAACTGGTTGACTTAAGGTCTTGAGGGATGGATGAAGGGTCGACTATTCAGCTAGCTATTACTAGGAATATAAATAATCCTGCAGTTGCTAGCCTAAGATCATAGTAATGATGGAGGAGACAATGTGATACATCTTTTGTTGAATGCCAGAGTTGACAGACAGCTCCCTGGGACCAGATAACCAAACAGCTTGGTGTTATGAAGTCTGAGGAATGGAGATGGAACTCCATGGGAAAAGACTCTGGGATGTTACAGAGTGAACTCCAAACTAATTAGGATTGCCTTTTCTACTACCAGACAGAACGAGGCCTCTAGGATAGGAACTAAATTCATTTATGAAAAAATAAACTTCATTTGTTGCTTTGTGAGTTTATGGTCTGAAATATTATACCCACTAAACCTTTGCAATAAAGTTTTTCCCAGTGTACAGAGAACCTCAAGGTACTCTGCATGAGGACATACCTATGGATTAGATAGTAATCCTTTAGGAAACAGGGCCAGATTTCTGCCATGATTTTATGTCAAGTGCATGACATAGTAATGTAGGATGCTGTGACGGGGACATACTTGATTAATAATGAATGAGTAATTAGATGTCTGTTTTCTAGCTCCAAAGGAATCCCACAGCATAGTAAAATGAAACTTACCACATGTAAGAGAGCATGGAAGGCAATGACAAATGCAGCTGGTACCATTAACCTTCTCAAAGAAGTAGCCAAGACTCTGAAGTTTTGTACATATTGGCTCAAGGAGTAATAAAATGCCCGTCAACATTTCTGAGCCCTAATTGTCTCACACATAGCACAGAAATAGTTTAATATCTCTTCAACTTCTTTCTAGCTATCTAGTTTTATATTTTTATTAATATATAAAATATTTAATATAATAACTGACATTTGTGGTAAGTACAAAGATGTTAAGTTCAGCTTTTTACATATTTATCTCATTTAAGCAATGCAGTAATTCTAAGGGGTAGAATTACTCTTCCCATTTTTCAAACAAGGAACCTATGGCTGCGAGATGATTGGTAACTCAGAATCCTATAGCTGGCTAGTGCTAAGACACAAACCCAAGCCTTGCTTTTCACCATTGTGCTATATTGCTTCCAAACTGTGAAAAATGTACAGGCACATCTCATTTTATGAGATATTAAGATTATTATTTTTTTAAACAAAGTGAAGGTTTGTGGCAGTCCTGTGTTGAAGAAGTCTATTGGCACCATTTTTCCAATAGTGAAAAATGTACAGGCACATCTCATTTTATGAGATATTAAGATTATTATTTTTTTAAACAAAGTGAAGGTTTGTGGCAGTCCTGTGTTGAACAAGTCTATTGGCACCATTTTTCCAATAGCACGTGCTCACTTCATGTGCTTGATATCTCTGTCACATTTTGCTGTTTCTCACAATATTTCAAACTTTTTTGTTATTATACTTTTATGATGATCTATGATCAATAATTTTTGCAGTTACTAATGTCATTGTTTTAGGGTGCTACAAACCATCTCCATATGAGACAGCAGACTTAATCAGTAAATGTAGAGTATGTTCTGACTGCTCTACCAAGCAGCCATTCCACCATTTTTCTTCCTCTCCATGGGCCTCCCTATTCCCTGAGGGTAACAGTATTTAAATTAGTCCCAATCATAACCTCTCAATGGCCTCTAATTTTTCAAGTGAAAGGAAAATCACACAGCAGACTTCTAATCAAAAGCTGGAAATAATTAAGCTTAGTGAGGAAGGCATGTCCAAAGCGGAGACAGGGCCCAGCATGGTGGCTAATGCCTGTAATGCCAGCACTGTGTGAGGATGAGGTGGTAGGAATGCTTGAGACCAGGAGTTTGAGACCAGCCTAAGCAAAGTAGTGAAACTCTGTGTTTATTAAAAAATAAAAAATTTAGCTGGGTGTGGTGGTGTGTTCCTATAGTCCCAGCTACTCTGGAGGCTGCCGTGGGGAGATTGCTTGAGCCCAGAAATTTGAGGCTGCACAGCACTTCAGCCTGGGCAACACAGCAAGACTCTGTTTGAACAAAGAAAGAAAGAGGAAAAAGAAAAGAAGAAACAAAAAGCTCATATAGGCTGAAAGCTATGCCTATGGCACCAAATAGTTAGCAAAGTTGTGAATGCAAAGGAAGAGTTCCTGAAGGAAATTAAGTGTTACTCCAGTGAACATGTGAATAAGAAAGTGAAACAGGCTTATTGCTGATATGGAAAAAGCTTTTCGTGGTCTGGACCGAAGCTCAAACCAGCCACAGCATTTCATTAAGCCAAAGCCTAATGCAGAGCAAGGCCACAACTCACTTCAGTTCCATGAAAACTAAGAGAGGTGAGGAAATTGCAAAAGAAAAGTTTGGAACAGCTTTCTACTGCATGAAGATGCCATCTAGAACTTTCATAGCTAGAGAGAAGAAATTAATGACTGGCTTCAAAGCATCAAAGGGGCAGGCTGACTTTCTTGTTAGGGGCTAATGCAACTGGTGACTTTAAGTTAAAGCCAGTGTTCATTTACCATTCCTAAAATCCTAGAGCTTTTAAGAATTATGCTAAATCTACTCGGCCTTTGCTCTATAAATGGAACAACAAAGCTTGGTGAGAGCACATCTCTTTATAGTGTGGTGTGCTGAATATTTTAAGCCCACAGTTGAGATATACTACTTAGAAAAAGGATTCCTTTCAAAATATTACTGCTCTTTGACAATGCACCTAGTCACTCGAAAGCTCTAATTGTGATGCACAGAAGATTACTCTTGTTTTCATGCCTGCTAACAGCACACTCACTCTGTAGCCTGTGGATTAAGGAATACTTTTGACTTTCAAGTGTTATTACTCGAGAAATACCTTTGTTAACACTACAGTGGCCATAGATAGTGATTCCTCTGGTAGAAATAAACAAAGTAAACTAAAAACCATCTGGAAGGGATTCATTATTGTAGATGCTATTGATGATATTTACGATTCATGAGAGGAGGTCAAAATATCAATAGGACTTTGGAAGAAGTTGATTACAACCTGATGGATGACGTTCAGGGGTTCAAGACTGCAGGGGAGAAAGTAAGTGCAGATGTGGCGAAAATAGCAAGAGAATTAGAAGTGGAGCCTGAAGATGTGACTGGGTTGTTGTAATCTCATGATCAAACTTGAATGAGTGGGGGGAGTTGTTTCTTGTGGATGAGAAAAGAAAGGGGTTTCTTCAGAAGAAATCTATTCCTGGTAAGGATGCTGTGAATATTGTTGGATGACAGAGAAGGATTTAGAATATTCCATAAGGATTTAGAATATTCTTACAAACTCAGCAGCAACAGGGTTTGAGAAGATTGAATCTAGTTTCAAAAGTTTTGCTGTGCATAAAACTCTGCCAAATAGCACTGTATGCTCAGAGAAATCTTTCATGAAAGGAAGAGTCAGTCAATGTGGCAAATTTAATTGTTTTGTCTTAAGAAATGACCACAATCATCTCAACCTTCAGCAACCACCACTCTGATCAACATCGAGGCAACACCCTTTACCCACAAAAATATTATGCCTTGCTGAAGGCTCAGATGTTGTTAGCATATTTTAGCAATAAAATGTTTTTAATTGAGGTGTGTACATTGTTTTTTATACATAATGCCATTGCATACTTAATAGACTATTGTATATTCACTGTACACACACACACACACATACACTATATATAGAAACAGAACTATTATATGCACTGGAAAACTAAAAATTTAATGTAACTTGCTTTATTGTGATATTTGCTTTATAGCAGTGGTCTGGAAACAAATTCCCAATACATCCAAGGTTGGCAGGTACTTGGAAACTATTTGCTTTTAATTTTTTATTTTAAAATATCAAGTACTCAGTATTTTAATCACCCCTATAATATCTACCTGCTTCAGTTGTTGCCGTCTTCCTTTCTATCCCAGCCTATCTTATATGACAGAGAGTGGCGGAACAGTCCTGCCAAGATAATAACTGCAAACCAGTGAATCTGTTGAAGCCAGTGAGGGCAGAGAGGAAAATTGCTGCCAAGAGAGGTCACTGAAACCCATCTGTGTTTGTCTCCTTCTCCTGATTGCAGAGCTCGGTCTTGTTGACCATATCTAGGCTACAATAAGTGCTAAAGAAAGCCTAACCATTCCTGCAGAATGCTTTTGGTCAGACCAGTTGCTTATGGAAAGCATCACACAAACATGCCCTTTTAGCTCTTGGTACTCTCAGTGCTGTTGAGGAGGCTACTCCACTGGTGCACATCTCTCTCCTTCATCCTTATAAAAGCTGGCTTCAGGTGCTATTAAACACTGAGTGTCTAGATTGCTGAAATGGATAGAATAGCATTTTAAAACACTACTTCATGCAATATTTATATCCCCTTTTTCTTCCTAGCTCAAAATGGGACTTTAAAATTGCCTACTGCCCTGCTTTCAACTTCACCTTGTGCATTGCTCTACCTTGTTCCCTACAATGTACAAGTCCCAGCAGGGCTATAGCTAGGTATGAGTTAATTAGGCGTACATTTCTGAAAACCTGCTTTTCCGTAGTATGAATCTCTCTATTCCAACTCAGTCTGCTGAATTGTCCTCTTTCTTTCCAAGCTCTCTCTTCCTATTTATCCTGAGGAAAGGCAGGCATGTTCCTGAGGGTGAAATTCAATTGATAGAATGAGAACTGTTCTCTGAACATGATGTAAATGCTTTATCACTTGCAGCCGTGCATTAGGGTTCCCCATACGTGACAGGCCTCTGCTTCCAATATTCAGGGCTTGCTGAATATACTGGAGACGACTGCCCGACCCTTTTTTGAACAGTCTTTTCTGCTCATAGTATAGTTGTAGACCAGGGTTCAGCAAACAGCAGCTTAAGGAACCAATCCTGTCCTGTCCCTATTTTTGTAAATAAAGTTCTATTTTCACAAAGCCGTATCTATTCATTTATGTATTTTCTATGGTTGCTTTTGTGCTACAACAGCAGAATTGAGGGATTTTGACAGAGAACCTGTGGTTCCCAACATCTAAAATATTTACTATGTAGCATGTATTAGTCCATTTTCACACTGCTGATAAAGACATACCCAAGACTGGGCAATTTACAAAGAAAAGAAGTTTAACGGAGAACTCACAGTTCCATGGGGCTGGGGAAGCCTCACAATCATGGCAGAAGGCAAGGAAAAACAACTCGCATCTTACATGGATGGCAGCAAGCAAAGAGCTTGTTCAGGGAAACTCCCCTTTTTGAAACCATCATATCTTGTGAGACTTACTATCACAAGAACAGCATAGCAAAGACCTACCCCCACGTTTCAGTTACCTCCCCCTGGGTCTCCCCACAACACGTGGGAATTCATGATGACATTTGGGTGGGGACACAGCCAAACCATATTATAGCTTCTTTACAGAGAAAAATTTACCAACTCTTGGTGTAGACTATTGTCATGACCCTCATTGCGCAGTTTCCGTAACACAAATGATCAATACTCACTGGAAAGCGAGACAATCTCCTCTAGAGAGCTTATCTCTTCTAATTAGAGTCTCTCCTCTGGGAACTTGGGATGACAGTAGTCAGGTAATAGTAGGAGCATCCATATCAAAATTAAAGAATGAAGCCAATCTGTAGAGAGAAATAGATGTAAGATCTTGCTTCCCTGAGAGAACAGAAAGTTGAAAATAGCAGGGGTTTTGGCTACTGCTGACTTTCCTGTTCTTGGTTCCAGTTTTTCACAAAGCCCAGCTGCATATTTTGACCTTGGGTTTCAACAGACAACCCTCTGTGCTTTCAATAAATTTCCCTTTTCCCTTAAGTTCATTTTGTCACCAAGTCAGTGAGTTTAGGCCTTAGGTATACCTAGGGTTTTCATTCAACATTCTTTCTTTTATAAAGTTTGCTTCATTTTTCCTGGGCTGCACAGTTCTTTTCTTGGACAGCAAAACTCAGGGATATAATATCTGACAGCAACATTAATTAGATTGGGCATTGATTCCCGTGGAGGGAAGAGTGGGTGCTGGTTCGAGAACAGGGTTAGGAAATGATCGCCTTGTGATAATTTGGGACTTTTTCAATGCAGAAAAGTGTAGAACACTTCACTACTTTTACTTTTGTGTTTTTGTGACAGTAGAGATGAAAAACAGTTTTTGGTTTTTTTTTTTTGAGACAGAGTTTTGCTCTTGTTACCCAGGCTGGAGTACAATGGCGCGATCTCGGCTCACCGCAACCTCCGCCTCCTGGGTTCAGGCAATTCTCTTGCCTCAGCCTCCTGAGTAGCTGGGATTACAGGCACATGCCACCGTGCCCAGCTAATTTTTTATATTTTTAGTAGAGACAGGGTTTCACCATGTTGACCAGGATGGTCTCGATCTCTTGACCTCGTGATCCACCTGCCTCGGCCTCCCACAGTGCTGGGATTACAGGCTTGAGCCAGCGTGCCTGGCCCCGAAAGACAGTATTTTTTATTAGCTTCACAGTAGCATGGCCCTGCCTGATTTATTCCAATTTAATGTTTTTGGCCTCACTAATTCTGTGATTTTTTAAGTAGTATTTGGATTCTCCAAATGCATTCCCAAATATACTATACAGGGAAGAGAAAAAAAATTTCTGGACATTGGAAGCCTTTTTAATATCTAATTCACATGATAAACAACAGAGAAAATGACATTTTGATTTAGGCTGATAAATGTGATGTCCTGTTACCAGACCTTTCCTTTTTGCATTGAATTCGTTAATAATTTACTTTAAAATTTGGGTCTCATGAACTCTTTGAAAAGAAGCACAGCAAACAAACAACAACCAGTAAGATCATTATGAGGTGCAGCTGTTAAAATACTCTTATTAGATCTATTCTTTCTTTAAAAATTATAATCTTTTATCCTTAGAGGCAGACATTTGATGAAGGCCCAGCTTGAGAAGGAAGTGATAAAATTTAGAAGGCAGAGCAGTTACTGATCTCTGGTGCTTCAAACCTTTGTAGGATTAACAGAACTTAAAATTTTTCTTCTCTGTGACAATAAGGCACTGCCCTCATAAAATGCTTTAAAAACAATTAATGCTTTTCTTAAAAGGTTTTAAGTATTACTTCGTGGGTTCTTGAGAACCGTAAAGTTAGATCGAGAAGAGGTACACTGGCTATTTAGAGAACCATCAGCTGTCTCAAAGTTTGTACATCTTCCTCACCTAGTAGAATACTTTTTAATGCAGCATCCTGTTAACTTGAGAAACCGTAAGACTCCTGTACTCACGTTATTTGAAGTTTTCAAAAATTCAAGATGTATGTCACCTGACTTTAATGTATCTTACAGATTTGAAGATGTATAAATTTGTTCTCTTCAGTCTTTCCCCCTTGGTAATTTTAGGTAATGTTCTGATGATATTTATATACCTTATATTTGTCTGCAGATTATTTTAAAAAACGTTTTACAAACAAATACTGCCTTCTGTGTGTTAGACACAGTTGTACATAAGCACTTTATAAAAAGCAGCTCATTTAACCCTTACAAGCATAAGAAGGGTTATTACCTGTGTGCAGCTGAGGAAACTGAGACGTTAGATTGTCCAGTGTTTGCTTTGCTGCCAGTCAAGTGCAGGATCCAGGATTTGGAGCTAAATCGTCCAGGTCCACAGTTAACAGTTTTGACCACTCTGGTTTTGTCAAATGCTCGCATTAACTTCACTTTGTAGAGAGATACAGATTTGACTCCAAAGAAATTGTCTCTTACATTTGCCTTTAGGGTCAGAAATAAGCTTTTTTAAAATTAATAAAACATTATGTCAAGGGAAAAAAAAGAAAGACTCTTTAGTCAGTGAGCTCTGCTGCTCAGGAGTTCAGCCGTCAATGATTTCTAACCACACTACTCTGCCCTGGGCAGAGGAAGAGTTGAAACTGGGCTTCAGGGAGCCAGGAACTTGTTTAAGGTCAACGCCAATTCCAAACTCAGGGGGCTGCAACTTTCCTCTTTTCAGAGGACAGATTGAGGGCAGGGCAGAAATGACCTGTTGAGTGGTCTTATTTATAGACTGCTTTTCTGGGCCCAGTAAGAGGCATATTTACTCTGATTAACCCAGGTTTCTTGCATGACCACAACAGCCTGAAGTTGCCTTATGAGATAAAGGCAAACGGGCCCAAGGTCTTAAGAAAAAAAGTTGTTTCTCAAAAATTTCTCCAACAATCAGAATTGTTTCACTGTTTAATTAATTTAATTTTTTACCATTACAAATTTAAAAACTTGATTTGACTTAAGTTTTAGTTGCACACATTGTGGCTTATTTGCACACATTGTGGCTTATTTGCCATTTACTAAGAAATATGTAGATACTGGAATAATCTCACATTTTTTTTCTGTCTTCCTTTCTTGTTTCTTTTGTCGTTCCTTCCTATGCTCCCTTCCTCCTCCTTGTTTCTTTCTTTGAGTCAAGGAAATAAATTCATTGAATATCTACTGTGGCCAGGAACTTCTTTTAACATTAGGGATAACAAGGTGATAGAGGTCACAATACTCACTGTTAAGTAGTTCCAAGTTTCATGGAAGAGGCAGACATCAAAACAAATAAATGTAAACCAACAAAATGAACCCTCAAATGGGGACAATTCCAGTGACTCCTGGCATGGGCATCCCTCATGCCAGGATTCAACACTGAAGAATTAACAGGTGAATCAAGAAAACAGGCAAGAGCAGAGTAGAGGGAAGCCATCATCAGTGCCTGGCGTCAAAGGAAACCCATGAGTACAGTTAATCTCAGGATCCTGAGGTGTTCCAAAGAAGCAATGGTGAGTAGGTGGCGGAAAAATCTGTTGGAGGTTTATTTTTCTTCTGCTTGACTATGTCTTGCCATCACAGATTTCTTTTATAGGAGTAGAAATTGTTGTGGGACCTTTTTTTCCCCTTATTTAGTTCAGCTAAAGATGGGGGTCCTTATCACATGGCCATGAAAATTTAGGCTCACAGACAATTTAAAGAGTGAGAAAAATGGGATTTATTGGGCAAAAAGGGGTAACAGAGACTCTTAGCAAAGCGAGAGTGTGCTTCCTGCCCTTGGGCTTCCCGCCTGGCTGATTGAATTCCAGGTTCCACCCGGAGAGAGGAGGGACAAGGCTCCTCCCCATGACAAATGGTGGGAACTTCTGTGGCTCCACATCACTGTGTTTCTCCCAGTGCATGGGTCGGTTGGAGGCTCTGCCAGGGAGCCCTTCCCACCTGGCTGTCTCAAATGACAAGATTGCCACACAGACAACTTGTGTCTGTACTATCGATGATGGGTTGCATAGGACATGAAAGGAACACACAGTAGGCAGTGATTTATTCTGCCCATGAGAACGTGAGAAACTTTGCTAAAGGGGTTGTTCATTGCTGGAAGTTAGCCTTGTAGACTAATAAACAGCACTTCTCCAGGAAGAGAGTTGGGAAGTGGGAGTGGAAAGAGTGGTAGATGCTGAAGGCAAAAGTGCGTGGCAAATTTAAAAAAGGCTGACTTGTTCTTTTGACCGTGGTTGGAATATGACTCCCTCCTGACCCTGTTGTTTTGATCTGCCTAGCTCACTCTCATACTCCAGTCATGTCCTGTGGTCAGGTGGGGATGTCAGTTGCAGCACTCCCTCACTCCTCTGTGAGGGTGGACCAAGGACTCAGGAACAGCCAGTCAAAATTCCTTTTCCCCTGACCACACTGATTCTGTAGAGGTGTTGGATGTCAGAGTCTGCCTATTTGATTTTGTGTTCTGGCCCTGCCACGTCTCAACTTGGTGATCTTGGGCAAGTTACTTCACCTCTCTGTGCTTCAGTTTCCCTGTCTCCAAAATGGGGATGATAGTAGGGCTGTTGTGAGGATCAAATCATTTATGTGAAAAGTAGGTGGAATAGTGCTTCAAACATGGTGTACGCTCTCCATGCGGTAGCGTTTTTCTTTTTTAGAGCAGAGGAAGAAGTGTTCTGCATTTTTGGTCAAGGAGTTGGAAGAAAATGAGGTAGGAGTTGCTGCTAGTTATTCTGCCACATGGAGCAGTTTTGTCTGAACCCGGAGTAAATGAGGCCAGCATCTAGGGATCAACAGTATCAAAATAGCCATTCATCTATTTGTCTATTCATGTGTCTGACTATGCATTGACATTTGTTTACTTGTTGTGGAACCAACAAGTTCTTTGACCAGTTTGGGTTAGATTCCCGTCACTTGCTACTGAAAAAGACCGGAATCAGTCAGTATTTATAGAAGGGCATTACAGAAAGTTGAGGTGGAATAGGATTAGTTGGGAAGGGTTGCTGAGTCTGGACTTGATCCTTTAAGCCGTGGTATAGCATTAAAGCTTTCAACAGGGAGTAGCACAATCAGACATGTATTAAACAAGAAAACTCTGTTTGCGGTGTTGAGAATAATTGAGGCTTTTTCATACCTGTAGTTCCATTTCTGCATATGTCAAAATTATGCTATGATGCTGTGATCAGACCATTACTCTAATAAAGGGAGTTTCATCCCACATGACACTATACAGAGATTAACTGCATTGATTCATTTTCATTAAAAGCAACAGTGATAAAATTAGGTGCATAGAGGGGTGAGACTTTACTGGAATAGGAATTGCCTTTCACATGTAAGAGTGTTTGGTTTTTTCATGAGAAACATGGTATACTTACACAATGTTGTATCACTAGGCTGAGCTGCTTTGGAAGAATTTGTGAAGAAGGGGTGTGTGTTCAGGCCCTGTTTTAACATTGCAATATACTTCTAATCTAACTTCAGTTTCTCCTCTGTGTTTCTCTTCCACATAGAACCTTCTATAATAGTACTCTAAGTATATCCTTCCTCTGCTGAGAAGTTTGAGTGGCTCTCTTGTCTGTTAACTACAGTACAAGATCCTCAGCCTGACTGAGGCTACAACCTGGTTCCAGCTGCAGTTTGTTAAAAAGCATTTTGTGGAGTGCCTACTGTGTGCAACGAATAGGCTAGAACAGCTCTGTCTAAAAGAAATATAATTCAAGTCACATACGTAATTTAAAAGTTTTTAGTAGTCATATTAAAAAAGTTTAAATAGATGAACTTAGTTTAAATAATGCATTATATTTAATCTAACATAAAAATATATTAAAAATCAAAATCTAATCAATATTAAAATTTGTTAATGAGATATTTATATTCTTTTAAATATTAAGAATTGAATGTACGTGTTATACTTAGCAGCACATCATCTCAATCAGATGGTAAATTTTCATTGAAAATTCTTTTTTTTTCTTTTTTTTTGAGGTGGAGTCTCGTTCTCTCTTGCCCAGGCTGGAGTGCAGTGGTGCAATCTCAGCTCATTGCACCTCCTCTTCCTGGGTTCAAGTGATTCTCCTGCCTCAGCCTCCCAAGTAGCTGGGACTATAGGCACCTGCCATCACACCTGGCTAATTTTATATTTTTGGTAGAGATGGGGTTTCACCATGTTTGCCACGCTGCTTGAACTCCTGACCTCAGGTAATCTACCTGCCTTGACCTCCCAAAGTGCTGGGGTTACAGGCGTGAGCCACCATGCCCAGTGGAAAATTTCTAATTTATATTTAGATTTCATAAAATGAACAGTTGAAAAATATCTACATATCTAAGTAGTTCAAACATACTTAAAATTTTTTAATAACTGAATCAAGTGGGAGTTTTAAGATTTAATTTTAAATTAAATTAAAAATTCAGTCTCTTAGTCTCCCTAGCCACATTTTAGATGTCACATGTATCTCATGATTGCTGTACTAAACAGCATAATTCTATAAGCACAGGCCCTGCACTCTTTGAGTTAACATTAGCTCACCTTTCCAGCTCTATCTTCTATTTTTTTTCCGACAATGCGGAATGGATTGTACCTGATCTCAAGACCTTTGCTCATCTGTTCAGGTAAGGTTGTTTTGTCCTTCAAAAGGCCTAGCTCTTATCTATTGAAATTCTTTCTACCTTTACGCTAAGCTCAAATGTCAACCCACCCAGGGAAACCATTCTCAACCATCGAAGCAAAAAATGTTCTGCATTCTCTGAACTTCTGTAGCACTTGGATTACATCCTTCTTTTCTTTCTTTTTTCTTTTCTTTTTCTTTTTTTTTTTTGTTAGGCTAGTTAAGTGAAGCAGTGGGAGTGAAGAAGGAGCAAAGAAACCTGTAACTGGTTGTAATAAAGTAGTTGTAAACACCCTTGCACTTGGACCAGCTGATTATACCTTTCTTTTGACACTGATTACATACCTCTTTGTGGTATGTGGAGTCACATAAACTCAGGTTTGAAATCTGGTCCTGCCACTCACTGGCTGTATGAGTTTAGGCAACTTCCTTAACTTTTCAAAGCTTCATTTTCATCATCTGCCAAATGATGAGTTTTCTCATTATCTATGCGGTCTTAAAGATGAGCTTTACTACAACTTAATGGAGTTGTTGAGGTGAAATAAAGTTGAAAAAGTGCTTAGCTCGGGATTCAACCTATTAGTAGAATATTTATGTGTATGTATATATACATATATACACACATACATACATATATACTATGCATATATTTGTATATGTATGCAAATATATTTAAGTGCTGTGTATGTATGTGTGTGTATCCATATATGTGCTGGATATATGCTACTAATAGATTATTATATAGTAGTATATACATATACTACTTATATATATGTTTATGTGTATAGTACACTACAATAAATATTATATATTAGTGGATATTCACAGATACTTTAATATTTTATATATATTTAAATACAATATTATACTAATTATAGCATTAATATTAATAGTATATATACACACACACACACACACATTATCTCCCTAAGTAAAATAATTTACAAATTATAATGATAATGATACTGATAATATTAATAAGAAGCTTACGTTAGAGGCTGTTCAGTGACTTTATATATTATATTCACTGCACCAATTATTTTGAAGTATGGTGAATTATTATCCTCACTATGCAGATGAGACAACTAAAGCAAAAATTGATAAAATGGCTTGCCTAATGTCACACAGCAAGAAAGGAATGTAGTTTGTATTTAAATAATAGAAGAGATAGAATATAGTTTGAATATATTTTATTAATTTTTGATTTTATATAGTTTTGGAAGTTGTACAGAGGAGTCAGCAAAAAATTTGGAATCAAACACTTGATTTTGAATGCTGACTCTGTAAATGATGAAAGATCTCCACCTTGGCAGCCTATTTAATCTCTCTGAGCCTCAAGTTCTTGTACTGTCAAATGGAGTAATAAAACCAGCCACGCAAAGATAACGTAGGGGTTAATACACAGTGCTTGGTGCTTAAGTTTGACCTTTGAAATTCTTAGCTCTACAACATTTAGTGAATTACTTAACTCGGTGCTACAATTTCTTCATCTGAAAAATGGGAAAAATAATAATGTTAAATTCATAGGTTTGTTTTAAAACTTTAAATGATGTAATCCATATAAACGTTCAGAATATCTAGCAATAATAAACACTCAAAAATATTAGCTATTATTACTCTTACAAAGTTGGTTCTTGCGTAGGTAGAACACTAAAAACATTTAGTTAGGATTCTCTTTTCTTCTTTCTATACTTCTTTTTCCTTGTATGTAATTCATCAATTATAATACTAGAGTATATGCTATGTGCTCAATAAGTAGTTAACTCAGTGGAGTCTCAAACGGACTTTTGTGTTTTTATTTTACATGAGTGCATGGATATTATTTTCCAGAGGTGTAAAATAATTGCTTGCAAACTAGAGATAGTAAACTGTTACTAGTATGTATGACTTTTTATTTCTCTTGGGCTTGCAGCAATTTTAGTTTGGTTTGAGGCATTTTAAAATTCAGATGCATAAAACTTCAGATTATTCACTCAATGTAGTCCACTGTCTAATTCTGATAATCTTAAATTAGAATATCTTTCAGAATCAACTGCAGGGCAACATTGTACTGAAAATGATTTCATAAGGGAAGCAAATATTGTCATAAGCGGTGATAAAAAGATTTGAATAATGTAAGATGCTATAGCAGAAACTACAGAGTAGTAGTGAATATTATACATATTCTTCTTTGAGTTCTTAAATATGACCTTCCTTCTCTTCTGAGCTCCTTTTATTGCACTTCCCATTTCATTTAGCAATTGCTATGGTTCGTTCAATCTCTAAGCAAAACTGTTCTCACTTACAAAATATCTGAATTTCTCAATTTCTCATCAGATCTCTATTTTGACTCAGGCTTTCTTAAATTAAAATTAAGTACATCATGGTTTGCATTTTGTTCTTGTATATTGACAATGTGTAAGTTTTAAAAGCTCACTAGTCACCTTTTTGATCATGAGCTGGATGTATAGCCCCCTGCCGCACATTGCAGATCAGGAATGGGATGGTCCCTGGTGTTGTGGAACTCAGAGTCCAGTGAGGGTGGTGTCACACATGCATAGAAACCTACAACAAACAAGAGGAGAATATGTCCTATTCTAGTAACACCAGTAAAGGCTTTTGAAAATATGGAGAGAGAGAGATGAGTTCCATGTGCAGCGGGCAAGTAAGGAAGTGGGCAGAGTTCTCAGTAGAGGTGAGCCAAGCTTTGCCTAGCTGGTAAGAGGCTAAGCTGGTGAGTTGCCGAAGGAGCATGCTAAGGAAGTGTCACAGGCAAAGGCATATAAAAGGGAAGATAACAATAAGTAGACTATCAGTATGGTGAGGTCAGATTATAGGCTGAGAAAAAAACCAGAGTCTAACTGTGGAAAATGTTTTCAGAGTGAAGTTTACAATGTACTTTGAATATGTGGAGATGCCATTGACGATTTCTATTTGCCTTGAAATAACGGTGCATGCTTCTGAAACACTGACAGTCTTTAGTTTGTTCCACTACAATTTACTAATCTGTAATCAAAATGTATTATTTAGTCCTACATGTCACCTAATTGAAGATATTCATATATATTTTTAAGACTGAAAATGCAGACGTGCAGATGATTTTAAATCAGTACCACTCTGAGACCTTTTCTTTTTGCTTGACATTTAAATTAAAACTCTGTTTAGGAACATATCTTAACAATATTTTTCAGTGTAGTAAATCAAAGGATCATTTTGAAATCCAGTCTTGTTTTTTAAAAAAATTGAGACTGTATAAGCATTTTGTAATTGTCATTCTGAATGATTGTATTAGGTTCCTGTTGCTGTGTGAGAAATTATCATAAAGTTAACAGCTAAAAACAACTGAAACATTATTTCACAGAACTGTAGGTCAGAAGTCTGGGCACAGCATACTGAGTCCTCTTTTCAGAGTTGTATAAGGCGGAGATCAAGGTGTCAGCTAGACTGCATTCTCTTCCGAGGCTTAGAGTACTCTCCCAGATTCCATTCAAGTTGTTGGCTGAATACAGTTTTGTTTTATGGTTGTAGAAACTATGACTCATCTGCTTTCTCCTGCCAGTCAGAGGTCACTCATTTCCTTGAGTTCACCTTTAATTCTAGCCATGGACTTTCAATTTTATGGCATGATTATTTCTTCTTACAGAGTAGGATGAAGCAGCACACTTCATCCTACTCTGTAGAGAAAACCATTGGAATTTGTAAACTTCCAGATCTTTATCTGTACATACACATATATTTTTTCAGTATATATATATAGGTATATCTTTACCAAAATATGACCACTCTATCATGGACATTTTGTATACCAATTAAAACAGATTACATTATTTTTAATGATTATATGGTGTTTGATGATATGGTTACACTATCATTTAAGCCTTTTGTTTTTGTTGGATATTATTCCTTTCTTCAAATTTTTCATATTAGAAATAAAGCTGTAATCTACGTACACATTGCACGTACAGCCTTGACATGCCTGTAGGATGGGTTTTAAGTCATTAAATATCAAACTTGTCACTGTTGATAGGCAGTACTAGAGACTATTGTAATCATTACATTTAAGATAATTCCTATATTAGTGTTGAGACAGATTGCGATATAACCTATATTACTTTGATAAAGTTGTTAGTAATGTTAGTGAAATAAACAGTTTGGGATAGTGATGAAAAGGATACAGAGTGGAATGCATCCCACACATCTTCCATATGTTTTATTTGTGGGGGAAATAAAATCATACATTGGTATAACAGGTGTTTGAGTCTCAAAAGCAGATAGAAGCACAATATCCTGCAATCAGGGACCTCTGGTTTTCTTCTCTTTTTTTCATCAATTTCTATTTTAAGTATCAGGATACACATGCAGGATATGCAGGTTTGTTACACAGGTATCTGTGTGCCATCATGGTTTGCTGAACACATCAAGCCATCACCTAGGTATTAAGCCCAACATCCATTAGCTATTGTTCCTGATGTTCTCCCTCCCTCCAACCCCACAATAGGCCCCAGTGTGTGCTGTTTCCCCAAATGTGTCCATGTGCTCTTATCATTCAGCTCCCACTTATAAGTTAGAGCATGCGGTGAAATAGAAATCTCTTATCCGAGAAGGTGAATCTTGGCTTTCTCCCCTGTAAAAATCGGTTTAGTTGTAAGATTTACTTGAGATAATTTCATGGACCTGGTGAATGGTATGTGCTTCACAAAATGTTCACCTTTTTTCCCCTCCTTCTTAAGAATTTTAAAAAGTGGGCAGTCTCTTTCATATATCTCTGGGAACCAGGTTCCCAGATTCCTTGATTAGAGGCCATGTTCACTTGTATGAGAGCAGTTCTTCAGTGAATTCATACTGCCTAATCCTGATGAATTACTTTTTAGCAATGTCCCATTCTAAAATACAGAGTGGTGCTGAATAACTGCAATACGAGTAAAGGTTATTATGTTTTCATTAAAAAGAATGTTATTGGCTGAGCATGGTGGCTCACACCTGTAATCCCAACACTTTCGGAGGCCGAGGCAGGCAGATCATGAGGTCAGGAGATCTAGATCATCCTGCAACATGGTGAAACCCTGTCTCTACAAAAAATACAAAAAATTAGCTTCTCTCTCCAAACCTGGCTGAGCAGGAGGTGCCATCATGGGAGTTGATATCCATCACAACAAGGACCAAAAGGCGGAGGAAGGAGCCCAAGAGCCAGGATATCTACCCGAGGCTGTTGGTCAAGCTGTACAGCCGTCACTGTTGGGACCATGACGGATGACGTGCAGGTTCATGAGGTGCCCAAACTGAAGGTGTGTACTGGGTGCAGCCGCATCCTCAAGGCAGGGGGCGAGATCCTCACCTTCGACCAGCTGGCCCTGGGCTCCCCCAAGGGCTGCAGCACCGTCCTGCTCTCCAGTCCTCGCAAGGGCCAAGAGGTGTACCGGCATTTCAGCAAGGCTGCAGGAACCCCACCCAGCCACACCAAACCCTACATCTGCTCCACGTGCCAGAGTTCGAGTGTGCCAGAGGCCCACAGGCCTGCTGAGGCTACAAAAACTAACCCTGGATCCTACCCTCTTATTAAAAAGATTTTGGATGAAAAAAAAATTAGCCAGGCATAGTGGCTAGCACCTATGGCATAGTAAGGAAGTGGGCAGAGTTTTCAGTAGAGGTGAGCCTCTCTACTCTACTCAGGAGAGTCCCAGCCTCAGGAGGCTGAGGCAGGGGAATTGATTGAACCTAGGAGGCAGAGGTTGCAGTGAGCGGAGAATGCACCACTGCACTCCAGCCTGGAGACAGAGCAAGGCTTTGTCTCAAAAACAAAAGAGAAAAAAAGAAAAGAGTATGGTACTATAAATAAGATCCAGCTTATCCCCACCCAGTATCACTATAACCAATAAGTATAGGAACACCAAATGTGGGGGTCCTTTGGCATTAATATACAATGCAGGAGTGGTAGGACCATTCATACTTTTCTGTTTAAATGCAAGTATACTTTTAATTTCTCTCTTCCAAAAATAAATTGAATGAAGAATCTTTTTATTACATGTTCAGCACAAAGAAGAAAATTACCCTTAATTTGATTGAATTAAAAAATGTTTTGCTATATCTTAATAAAATGAAATGAAGAATTCTTTTTAAAAGGTTAAAAAACATTTGAAGGCCTAGATGACTGAATAAGAACAGCTCTGGTCTGCAGCTCCCAGTGAGATCCACTCAGAAGGCTGGTGATTTCAGCATTTCCAACTGAGGTACCCAGTTCATCTCATTGGGATTGGTTAGATAAGTGGGTGCAGCCCAGGGAGGGCAAGCCAAAGCAGGGTGGAGTATCATCTTACCCAGGAAGTGCAAGGGGTCTGGGGATCTCTCTCCCTTAGCCAAGGGAAGCCATAAAAGACTGTAGCGGGAAGAATGATGCATTCCAGCCCAAACACTGCTATTTTCCCATGGTCTTTGCCATTGGCAGACCAGGAGATTCCCTCTGGTACACTGGACTGCCGTTTGGGCAGGAACTGAGCCAGTGGCAGGAGTTGCTTTTTTTTCCATACCCCAGTGGCACCTGGCATGCCAGCGAGACAGAAGCATTCACTCCCCTGGAAAGGGGCTGAAGCCAGGCAGCCAAGTGGTCTGGCTTGGGAGGCCCTACTCCCATGGAGCCCAACAAGTTAAGATCCACTGGCTAGAAATCCTCGCTGCCAGTACAGCAGTCTGAGGTTGACCTGGGATGCTGGAGCTTGGTGTGGGGAGGGGCATCCTTTATTGCTAAGGCTTTAGCAGGCAATTTTACCCTCAGAGTGTAAACAAAGCCACTGGGAAGTTGGAGCTGGGTGGAGCCTATCACAGCTCAGCAAGGCAGAGGGTGCCACACTGCCTGTCTGAAAAAAGGCAGCAGCCTCAGTCACAGACTTATAGATAAAACCCCCATCTCCCTGAGACAGTGTGCCTGGGGGAAGGGGTGGCTGTGGGTGCAGCTTCAGCAGACTTAAACATCTCTGCCTGACAGCTCTGAAGGGAGCAGTTCATCTCCCAGCAGAGCATTCGAGCTCTGATAAGGAACAGACTGCATCCTTAATTAGATCCCTGACTGTGTATCTTGACTGGGAGACACCTTCCAGTAGGGGCCAACAGGCACCTCATACAGGAGAGCTCTGGTTGGCATCTGGTGGGTGACCCACTGGGATGAAGCTTCCAGAGGAAGGAACAGGCAGCAATCTTTGCTGTTCTACAGCCTCTGCTGGTGATTCTCAGGCAAACAGGATCTCCAGAAAACTACAGCAGACCTGCAGCAGAGCGGCCTGTTAGAAGGGAAACTAACAAACAGCAACAACAGCAATAGCATCAACAGCAACAAAAAATAGCAACAAAAAAGATGACCATTCAAAAACTCCATCTGAAGGTCACCAACAGCAAAGACCAAGGTAGATAAATCCAGGAAGATGAGGAAAAACCTGCACAAAAAGGCTGAAAATTCCAAAAACCAGAATGCCTCTTCTTCTCCAAAGAATCACAACTCCTCTGCAGCAAGGGAACAAAACTGGACCGAGAATGAGTTTGATGAATTTACAGAAGTAAGCTTCAGAAGGTGGGTAATAACAAACTCCTCTGAGCTAAAGGAGCACGTTCTAACCCAATGCAAAGAAGGTAAGAACCTTAATAAAAGGTTACAGGAACTGCTAACTAGAATAACCAGTTTAGAGGAGAACATAAATAATGACCTGACAGAGCTGAAAAACACAGCACGAGAAATTTGTGAAGTATACACAAGTATCAATAGCCAAATTGATCAAGCAGAAAAATAAATATCAGAGATTGAAGATCAACTTAATGAAATAAAATGAGAACACAAGATTAGAGAAATAAGAGTGAAAAAAAATGAACAAAGCCTCCAAGAAATATGGGACTATGTGAAAAGACCAAATCTACATTTGATTGATGTACATGAAAGTGATGGGGAGAATGGAACCAAGTTGGAAAACACACTTCTGTATATTATGCAGGAGAACTTCCCCAACTTAGCAAGACAGGCCAACATTCAAATTCAGGAAATACATTAATCATCAACCACAAGACACATAATAGTTGGATTCACCAAGGTTGAAATGAAGGAAAAAATGTTAAGGGAAGCCAGAGAGAAAAGTCAGGTTTCCCACAAAGGTGTGCCCATCAGACTAACAGCAGATCTCTCTGTTGAAACCCTATAAGCCAGAAGAGAGTGGGAGCCAATATTCAGCATTCTCAAAAAAAAAAAAAAAAAAAAAATTTCAACCCAGAGTTTCATATCCAGCCAAACTAACCTTCATAAGTGAAGGAGAAATAAAATTCTTTACAGACAAGCAAATGCTGAGGCATTTTGTCACTACCAGGGCTGCCTTATGAGAACTCCTGAAGGAAGAACTAAACATGGATATGAACAGACACTTCTCAAAAGATATGCAGCCAAGAAATATATGAAAAAATGCTCATCATCACTGATTATTAGAGAAATGAAAATCAAAACCCCATTGAGACACCATCTCATGCCAGTTAGATTGGCAATCATTAAAAAATCAGGAGACAACAGATGCTGGAAAGGATGAAAATACAGGAATGGTTTTACACTGTCTGTGGGAGTATAAATTAGTTCATCCATTGTGGAAGACAGTTTGATGATTCCTCAAGGATCTAGTGTAGCAGGAGGAGCCACGAGAAACACACCTCTTGAACACTGAACTGCGAAGGAAGAAGTTTATTATTTTATTATTATTATGGCTGGGAGCCAGGCAATGATTTGTCTAAGTAACAGAGCTCATTTAACAAAGAGAGGCTCTGTCTTTATATAGGCTTACAGTCTAGATATTACACGTGAAAGAATCTTGGGTTTACAGCCTTAGATATTATGGGTGAAAGGGTCTTGGGTTTACAGTTTTGGAAATCACATATGAAAGGATTTTGGGTTTTCAGCTTCCAAAACTACATGTGAAAGATTTCTGTTCTCTGGATGGAGGAGTAGGGTGGGGGTCTGATCTTGTTCAAGTAAAAACAGTGTCTTCTGCAGAGATTCCCCAATACCAAGCATACTATTTACAGGAAGGTGAATCAGGAGGTGTCAGTCACCCAGACTTTTCTTCTATTGAAATGCAGTGTGGAAATCAAGGGGGAGGTGATCCCAGATGCCTGGGTCTCCTTCCTCACCAGAACCAGAAATACCATTTGACCCAGCAATCCCATTAGAAATTCTACTATAAAGACACATGCACGTGTATGTTTATTGCGGCACTATTCACAATAATAAAGACTTGGAACCAACCCAAATGCCCATGAATGATAGACTGGATAAAAAATGGGGCACATGTACACCATGGAATACTATACAGTCATAAGAAAGAATGAGTTAATGGCCTTTTCAGGGACATGGATGAAGCTAGAAACCATCATTCTCAGCAAACTAACCCAAGAACAAAAAACTAAACACCACCTGTTCTCACTCACTAATGGGAGTTGAACAATGAGAACACATGGACATACACACCAGGGCCTGTTGGGAAGTAGGGAGTTAGAGGAGAGATAGCATTAGGAAAAATACCTAATGTAGATATGATGGGTTGATGGCTCCAGCAAACCACCATGGCACATGTATACCTATGGAACAAACCTCCACATTGTGCACATGTACCCCAGAAATTAAGGTATTTTAAAAAAAAGAATAGTAGCAAATAAATAGACATTTGAGTAATTTAGTACACTTTGAGTTCTGTTTGTTCTGCAAAAAGCTTATTCTCAGATGCTCTGCATCTCCAGAATTTTAATTTGACTTTGATTATAATATAATTTTATTGAAATTGATTCTTGTATTTTAACACTTGTTAAAAATGTCAAATATGCTTGCAGCAATAATATTGCCCTTATTTTGAAAAATGATTGATTTCAATTGCCTAATTGTCAGATACAATGGACTTTGGCTTAATGACATGTATTCAGATGATTGATTGTTCATGAAATATTGATATTTGCTTCATTTGTTTACCTCTTCAATCATCAACTAGGCATTTTCCCTTTTCTTCTGGGAACTGGCAATACAATATGAAATGGAATAGTAAGTCCAAAGGTGTCTGTCTACTTCTGATGCTTTTTCATCCATCCTTAGGTTGTTGGAGTCTAAATTTGCCTTCTTGCTTTCATTCTGTACAAGACTTTCCATAATGATCGTAACATAGTCTCTTCACTTTATCTGTTGCAGATGCTAAGGTATTCTGATAGGGAGAAAGTATTATATAGAGGAAAGAGAATGTGTTTGATTTAAAGACAATTAATGGATTCAAAATCTGAGCTACATTGCTTCAAGACTGTATTACCTTGGGCAAATACCTTTGAAGCTTTCTGTTTATTCAGACAGTGGGCACATAATACCTACTGTGTAACTTTTGATTAGTATGAAGGTCATCTATCATTCCTCTATCTGTCTGTCTGTCTGTCTGTCTCCATCTGTCTATCTATCTATTAATTGCTCTATCATCTATCTCTCTTCCATTGAGAGAGTCATAGGACCTGATGGCTAGTATGTACTTTATTCAAACTAGGGCCAAAGTGCCAAAGGCTTTGGCTAGTGTCAGTGTTTTTTCAAAAATATCTCATTAGAGTGTGTCTTAAAGGAAGATACCTCACTAAATGTTGCTTGAGAATGAAAGGTAAAATTTAGATATCCAGAAGTAGCTAAAGTTATTAATATTCCATTTTTTTCTAAGAATAATCTCCATGTTTAGTCTAGGTATGCTCTCCTCCCAGACATTTTTCATAAAGCTCACTTCTCCACCTTTTCTGTACCATAGACAATCATCTTGAAAACTTAAGGCTGTTTTGACTCTCATGCTCTAAGCTCCTTCCTAAATTAAATTTTAAGAAGCTACTAACAGGGTGTGCTTTGGTAATCTCTAGTCCTACCAAAAATAACATATATAGGGGCCCATTTCTATTTAATGCAATTATTAATATGGTAATAATTATCTCTGCTATTTGCTATTTATTTTTTTCATCTTATTTCTTTCTGGTTTATCTGTTCTTCCTTTATTGCCTTTTATGGTAAACAAACATTTTAGTATAATATTTTAGTTACTCTTTTGGCTTTATTGCCATGTACGTTCACATGATTTCTTATTGACTTCCATGGGGGTTACAATATGTATCTGATTTCACTTCAGTCTTCTATAAGTTAACATTGGAGATTTCAGTTCTCGGTAAGATGAAGTAAATACATCAACCTTCCTCTTCCACTGAAAGCAATTATAAACACAACAGAATGCATAGGCAGCTATTTAACAACTCTGAAAAGCAAATATTAGCATATAAATTGGAAGAGAACACCAGATTTTGAAGTACCACTGAACTGGAGTTTACCATGTTTTTTTTTCCTCTCCAGGATACTTTAGCATAAATTTAATAGCAATCTGAAACCCTGACAAGAATACTGTGGGGCAGACAGAGATCTAGGGGAAATTCTGTAGTTCTGGCTTAAGAAAAAGAAAACAGGAATTCTAAAGCTCAGAGATAATGGCGAAGATATCCTGTTTTTGTGCCTCTTCTTTTATTCTATTCTCCATTGCCAGGACAAAGCTATGGTACAGTGAGGATGGTGGCATACTGTGGAAGAGTATCCTTCCTTTCCTTTGGTGGAACTGGCTCCATAAGGTGAAGCCAAAGCCTTTTTTTTTTTTTTTTTTTTACTTTTCTTTGTGTCCTTTCTTCTCATATAGTACAGTTATAGAAGTTGGCAATTTCTGGCCAAAGAAATGAAAAGGGGGAGCCACAGGTAACCAGAAAAAGAAAAGTGAACTACTAGGCTCATTCTTGACCTGCACATATATTCTTATCCTTATTATCATCCCAATATCTTTGACAACTGAAATAAGGTGTAGCTACATGAGTAGCTAACATGCAGAACAAAGTCTAATAGCACTGCAAATAGGGCTATCATATTTAGCAAATAAAAATATAGGATGACAGTTTAATTTGAATTTTAGATAAATAATGAATATACATATTTCTAGTAGGTGTATGTCTCATGTAATATTCGGTGCTGGATATTTTATTTGGCACCTTTAACTAGAATGGCAGTGGTAGTATAACTGACTTTGGAACTACAGGCCACAGAAAATATATTGTAACCTGTAGGCTCAAACAAACCAGGTAAAGTATTTGGTACAACAAAAATATTAACATCTCTATATGGTTTAAACCAGATATAGATTGTCGTAAGGTAATGTTCAAAGTACCCAGTATACAATAAAAAATTATTTTGGTTGCAAAGAATCACAAAGATCACAATTCACATGGGGAAAGATGATTAACAGATGCCAATGGCAAGATGGAAATGAACTGACAAATATTTTAAAGCAGCTGTTATAATATGCTTGAAAGAGTAATTGCAAAGACTCTTAAAAAATGTTAAAATAAAATGGATTGACAAGGATATACGTCATGTAAACAAGAGCCAGACAGAAATTTTGAATTGAAAAATATAAAAACAGAAAAGGAACTTGGAACATCAGGAATGAAGGAAAAGCAACGAAATTGCTAAATAGAGTAGACATCTTCTCTTGAGTTCTTTTAAATAATATTTGACAGTTGAAAACAAAATGAATAGCATTGTCTGATGGGGTTTCCAAAGCGTATGGATGTAATGTAAACATGACAATTATGATTAAGAAGGAAGAGGAATTAAATCTGTATAAATGTAAGGTTTCTAAATTATAATAGAATTGGTAAAGTATGATTCTAAATAGACTGAATAGTTAAGTGTATATTTTCTAGTTACGAGACCAACAATGAAAATATTTATACTGAAGGATATTATCAAAACCACAATAGAAAAATTAAAACAGAATACTAAAAGTTACCAATGAATTCCAGTAAATATAGAAAAATTAAACAGTATAGTTTCACTTACCTCACCTCTTTTGTGCTATTGTTGTGATATATATTCCGTTGATAGAGTTTTTTTTTTTGTTTTTTTTTTTGAGACAGGGTCTCACTCTGTGACCTAGGTTGGAGTGCAGTGGTATGATCTCGGTTCACTGCAGCCTCCGTCTCCTGGGTTCAAGAGATTCTCCTGCCTCAGCCTCCTGAGTTTCTGGAATTACAGGTGCCCACCACCGTATCTGGTTCATTTTTATATTTTTAGTAGCAATGAGGTTTCCATTTTGGGCAGGCTGTTCTCTAACTCCTGACCTCAAGTTATCAGCTTGCATTGGTCTTCCAAAAAGCTGGGATTACCGGCATGAGCCACTGCACCTGGCCTTTGATATAGTTTTAATATGAATAATACAGGGTAATAATTTTTGCTATTATATGACTTTTCAAGAAATTGAGAAAAGAAAAAATATATATCCATACATGTAGTCGTTTGTATTTACACATGGAAGAGGGTACGACCATATGATTTGTACCAGACAAATCATATGCACTTTGGTGATGCTTCCATTAGCTTAATATGGATGGGACAGTGATGGTAAGTCAGGAGTGATGGGAAGTAAGAGAGATGAACAAGAGCCAGATTATGAAGGATTTCATGGAATTTTCTTGTTTCTTTACTCTGAAAAGTTTATGGATTGATCATCTGAAAGTTCCATGAAGCCTAATAACTGTCAGTTCTGCTTTTGTATCCCTAGAAGTTAGCCTAGTGTCTGGTATATAATAGATGTGCAACACATATTGACTGAATGAGTAAATTACCTGAGAGTTCTGAATGAGGATACGGTTCCCATTATGACTTCATATCCATCTCCTTACTGTGGATACATACCAATCTTTTCCTTTTCTCGCACTTCATTCTTTTCGATATCCTTGGCCAAGGACCGCATGCCTCTGGAGGTCTATAGTCTCAGGCACCTACTCTAGTGAGGAGGGGTCTGCCTATGGAACAAGGCGTGTTCTTGGGAACAGTGTATGTAGTTACCATTTTTAGAGATCTTATTGGTACTTGATGACTTTTGAAGGGGAGTAGTGTTGGTAATGGTTGATACTATTTTCCTATAAAGTGGCTAAGCTCAAATATTCCCCCCACACACGTATGCATACACACACCTTATTATGACCAACTTTTATAAAACTTTAGAGCAGCTGAAGTGAGAAAAGAGAAAGAAAGGAAGGAAAAGAGAATCAGAAAAAAGAGAGAATACTTTTAAGCAAAATTATTAAATAAATGTTTTCAGATCTTTCTATGAGGCTGGTAGATGTGTTGACCGTACTTACGAGTTCTGGGAAATGCCTTGAAATCTTGTGCCTGTGCTTTGTCATGTTGCCGTATTTGACAGGAAGGCTAATGGTGTGATGCAAAAGACCTTGCATTATGTCAGGGTCTCCTTAATTAATTATCATTGACCAGCAACAAAAGTGTTAATTTAGATTTGAGAAGTCTCCAGTTACTTTGGGATATAGTTTATTTCCAACCTTGAGAATATCCTGTTTGAATAGTTTCTGAATTTTTAAATGTGTTTTATTTTTCCTCAGCTCACTTTATTTTCTAAGGTGAGATCTACATTTTCTTCCTGTCTTTAGTCTCATGAACGTTAAATAAGTTAAGTCCTGTAAAATAAAACATCCATGTTTGAAGAATGTTATAAAGTGTGGTTATAGAGTAATGTGGCCCTAGGACCATTTAGAAATAGGTGTCTCAGTTGGCAGCGCACAGCTCATGTTACCATTTTACTTCCACCTCCTTTCTTTTAATTGTAGGCTTAAAAAATAATTGAGGAAATTTTACTTAAAAAAAAAACCAGTTTCTTTAAATTCATCTTATTGCAATTTTAATATTTTATAGCTACATTTTAACTTTTATTTTATAAATTAAAGATTAACAGTCATGCTTAAACTGAAATATCTTATCCACTTACAAAAATGCATTGACTAACACTAATTAAATTTGCTTAATCAAGCTTAACAATGCTACATGCTGTTACTCATCAGACAGCAAGTGCCATACACATTTCCCAAAGTGCTCAAGCTAGAACACCAACAATTTTTTTCCACTGGGGTATCCAAGGGTTCAGCCATCTGTTATTTACTCTAATTTTTAATAAAAAGTTATTATTCATCTTTATTGCTGATCATTTGCCTTACAAACAAAACACATTTTATGATTATTTTTTATCATTTTAACTCTACTACATCCAAGGAAACACACAAAAAAATGATTTGCACTCGATTGCACCACATTAATATTTGCAAATGGCTTAGCTTCAGTGGCAGGAAGAGACAGGTATTATGCAAGTAATACCTACTATCAAATTATACACAGTAGCGCTTAATCACCCTGCCCTAATGCTTTCAGCACAATGAGCTTTTTCCGACCAAACAGGAAAATGTGATCAACCTTAACATCCTGAAGGACAAGACAGTGGCTACATCATTTTTATCATGTTTTGCTTTTGTTCATAGCTAATCATATTTTGAGTATTCTAATACACACCCTGCAGTTATACAATAAGTCATACCTGATAGAGCAAGACTAAAACCCATTGATGGAACTGCCTTCAAGCTGCCCTGGGCCCAGAAGAAAACATGGATAGAGATAGGTTGGGGCAATATCAGAATGAAGAGAGATGAATGAAGTTCCACATAAAGAGAAATTGTTTGTTAAAAATATTTAGTGGAGGCTGGGCACGGTGGCTCATGCCCTTAATTCCAGCACTTTGGGAGGCTGAGGTGGGTGGATCATTTGAGGTCAAGAGTTCAAGACCAGCCTGGCCAACATGGTAAAATCCCCATCTCTACTAAAAATACGAAAATATTAGCTGGGCATGTGGCCCACACCTGTAATCCCAGCTACCGAGGGAGGCTGAAGCAGGAGAATTGCTTGAACCTGGAAGGTAGTGGTTGCAGTGAGCTGAGATTGCACCATTGCATTCCAGCCCGCATGACAGAGTGAGACTCCAGGCTGAAGCACCACAACAACAATAACAACAACAACAGAAACTTAGTGAAAATATCAGTGCAGTGTCTTCGATTAATCTAAGTATCTTGATATGAAACAGCTGGCTCCAGGGTGACATTTAAAGATGGTATTCAGGAAGGTTCATGATGTTGGAGAAGAGGGATATGATAACATACCCAAGTATTAAAGAGTTAGGAAGAAGAAGAAGAATAATGAGTAACCAATACTGAGTGTTAACCATACACCAGATACTGAGTAGGGTGCCTGATATGTCACATCTTAATCACACTGACTCTCTTAGGTAGCTGCTTTCACACACACTTTGCAGCTAAGGGCACAAACTGAGAAGAGTTAAATAACTTCTCTAAGGTCATGTGGAATTGAGATTTATAGCCTTGCAATGAAGCTGGGTTCTTATTCCTTTGAATACCCTTCGAAATTCATGGGCTCTAACAAGGAATGTAAGCCATCGGCCAACATTTTCTGTTTTTATTGGAGGGAAGCAGCACATTCCATAAAAGATAATTAATGAGCGCACTTCTCTAAAGTGCAAAATTAAAACCAACTTGAATAATAAAAATTCTTTAGCAAAAGTAATGTACTGAGATTGTCTCAAAGATGGAATAACACATAAATTCTGAAAACAAACCAATGTTGTGTTAACTTAAATCTGGCTTCCAAGGCTCTGAGGCCACTGACTTCTCTGTTTAAAGGGTGGCATTCATTCTGAAGGGAATGGATGTTCTGAATGTTTAGGGAATGTGTTAATTTTGAACAGTGAAAGTCTAGGCAGGGTTGGTATCTTTGACTTTTTGCTAGTGCTGAAGTTGGAACATCTTCTATTTCTTAGACAGTCTAGTTTGGATTCCTGTTTTTAGTTAATTTATTTTTATTCTGTTATTCTGGCCCAGGCTTTTCTCTATTTCTTCCTGCTTTTGACTTTCTGGGAAACATCAAGGTGCACAGAGGAGGCAAGCTTGGCTTATGCTCTACATCTGCTGAGGCATGAGAGCTCTCTCAGGAAGTACACGTGGCATGAACAGCATGAGACACAGCAGAGCAGTTCAAGCACTCAGAAGGAAAAGAATATAGGGTCAACCAGACCAGTTCCCTAGTTTTTTAGTGAGTAGGAGTCCTCTGAATGTTTCTTATAGTGAATTACATATGTAGAGAATTAGGAAGGCATGTCAGAATGTGAGTTTACTCATGCTCAACCTGCTCTTTAGTTCTCTCACCAGACACTTGATTTAAAGGTGGTTTCTAATCTTATTCCATATAGAAGTGGAAACCAGGGAAATTTCTTTAGCAGGTGGAGTCAAGTTTTAATATCTGGGATGGTGAAGGCTATCTATATACATTGCTATCATTTGTCAATGCAATTTTAATGAACCTAATTTCTGTGGGAATATACTGCAAACAGTGGCTGAGCACAGCAAGTAGAGGGAGAGGAAAGTAGAAAAACTTGCCTCCTGAGCTCTTTCTTTAATGTCCTGCCATCGTATGAGAGTTACCAAAATGCACATGATGTTTCCATGACCCGGAGAAGCTGATAATTATCTGGGGAAAAGGGAAGCACATAGATTAGAAAATGAAACAAGATGTCAGTTGTCCCCAGACCTTCCTCAGGGAAATTTTCAAGTCTTGCTTCCCTTCTTACAAAATCACTATCCTGGTGTTTTAGTTGTTATTAGCAGGGCTTAGAAGATCTCCCATTTCTTAGACAGTTCAATTTGGATTCCTGATTTCAGAAAGGCTGCTTTTAGTTAATTTATTTCTTTTTCTGTTATTCTGACCCAATCTTTTCCCTCCCTCCCTCTTTCCCTCCCTCCCTTCCGTCTTTTCTTTCTTTTACTTTATGGGAAACATAGAACTCCACAGAATGGGTTATTCTTGGCACCACAGTACGTTTAGACTATTAATTGTCATCATTTCTCTTGCTCTGCATTTAAACCACAACAAATTAATCTTAGGAAAAAGTGATTGTTCTCAGTCTGGGTATCCCTTTCAAGTGGTTGAACAGTGAGAGGTTTGTGGCATTGGAGGGAACTCCCCACAGCCTGCCGTCTAATAGTACACCTGCTGGAAACTTCGTCTCCTGTCTAGTAAAAGTTTTAGAAGAGAGTTTGGAAAATCCCTTTCCTCCTTGTGAATCAACATATCATGATGGCTAAGAGCTTGGGCTCAGGAGTCAGACTGCCTGAATTTCAGTTCTGTCTCCCTTATTTCTTATGCATGTGATGCTGGGAAATATCCTTTCTGTGCTTCAATGTCTTGGACCACCAAATAAGGTCATTCATTTCTTCGGCTAGGAGTTTTGCAAGGTAATGTACACAAACAAACTAGTAAAAATCAGGTAGCCATTCCATAAAAATTATCTGTTGGCTGGGCGCAGTGGCTCACACCTCTAATCCCAGCACTTTGGGAAGCTGAGGTGTGTGGATCACAAAGTCAGGAGTTCGAGACCAGCTTGGCCAAGATGGTGTAAGCCCATCTCTACTAAAAATACAAAAATTAGCCAGGTGCAGTGGCGGGCGCCTGTAATCTCAGCTATTCGGGAGGCTGATGCAGGAGAGTCACTTGAACCCGGGAGGCGGAGGTTGCAGTGAGCCGAGATCCCATCTTTGCACTCCATCTAGCCTGGGTGACAGAGCAAGACTCCATCTCAAAAAAAATTATTTGTTGCAGTTATTATTATTATTGGGGTGTATATTGCCACATTCACACGAGGGTGGGTAAGTCAAAATGTACATAGAACCTCAACTGCAACTCTGAGGGTTTCATGGAATTCTTCTTGGCATCGCTATAGTATCCTGTGGAGCTAATCTCCGCAACTCTTTTCTTTTCAAACACACTCAATATTAATTGATGCTGCTAGGTAGGCAGGACATATTAATTTTCTCCTGTGTTTACTTACATGGCTCGTTGGACATTAATAGGAAGGAAAACGCTTCTTGACTTTTTGTGCATAACAAATACAGACTAAGCTCCATTACATGGGGGAAAAAAAAAACAACCGTCGGTGGTATTCCTTTAAAGGGAGAGCTGCTAGAATGAAAAAGGCTTATTCTTATTAACGTGCGTTCCTAAAGCCATGTAAAAATGCAAACATTTCTTCCAAAACCTCAGCCTTCAGTTCTTTAAAAAATATTTGTACCTCAGAGAAGCAGCATTTCTAGAAGCCAATATTTATAGAAGTGATGAGTCAGCTAGCCCAGCTGTTATTAACACCTATCATATCATCTAAGTACTAACTTTCCTTATACCACCTGGAAATGCGGAGAATTATAATTACATAACATAATTAGCTACATATTTTAAAGTGGGCCTATGCCTATGTGAATTTGAGCCCTTTGGAGTTGTTTAGGATAAATTGTAGTTTAAAACTCAGACTCCCGAGGGCCCTTGAAACTAAGGTTGATGTCGGGGAAAAACTAAGTAACACAGGACAAGTAACAGCCCAAATAAGCATTTTACCAGAGTCCACTTTATATCAGATAGTGGCTTTTGTGCATATTTAGCTTTCAGGTTGTGGCAAGCAGGGAGCTGTGACCAAAGAGTGTTACTCATCTTCGCCTCAAGAGCACACTCTGGTAACTCCACTCCAGCTTTGTCCCGTCTCTGGGAGGTCTTCAATTTTAGGCCCACATCATTTGCATCCCCATCCTTGCTTATTCCTTTTGATCTGGCTTTTACTGACCCCATGACTAACAGTCTTTGTCACATTCCACGTGTGTTGGGGGCCTTTTTACATGTTCTACTGGCATTCGCTTTTTCTGCAACCCTGGGCCCCTGTGAGTCAGAAATTTTTAACATCTTTACTGAGAGTTACAGACTATATGGAACCTAAGGGCTTGGGACAATTTTCTTAGTTTTCTACTTGGCCATCTTTATTCAAATTGGTTCTGGATTGCATATACATTTTGGCAGCTGCCATGGCCTGAGAAAAAATAAGAATATGAAACTGAAGCAACATAGAATAATTAAGTAAATGAAATTATGCACATTAAAAACATAGCATAGAGCCAGGTACATGGAAAACACTTGTGGTGAATTTTGGCAACGAGTGTACAGTAAGGTTTGGAATAGTACACATGGTTGTTTTCTGCTGAAATGGCATACTAGGTTTCAGAAACAGCCACTACATGTGAAAACTACAGAGTTGGGTTTGTCCCAACAGAAAAAATATTGCTTATTTCATTTTAGAGAACTTAAAATCACACCATGTAGTCTCTGCTCTGTGCTTCACCTTCCTGTAAAATTTGTTCTTATTTGTCCTTGTAGACTTTCACGTGTTTGCTTTTGTCTCATTGATGCCTGACCAAAAGGCAGTGAAATTTATTTGCCTATTTTTATTCTAGAGCATGCTTCTCAAACTTGAATGTACATATGAATCACCTTGAGGTCTTCTTAAACTGCAGATTCTGATGCTGTTGATCACTGGGGTTGGAGACTGAGTTTCTGCATCTCTAAAACGCCGCCCGTCCCTCCACCCCCAGGATGCTGCTAATGTATGAATTGCACTTTGAGAAGCAGTGTTCCAGAAGATCTAGTCCAATGTAGTATGCGGAAACTGGCATGAATGAGATGTAAAATACACCTGCTATGTTGGGAAATTAAAACATAGGCAAATGTCATTGGGCATCTAATTCTAACCAAGATGTAGGAGTAGGAAGATCCAAAGATACTTAAGTATCTTCATGTAAAAAGTGAATATTCTTTGTTGCATTTCTTTAGAGTCATGTTTTGAATGTGTTTAAAAGAAGAGTATTCTTTTTGGTATTCTCTAAGTTCAGATGATACTAGATGTAATTTCTTTAGCATCATTTTAGAATATAGATGATGCCTGGGGCTAGTGTTACTGTTTGTGTTGACTTTGGGGGAAGAAACAGAATTAGCCCTTTGGACAGGGTGCCTCCTCTACTCTTATGGGACTAGGATCACGTATGAACTCCAGAGTTTCTAACTTACTAACTAAAATGGAAACTGATAAACTACCTTTTACAGGTAGTTCTGAGCAGAAGAATAACCAGATTACACATATGCCTTGAAAACAATTAACAATGATTTCCAGCAGGTTCACTATGGTGTAATGTGCTTTGCCAAGCATTTGCTTCACTGACTCAAAGAAGATTTCAAGAATGCTTAATCCTGTGCTTCTTGTCCTTTTCTATTTATTCTTCAAAAACATATCTTTGGACCAGGCGTGGTGGCTCACACCTGTAATCTTAGCCCTTTGGGATGCCAAGGTGGGTGGATCACTTGAGGTCAGGAGTTCTAGTCTACCCTGGCCAATATGGCAAAACCCTGTCTCTACTAAAAATACAAAAACTAACTGGATGTGGTAGCACATGCCTGTAATACCAGCTACTCTGGAGGCTGAGGCAGGAGAATCACTTGAATCATGTGAACCGGGAGGTGGAGGTTGCAGTGATCCACTGTATTCCAGCCAGGGTGACAGAGCAAGACTCTGTCTCAAAAAAAAAAAAAAAAAAGGAAAAGAAAAAAATCCATTTGTACTATTTGTATCCTAGAATATTAAGATTAGGATCAACCTTGCATTTTCACTAACTATAAATGAAATTCAAATATCAGGATTGCTCGTGTTTTTCCCAGGAAGAAAAAGATACTTAAAAAAGATCAGACGTTTCTCTTAGCATATTTGTTTTAGTCCTCCTCAAAAATGAAAAATGTCAGATCCTCCCAGTGTTTGAAATGACGTATCCATGAATGAGCGAATTGAGGCGCTCACCCTTCCTGGGTTACATGACTTACCTGAAGTGCTCTTGCATCTCCAGCTTTGATAGTTTTGCCCCTCCTTTGCCCCAGGTTCAGCAAACAGGCTGTTCCAAATTGCAATTATTTGGAGATTTGACAGCACAGGAAGGGAAATTCCATGACAACCACTTAGTCAGCATAGGGGCTGATATTGTGAGTCTGCTGACCGTAGCAGGTTTCCTTATGTAATTCTGATGCTAATGCATGTTCTATACATACAGAAAGAGACAGGAGTGTGCGGTGATGCAGAAAAATGGAGAGGGATTAAGAGGGCAGCCATATCATCCCTCTCCTTATCTCAAGGTGAGGCAGGGATGCCTCTGTCAGACAGGGGAAATCACAGAAGGAAATACATTTGCCTTTTGATCTCAGGGAACAAAACCATGTTTCTGTTTTTCTGTAGGTTCTGGCATGATAAAGAGAAAAATCTATCTGTATATTAGGGGCAGGAGTGGGTCTTGAATAGCTAATGTTCTTAGATTTCTTGACTTCCAATAGGAAACTAATTTTCTCTTGGTTTCTTATTTTCTTCATTTTGATTAAATTATATTTAAGATAATATATGTGAAAAGTAGGCGTTAGTGTACATTTGATATACATTTATTGATGTGGAGTACATTCCCTCTTAATGAAAGATTAAATTTTATATAATGTTTTAAAAAGTATGCCTTTACAATTGATGAATGAAATTAAAGATAATGGCGTGTAGATAGCAGTCTCACTACTTTCTCTAAATAAAAATTTCAGGGAAAATTCTATAATATAATAATGCAAGAGGTCACCATTTCTATTTCCTTGGTGATGTCTGTCCAGATTCTGTACTGATAATGATTTTTGGCTGAATCTATTCTTAGACATTGAAAGAGTTCTGGAGTTTGAGATGAAAGGCGCTGTTATCCAGCAAGCTAGGAGAGCAGACGAATTGGGGTAATTTGAAAATAGAAGAAAAAAATTATTATCTTTTCATTCACAAAATGAAAGCTGGGAACGTTCCATAGAAGGATAATAAAAAACTTGAATTTAAAATATCAATTCGTTTTCTTGATTCATTCTTTAATTTATTATTTTATTTGTCAGTTCATTTATTAACTTCTTCTTCCAAAAACTTTTTATTAAATTTTTTTTTATGTTAGATATTGCGTTAGAAATAGAAAAATAAGACATGGGTGTTACTTATTAAAGCAGTTCACAGTGGTAGAGGAGGTAGATGTGTTGAGAAATAATAACACGACTTTCACATTAGGTACCAGCTTGGCCACAGCAGTAGAGCACCAAACGGGCTCTTGGGGTGACTGATTCCAGGCCTGGAGTGAATAAAATCAGTAGCCAGGTAATGGTTTTAGCAGGTCTTTGGTAAGATCCACTGCTGTGCTGGTTTCAGTTCTAACCCAGCACAGTCCCAGTGGTGGTTGGTGGCTACAGGAGTGCTTGTGTCACCTCACTTCCAGCTCCAGAGGGCTTATCACAGAGAGAGAGAGTCCATTGTTTTAAGAGTAAGTCAGGGGAGGGAATAAGAGGCTCTGCTTGGTAATCTAGAGAATTCTTTCAGACTTACCCAAGACCATCAAGACAGTACCTCCATGAGTGTGCAAGAACCACAGCATTCCATGGTGTGGGGTTCCCACTAAAGTAGATATGGGTTAGATCACAACACTCAAGTCCTTTTGAATACCTGAAAAGACTTTATAAGGTGGACAGGCACACATAAGCTCAGACTACAAAGACTACAATAAATACATAAGTCTTCAATGTCCAGAAACCGATGAATATCCACAAGTATCAAGGCCACCTAGGAAATCACGACCTCACTAAGTGAACTAAATACTGGGGAAACAGGTATGTTACCATTCAGATAGAGAATTTAAAATTGCTATTTTAAGGAATCTAAAAGAAATTCAAGATAACAGACTCTTATCAAAGCAATTTAACAATAATGACAAAAAAAGCTTTAAATAAATAAAAAGAATCAGGCAGAAATTCTGGATTTGCAAATGCAGTTGACATATTGAAGAATGTATCAGAGTCTTTTCTAATAATGTAATTGATCAAGCAGAAGAAAACTTTAGTGAGCTGGAAGACAGGCTATTTGAAAATATACAATGAGAGGAGACAAAAGAATAAATAATAAAAAAAAATGAGGCCCAGCTACAAGATTTAGAAAATAGCCTCAACTGTGCAAATTTAAGAGTTTTTGGCATTAAAGCGAAAGTAGAGAAAGAAATAGGCACATAAAGTTTATTCAAACAGATAACAGAACTTCCCTAACCTAAAGAAAGATTAATATTTAAGTACAGCAATACGGAGGTTATAGAACCCCAAGCAGACTACCTCAAGGGATTTAATAAAAAAACTCCCAAAGATCAAGTTTAAAGAAGGAACCCTAAAAGCAGAAAGATAAAAGAAACAATAATATACAAAGAAGCTCCAGTATATCTGGCAGCACACTCCTCAGTAGAAACTTTACAGGTAAGGAAAGAGTGGCAGAACATATTCAGAGTGCTGAAAGGGGGAAAAAACCAAAAAACTTTTACCCTAGAATAGTGTATCTAGCAAAAAATATTCTTCAAACATGAAGGAAAAATACTTATTCAGAGAACCAAAAACTGAGAGATTTCATCAACAGGAGACCTGTCCTAAAGAAATGCTAAAGGGAATATTTTAATCAGAAAGAAAGAATATTAATGAGTAGTAAGAAATCATCTGAACATGCAAAATTCACTGGTAGTACTAAGCACACAGAAAAACACAGTATATTATTACACGGTAATAATGGTGTATAAACTACTGTTAGGTAGGAACACTAAAAAACAAATCCACAACATAATAACTACAACAACTTTTTAAAGACATAGACATACAATAAGATATAAATAGAAACAACAAAATGTTAAAAAGCAGGGGGATGAAGTTAAGGTGTAGAATTTTTATAAGTTTTAATTTTTTTTGCTTGCTTCCTTGCTTGTTTATGCAAAGTGTTAAGTTGTTATCAGCTTAAAATAATGGGTTCTAAGGTACTATTTGCCAGACTTCTGGAACCTCAAATTGAAAAAAAATACAATGGATACAAAAAAATAAAAATAAAAAGCAAGTAATTAAATCATACCACCAGAGAAAATCACCTTCACTAAAAGGAAGATAGGGAGGAAGGAAAGAAGACCACAGAACAACCAGAAAGAAAATAACAAAATGACAGGAGTTAGTACTTACTTGTCAAGAATAACATTAAATGTAAATAAACTAAACTCTTCATTCAAAAGACAGACTGGCTAAATGGATTAAAAATAAGAACCAAGGATGTGTTGCCTACAAGAAATATACTTCACCTATAAAGACTCATATAGACTGAAAATAAAGGGATGGAAAATTATAATACATGCCAATGGAAACCAAAAAAAGGGAGAAGTAGCTATACTTATATCAGACAGATTTCAATACAAAAACTGTAAAAAGAGACAAAGTCATTACATAATGATAAAGTGCTAAATTCAGAAAGAGGATATAACAATTTTAAATTTATATGTGAAGATCCAAATTAATAAAATCAGAGATAAAAAATGAGGTATTGGGAGGCCGAGGCAGGTGGATCACAAAGTCAAGAGATCGAGACCATCCTGGTCAACATGGTGAAACCCCGTCTCTACTAAAGATACAAAAAATTAGCTGGGAACGGTGGCGCGTGCCTGTAATCTTAGCTACTCAGGAGGCTGAGGCAGGAGAATTGCCTGAACCCAGGAGGCGGAGGTTGTGGTGAGCCGAGATCGCACCATTGCACTCCAGCCTGGGTAACAAGAGCGAAACTCCGTCTCAAAAAAAAAAAAAAAAATGAGGTAGTACAACTTATACCACAGAAATTCAAGGGATCTTAAGTGGCTACTATGAGAAACTATATGCCAATACATTGGACAATCTAGAAGAAATGGATAAATTCTTAGACACGTACAACTTCCCAAGACAAAACCATCAAGAAATACAAAAACTTAAAAGGCCAATAACAAGTAACAAAGTCAAAGGTATAATAAAAAGTCTCCCAGCAAAGAAAAGCCTGGGACCTGATGGTTTCAATGTTGAGCTCTATCTAGCAAACATTTAAAGAAGAACTAATACTAATTCTACTCAAATTACATCAAAGACTAGAGGAGAGAACACTTCCAGACTCATTCCATGAAGCCAGGATTAGCCAGATACCAAACCAGAGGAAGACATAATCAAAAAAAGAAAGTGGAAAGAAAGAAAAAGGAAGGAAGGAAGGAAGGAAAAGAGAGAGAAAGAGAGAAAGAAAGAATAAAGAAAACTATAGGCCAAGATCACTGATGAATATTGATACAAGAATACTCAACAAAATGCTGGTAAACTGAATTGAATAGTACATTTAAAAGATCATTCATTATGACTAAGCAAAATTTGCTCAAGTGAGGAAAGGATGCTTCAATATATGCAAATCAAACAATGTGATACATCATGTCAACAGAATGAGGAACAAATCCATATGGATTATTTCAATTAATGCTGAAAGAGTACTTCATAAAATTTAACTTTACTTCATCATAAAAACCTTCAATAAAGTAGGTAGAGAAGGAACATACCTCAACATAATAGAAGCCATTTGACAGACACATAGCTAGGGCAGTACTGATGGAGAAAAATGGAAAGCCTTGCCTCTGAGATTTGGAACATGACAAGGATGCCCAGTGATACAGTTTTGCTGTGTCCACGCCCCAATCTCATCTTGAATTGTAGCTCCTTTAATCTTCATGGGTTATGGGAGGGACCCAAAGGCAGGTAATTGAATCATGGAGGTGAGTTTTTCCTGTGCTGTTCTCATGGTAGTGAATAAGGGTCACAAGATCTGATGGTTTTATAAGAGCAGTTCTCCTGCATGTGCTTTCTTGCCTGCCACCATGTAAGATGTATCTTTGCTCCTCCTTCATCTTCTGCCATGATTGGGAGGCCTCCCGTAGCTGTGTGAAATTGTGAGTCCATTAAACCTCTTGTTCTTTATAAATTACCAGGTCTTGGATATGTCCTTACAGCAGCATGGAGAATAGGCTAACATAGTAAATTGGTACCAGGTAGTGGGGTGCTGCTATAAAGATACCCAAAAATGTAGAAGTGACATTGGAACTGGGTAACAGCAAAAGGCTGAACTGTTGGGCAGGCTTAGAAGATAGGAAAGTTTGGAGGGCTCAGAAGAGAGGAAGATGTGGGAAAGTTGGGAACGTCCTAGAGACTTTTCAAATGGCTTTGACCAAAATGCTAATAGTTATACGGACACTAAACCTAGGCTGAGGTGGTCTGGGCTGCGGATGAGAAACGTGTTGGGAACTGGAGTCAAGATCACTCCTGCTATGCTGGGCTGTGGATGAGAAACGTGTTGGGAACTGGAGTCAAGATCACTCTTGCTATGCTGGGCTGCAGATGAGAAACGTGTTGGGAACTGGAGTCAAGATCACTCTTGCTATGCTGGGCTGCAGATGAGAAACGTGTTGGGAACTGGAGTCAAGATCACTCTTGCTATGCTGGGCTGCGGATGAGAAACGTGTTGGGAACTGGAGTCAAGATCACTCTTGCTATGCTGGGCTGCGGATGAGAAACGTGTTGGGAACTGGAGTCAAGATCACTCTTGCTATGCAAAGGGACTGGCAGCAGTTTGCTACTGCCCTAGAGATCTGTGGAACTTTGAACTTGAGAGAGAGAATTTAGGATATCTGGCAGAAGTAATTTCTAAGTGGCAAAGCACTCAAGAGGAAGCAGAGCAGAAACATTAGGAAAATTTGCAGCCTGATGATGCATTAGAAAAGAAAACCCCAATTTCTAGTGATAAATTCAAGCCCTCTGCAATAATTTGCATAAATAATAAGGAGCCAAATGTTAATCACTAAGACAATGGGGAAAATGTCTCCAGGGCATGTCAGAGACCTCCAAGGTATCCCTTCCCATCACAGGCTTGAAGACCTAGAAATGAAAAATGGTTTCCTGGGCTGGGTCCAGGGGCCCCTGCTGTGTGCAGTCTCCAGACTTGGTACTCTGTGTCCTAGCCACTGTACAGCTTGGGTTGTTGCTTAAGAGGGTGCAAGCTCCAAACCTTGGTGGCTTCCATGTGGCATTGAAACTACAGGTGCACAAAAGTCAAAAAATGAGGTTTGGCAACCTCTGCCTAGATTTCAGAGGATGTATCAAAGTTCCCAAATGTCCAGGCAGAGATGTGCTGCAGACATAGGTCCCTCATGGAGAACCTATGCTAGGGCTGTGCAGAAGAGAAATGTGGGTGGGTGCACCCATGCACAGAGTCCTCACTAAGTCACACTGCCTAGTGGAGCTGCGAGAAGAGGGACACCATCCTCCAGACCTCAGAATGTAGATCCACCCACAGCTTGCACCGTGTGCTTGGAAAAGCCACAGACACTCAATGCCAGCCCATGAAAACAGTCAGAAGGCAGACTGTACTCTGTAAAGCCATGGGGACAGAGCTGCCCAACACCACAGGAACCCATCTCTTGAATTAGTGTGAGCTGGATGTGAGACATGGAGTCACAGGAGATCATTTTGGGCTTTTAAGGTTTAATGACTGCACTATTGGATTTGAGACTTTCATGGGGCCTATAGCCCTGTTGTTTTGGCTAGTTTCTCCAATTTGCAAAGGCTGTACTTACCGATGCCTGTATCCTTATTGTATCTAGGAAGTAATGTTAACTTGCTTTTGATTTTACGGGCTCAGAGGCAAAAGGGACTTGCCTTGTCTAAGATGGAACTTTGGACTGTGGATTTTGTAGTTAATGCTGTAATGAATTATAACTTCGGGGAACAGCTGGGTGTGGTAGCTCATGCCTGTAATCCCAGCACTTTGGGAAGCTGAGGTGGGCGGATCATGAGGTTAAGAGATCGAGACCATCCTGGCTAACATGGTGAAACCCCATCTCTACTAAAAAATATGAAAATTAGCTGAATGTGGTGGCACACATCTGTAGTCCCAGCTACTTGAGAGGCTGAGGTAGGAGAATTGCTTGAACTTGGGAAGCGGAGGTTGCAGTGAGCCCAGATTGCATCACTGCACTCCAGCCTGGTGCCTGGTGACAAAGTGAAACTCTGTCTCAAAAAAAAAAAAAAAAAAGACTTTGGGGAACTGTTGGGAAGGCATGATTGGTTTTGAAATATGAGGACATGAGATTAGAGAGGGGCAGGGATGGAATGATATGGTTTGGCTGTGTCCCCACCTAAATCTCATCTTGAATTGTAGCTCCCATAACTCCCATGTGTCATGGGAGGGACACTGTGGGAGGTAATTGAATCACAGGAGTGAGTTTTTCCCATGCTGTTCTTGGGATAGTGAATAGGTCTGAGATCTGATGATTGTATAGGGGTAGCTTCCCTGCACGTGCTCTCTTGCCTGTCTCCATAGCAAGACGTGCTTTTCCTCCTCCTCTGCCTTTCACCATGATTGTGAGGTCTCCCCAGCCATGTGAAACTGTAAGTCCTTTTAACCTCCTTTTTAAAATAAATTACCCACTTTTGGGTATGTCTTTATAGCAACATGATAATTAATGAATACACCCATTTTCATAACTCTTATTCAACATAGTACTGGAAGTCCTACCTAGAATAGTCAGACAAGAGAAAGAAATAAAGGGCATCCAAACTGGAGAGGAAGAAGAAGTTAAGTTATCCTTTTTGCAGGTGATATGATCTTATATTTGTAAAAAACCTAAAGACTTCACCATAAACTATCAAAACTGATAAATTCAGTAAAATTGCAGGATATAAAATCAGCACATAAAAAACAGTAGCATTGATATATGCCAACAGTGAACAATGTGAAAAAAACTCAGGAGCTGGGCATTGGTTGCTTATTCCTATAATCCCACTCTTTGGGAGGCCAAGGTAGAAGGATTGCTTGAGCTCAGGGGTTTAAGACCAGCCTGAGAAACATAGTGAGATCTTGTCTGTACTAAAATTTAAAAAAATTAGCCAGGTGTGGTGGTACATGTCTATAGTTTTAGCTACTTGGGGGATGGGGCCTGGGCTGAGGTGGGAGGTCTGCTTAAGCCCAGGGAGTCTAGGTCGCCCTGTACTCCAGCCTGGGCAACAGAGTGAGACCCTGTCTCAATTAGAAATAATAATAAAAACACTCAAGAAAAAAAAAACAAGAAAAGTAATCTCATTATCCCATTTATAATAGCTACAGAACTCCAGCCTGGGCAACAGAGTGAGACCCTGTCTCAGTTAGGAAATAATAATAATAATAAAAACACCCAAGAAAAAACAAACAAGAAAAGTAATCTCATTATCCCATTTATAATAGCTACAGAACTCCAGCCTAAGCAACAGAGTGAGACCCTGTCTCAGTTAGGAAATAATAATAATAATAAAAACACCCAAGAAAAAACAAACAAGAAAAGTAATCTCATTATCCCATTTATAATAGCTACAGAACTCCAGCCTAAGCAACAGAGTGAGACCCTGTCTCAGTTAGGAAATAATAATAATAATAAAAACACCCAAGAAAAAACAAACAAGAAAAGTAATCTCATTATCCCATTTATAATAGCTACAGAACTCCAGCCTAAGCAACAGAGTGAGACCCTGTCTCAGTTAGGAAATAATAATAATAATAAAAACACCCAAGAAAAAACAAACAAGAAAAGTAATCTCATTATCCCATTCATAATAACTACAGAACTGCAGCCTGGGCAACAGAGTGAGACCCTGTCTCAGTTAGGAAATAATAATAATAATAAAAACACCCAAGAAAAAACAAACAAGAAAAGTAATCTCATTATCCCATTTATAATAGCTACAGAACTCCAGCCTAAGCAACAGAGTGAGACCCTGTCTCAGTTAGGAAATAATAATAATAATAAAAACACCCAAGAAAAAACAAACAAGAAAAGTAATCTCATTATCCCATTTATAATAGCTACAGAACTCCAGCCTAAGCAACAGAGTGAGACCCTGTCTCAGTTAGGAAATAATAATAATAATAAAAACACCCAAGAAAAAACAAACAAGAAAAGTAATCTCATTATCCCATTTATAATAGCTACAGAACTCCAGCCTAAGCAACAGAGTGAGACCCTGTCTCAGTTAGGAAATAATAATAATATTAAAAACACCCAAGAAAAAAAAACAAGAAAAGTAATCTCATTATCCCATTCATAATAACTACAGAACTGCAGCCTGGGCAACAGAGTGAGACCCTGTCTCAATTAGGAAATTAAAAAAAAAAAGAACCCAAGAAAAGTAATCTCATTATCCCATTTATAATAGCTACAAGTAACATTAACTACTGAGGAATTAACTAAATAAGTGAAAGATTTCTACCATAAAAACTATAAAACACTGATGATAGAAATTGAAGAGGACATATGAAAAATGGGAAAATATTTCATGTTCATGAATTGGAAGCATTAATAGTGTTAAAATGTATAATTCTACCCAAAGCAATCTACAGATTCAAAGCAATCCCTATTAAAGTATCAAGGATATTCTTCACAGAAATAGAAAAAAAAATTCTAAAATTTATATGTAATCACACACAAGAAACAAAACACAAAACAAAACAGAATACACGAGGCTATCCTAAGCAAAATGAACAAAACTGGCAGGATCACAGTACCTGACTTCAAATTATAGTGGAAAGCTATAGTCACGAAATGGCATGGTACGGGCATAGAAACAGACACATATACTAGTGGAAGAGAAGAGAAAACCCAGAAATAAATCCATACATCTACAGTGACCTCATTTTCGACAATGTTTCCAAAGCATTGGGGGAAAGGACAGTCTCTTCAATAAATGGCACTGGGAAAACAGGATATACATATGGAGAAGAGTGAAACTAGACCTCTATCTCTCATCATATACAAAAATAGAATCCGCCAGGCTCACGCCTGTAATCGCAACACTTTGGGAGGCCAAGGCGGGTGGATCACAAGGTCAGGAGTTTGAGACCAGCCTGACCAACATGGATAAACTACATCTCTACTAAAAATACAAAATTAGCCTCACATGGTGGCATCTGCCTGTAATCCCAGCTACTCAGGAGGGAGAGGCTGCAGTGAGCCGAGATCATGCCACAGCACTCCAGCCTGGGCAACAGAGTGAAATTCCATCTCAGGAAAAGAAAAGAAAATAGAATCAACATGGATTGAATACTTATATCTAAGACTTCAAACTATGAAACTACTTCAAGGAAACGTTGAGGACATTCTCCAGTACATTGGACTGGGCACAGATTTCTTGAGTAATATCCCATAAGCAAAGGTGATGAAAGCAAAAATGGACAAATGGGATTCCATTAAGTTAACTTTTGCATAACAAAGGAAACAGTCAACTAAGTGAAGAGACTACCCACAAAATGGAGGAAAATGTTTGCGAATTATCCAACTGACAAGGGGTTAATAACCAGAATCTAAAAGGAGCTCAAACAAGTCTATAAGAAAAAACACCTAATAATCCATTTAAAAATGGGAAAAAGGTTCTGTATAGACATTTCTCAGAAGAAGACATAAATGGCAAACAGGTATATGAAAAGGTACTCAACATCTTTCATCATCAGAGAAATGCAAATCAAGACTGCAATGATGGTATGAGGTTTTTTCCCTCGTATTTAACATTCTGATTCTTCATTTCCTCCTTATAATTTTCTTATGTTTATATACTAGGTGAGATGACTGGTTAAATGGCAAAGAAGAAGGAATGAACATTGTAACATATCAAATCAACCCATCATTACCTTTTGTTGTTTGTATTACATCACCTCCATCATAACAGAGTAGAAATATGTTTTGTGGAACATATATGTTCTTTGGAACAATCTCTGTGCATTTTTGAAAGATGTGTTTCCTTTGATAAGTGTGATAGGTGGCCACCAGAGGTATCTAGATGCTAGATAGAACCTGTGTTTATTACCTTACTGCAGATCTGTTTAAGGTAGGGATCTTGAGATGGAGTGATTATTCTGTACTTTGTGGGTAGGCCCTTAATGTAATCAGAATAAGAGAAAGGCAAAATACAATGCACAATTGATCCTTGAATAACATGGGTTTGAACTGTGCAGGTCTACTTAGATGCAGATTTTCTTCTGAAACAACAAGACCAACCCTTCCTCTTCCTCCTGCTCCTCAGTCTACATAATGTGAAGATGAGCATGATCCACTTACACTTAATGAGTAGTAAATATGCTCTCTTTTTCTTATGACCTTCTTAGTAACATTTTCTTTTGTCCGGCTTACTTTATTGTAAGAATACAGTATATAATATATATAACATATAAAATACGTGTGGATCAACCTTATGTTATGGGTAAGGCTTCCAGTCAACAGGAGGCTATTAGCAGCTGTGTTTTGGAAGAGTCGGAAGTTACACATGGATTTTTGACTGTGTGGGGGATGGACACTGAATCCCCACGTTTTTCAAGGGTCAACTGTGCTGTACACTTAAAAATGTGTTGAAAAGGTAGACATATTAAGTGATCTTACCGCAATAATATAAAAAAGTATTCTGGGGAGAAGAAGGGAAGTTTACATGTGGGGGAAGGAGTAGTGTGAATGACATCAGATGCCACAGGGAAGGCTAAGAAAAGGCCTCTGGTGACTACGGGAGAAAGTATAAATTGAGAATCAGGACAAAGTGGGACCGCAGAAGGTAAAGAATGATGAGAAGTTAGGAAACCAAGGTAAATTCAGACCACTTCTCTCACTGCAGCAGAGGAAGGAAGATGGTGTTACGTAATTAGCAGAGTCATGTAAACGCTTTTAAAAATGTTAATTTAAAAGCAACAGAGGAGGAGGCACAGGAGAGACTGATTATTTTAAGAAAAAAGAAGAATGTGAAAACAATATTCAGCTCCAAAAAAGATAGGATGAAGACTACAGTTGGGAAAGAATGGATTACATTTTCTAGAGAAATAGTTGGGAATTATTTGTCCCAGGCATGACCTCTGCTTTCTGAAGGAAGGAATCATGTTGATTTTATTCACTCTGTATCCCTCTGTATCCATGGAAACTAATACAGTGCTTAATGCAGTTGCTCAATAAAGCATTGTTTCTAAGAGGGACAGGGAGAGCGAGAGATTGAGATTTTACTACACAGAAGGGAATGGAATGTGATAGAAGCAGAGAGACGTTTGAAGATGCTGTGCTGCTGGCTTTGAAGATGTAAAAAGAGGTCACAAGTCAAGGAATGCCGGTGATCTGTAGACTCTGGAAAAGGAAGTGAACTAGTTCTTCCCTGAGCTTTCAGAGGGAGCATGGCTCTGCTGACATCTTGACGTAAGCCAAATGAAACTGACTTCACACTTCTAGCCTCCAAGACTGTAAGATAATAAATTTGTGTTGTTTTATGCCTCTAAATTTGTGGTAGTTTATTATTATAACAATGGAAAGCCAATACAATAGGATTTTCATATTTTTTATAATATATCACACTATCACATGGAACACTCAGAAGTCTTTGTATAATTCATCCCAAGCTATATTTTGGTCCTGAAAATATAACTCTGTAAAGACTAGCCTTCTTTATCTTCTCTAAGGATGGTCCATCTGGCCTTTACCTCTTAAAATTCCTTGGAAGTTCAGTATTCAATAAATATAAGACTATTCAGGCGAGTAGAAAGCAATAGAGCAGGAATATAGTCTTCTAAGAATTATACTTAAATGAACAGTAAAGTTTCAGGATTCAAAATCAATGTGCGCAAATCATTAGCATTTCTATACACCAATAAGAATAAAGCAGAGAACCAAATCAAGGGCTCAATTCCATATACAGTAGCTACAGAACAAAGTACCTCGTAATACATTTAACCAAGTACATGAAAGATCTCTACAAGGGGAGCTGTTAAACAGAAGTGAAATAAATTATAGATGATACAAACAAATGGAAAGAATCACATGCTTATGGATTGGAAGAATCAATATCATTAGAATGATCATATTGCCCAAAGTTATCTATGGATTCAATGAAATTCCTATCAGTTTACCAATATTGCTTTTTCACAGTATCAGATAAAAAGGACTCATATCCAGAATATACAAGGATCTCAAACAACTCAGTAAGAAAAAAACAACCCTATTAAGAAGTGAGCAAAGGATAGGAATAGACATTTTCAAAAGAAGACATTCAAGTGGCCAAGAAACATATGAAAAAATGCTCAGTATCACTAATCATCAGAGAAATGTAAATTGAAAGCATAATGAGATATCAACGTATACCATTCAGAATGGCTACACTTAAAATGTCAAAACAACCACAACAACAACCAAAACAGACAATGGCAAAGACGCAGGCGAAAGGAAACAATTTATTCACTGTTTGTGTGAATGTAGATCAGTACAGCCTCTATGGGAAACAACGTTTCTCAAATAACTAAAAATAGCACTACCATTCCACCCAACAGTCTCACTGTGGGTTTCCACCCAAAGAGAAACAAATCATTGTGTAAAAAAGACAATGCAATCATAGCTTATAGAAGCAGTATTCACAATAGCAAAGTCATAGAATCAACCTGTGGCCATCACATCTGATTGAATAAAGAAAATGTAGTATGTAAAAACCATATACTATTCAGCCATAAAATGATAAAATCATGTCATTGGCAGCAACATGGATGAAACTGGAGGCCATTATCTTAAGTGAAATAACTCAGAAACAAAGTCAAATACCATATATTCTTTCTTTTAAGTAGGAGCTAAACAATGTGTGTACATGTTCATACAGAGTAGAAAAACAGTCATGGAAGACTCCAAAAGGCGGGAGGTGGGAGAAGGGTAAGGGATGAGAAATAAATTACCTATTGAGTATAATGTACACTATTTGGGTGATGGCTACACTAAAAGCCCAGACGTCACCATTGTGCAGTGTAGTCATATAACAAAACTGCACTTCTGTCCCCTAACTCTATAAAAAATAAAAATTTAAAAAATGAAGAGATTGGACCAGATAAAACTTAAGCTTTCTGAGGTATATTTGTAATGAAATAGTATAGATGTGGTTTTATTCTTTGAATATTATTCTCTTGAGGATCATCTTTGATTATGCTTAGTTTCAACTCTCACAATATTTTGAGGGTATTACAATGTAAATAACTGCACAGCTAGCTTCTGCTCAGTGAATATCTTGTTTTAAAAATACTGTCTTTTACTATTGTTTTCTAAATTGTCACTTTTATGATTTCATACTAGGGAACTGTGATGCTAGAGGCTGGAGCATCACAGACATTGAGGATATAATTTGGACAGATTGGTAGTTTTATGTTTGGGGAATTTCCATAATGTGATTTAAGTGAACCTGACTTGCGTTCACCTTTAACAATTGCTCCTTTTCTTTGAGGTCAAGTGTCTTGCAAGAGTAATCTGTGTTTCACTAGGTCTCCATTTACTCATCTTCATTCATTCTTTATCTCACCAACATACTGAATTTTTGTTTTGTTTATCCTTGTTCCTGTGGTGGCTACAACAGCAGTTGCTACATTTTAAGTGTTCAATAATTCTTTTGAAATCGATCAGGTTTCATCACCCGCCTTCCTGCAGGAAGAATTCCTTGAGAAATCTTGATTGTGCCCTTTATTTTCTATTAAAAAATAGCAACGTAATCTCTAATGAAAATAAAATATAGGAAGCAGCAGTTTGCAGATATCAAACTTATAAAAAATACAGTGAGGGAAGTAGCATTTTAAGGGCACAGAAGCCAATTATTTTTCTGGATGTTCTCCATTCTCGCCTTGAATCTGAACAGCCTCTGTATCCAGGGGTCAGAAGTCAATGCTCTCACATCATATGTTGGTGAACTGAATGATATTCTAAGACAATATGAAACCTGTTACATTTTCTGTAGAAATAGTTTTGAAAACATTGTGTCCCTATAAAAAAGCCTGCATGGGAACTTTATTTTATAGAAAAAAATATTTTAAAACATTCATTGCTTCTTTTAGGAACTGCTTTGATTTTACCTTTTTGCCAATAAAAACTATGCAGCATCCTTTTTTTTTTTTTGGCTGAGCTACTCGAGAGCATATGTGGGTTACTTTATTTTAGCTGTAGCTTTGATCTTATGGTTAAAGTCTGGGATTGCGATGAAGTTTTAACCTGTGCAGTAATCCCAGTCAGCTGTTTACAGATGTCTGGAGCACCAGCCAGAGAGTCAGGTATCTCATGCATACTCAAATGGGAGAGAGCTGTGATGAATTGCCTTCTCTGCCATCAGTGGGAATTCGAGAGTGGTGACATGAGTGTGTGCATTTTCTGGTCATAGTCTAAGTATTCTACTTATTTGCTCCACTTTTATCTCTATTTAATTTTCCTTGGCACAGATTAAAAAAAAATAACATTATAATCATTTAATTTTGTATCAATTTCACCAAACAATTTGTTTCATGAAGTATTTCAGGGTATCCAAATCAACAGAGTCCCAAAACTCTGTATAACATATGAAACACAGGTTAAGCAGTCTACTCACAAGTAGTTAAGAAATTTACTTAATTCTAACACTCTACTGTATACTAGATATGTATGTATTCTATACATTTATACATACATATATATATTTAAACACATATATACATAGGTAAAAACTTGAGACATACCAAATGGATGCAGACATTAATAATACCCAAAGACCTTCAGTCTGTAAAATCTATTCAAATCATCACTTAATAATCTACAACTCTCATACAGAGCATGTTTTTTTTTTTTTAACTTTTATTTTTTCTTATATCTTCCAATTCTTTCAAATTCCCCAGGACTTGAGAGTACGGGCTGACTTTTAGGGGAATTCTTTCCTAGCTGTCTGGGTCATTCACTCTTGTCTACTGAGTATTTGTTGACATGCCAAGACTTTTCCTATGTGCCAGTAGTTCTGGAGTGAAGGCAGATGGCCATAGTGCCTGCCCCCTGAGGACTTAAAGCCTAGATCCTGCCTCCTTGAGCCAGAGCTCTTGACCCGTTTTTGTTCTGGAAGTCATGATGGTAAGTAGCTATTCTCACTGAACAGAGGACCATGTGTCACAAATACTATTCCTAATGTCACTGAGTTGGAAGGCCATCATCTCTTACTTTTCATGGCTCTCATCCTTTTAGAAATGTATTTTGACTTGGAGGGAGAGTTGCTTTCTCCATTCTGTTTAATGGCTAATATGTCCACTCAATCAAACACCCCCCCACCTCCAGTTATATCCATTCATTTAATGTATTTATAGTAAATTGTTTCATTTTCTATTTATAATGATATGGTATACAAATGCTACCCTAATGAATACGTAGCATCCATGGGCTTGACGTTTCTGTCAATACAAATGTAGATACATTAAATACCTGGATCTGCAAGATTCCTGGAAACTAATATTCTATTTAGCATAAACATCCTATGTTCAACTTGATCTCTTCCCTGGTCTTCGCTTTTTCTTTCCCCCACCTTCTTTCTTTATGTTTTCTGCGTTCTTTCTTTCCCCTTTTACTACTTGCTGACACTAAGCAGTTTTCATGTCAGTGGGTTAGATCTATGCTCTCCATGAAAGTAAGCCTTTAGTAGAGAATTCATTTTTGGTGTTCCCTCAGATGCTGCCTAATTTTTATCTTCACAGAGAAACTGTGGAACTTGCTGCCCTATATGATGATAACCTGTGCTTGAAAAGTTACAGTCAGAGCTAATCAATGCTGATGATGGCTTGAGGAATTTCTCTTTTGACAATGATGCTAACCTTGGTTAATGTGGTGGCTGGTTGGCTGAAGCAGGAAGCTGTTTAAAAACAACAGCAACAACAAAAACTTACGAAAGCATTTTTATCCTGAAATTTAATAAAAAAGATGCCTTACCTTATTCTTAAAATTTGATATGCTATTCTCATAGGCTGAGGGATTTGCTCTGTTCTGAATGTTTGCTGAAACACCTTCTGAAATGTGTTTGACCCAATTGGATATTATTAGGTGATACCGTTTGGAAATGTGTCCCCACCCAAATCTCATGTTGCATGGTAATCCCCAATGTGGAAGATGGGGCCTGGTGGGAGGTAACTGGATCATGGTGGTGGGTTTCTCATGAATGGTTTAGCATCATCCCTCTTGGTACTATGCTATTGACAGTGAGTGAGTTCTCACGAGCTTTGTTGTTTAAGAGTGTGTAACCCTTCTCCCTTCTCTCTCTTTCTCCTACTACTGCCATGTAAGACTCACTTTCCACCATAATTGTAAATTTCCTGAGGCCTCCCCAGAAGCTGAGCAGATGCCAGCACCATGCTTCCTGTACAGCCTGCAGAATCATTAGCCAAGAAACCTTTTTTCTTTATTGCAATGCAAGAATGGCCTAATACCCTGGGTAACAAGGCATGGTCTACACATTCTTTAGGAGAGTTAGCTCCTAAAAGTTCACTTTTTCTTCTGCCGCTATTTGAGAAACAAAGCAAAACAAAGTATTTAACTGCCTTTGAGTTGCTGAGACCCTCCCAAGCCTGCCCAGGTAGGTCTCATTGGCTGGGGGCTGAGGTTGTGGTAGGGATAAAACCTTCCCAGACTCTAATAGAAATATAAAGGAAGTTGATGATGGAAGTAGAAAAATCTAAACTCTGAAGGAAAGCATGCTTTACTAAAATCCATCATCAGTTCTTTAAATCACCACCAGGAGACTCCATGTTGGCTGTTTTAACTTCTGCTAAAGCAGTCTAAGAATCTGCCCAGTTTACTTCTTAATAAAACTTCTTCACAAAAAGTTTTATTAAGAGTTAGCCATCAGGATCAAATGCATGGTGAGCTCTCTGGGTGAACAGTTGTTTAAGACCAGAGCAACAGTTTGATCTCAGATTCTTGCAGTCCAGTATTTCACTTTGTTTTCCGTGACACTTGAACAAAACCTCAGTGTTTTGTCCCTTCCTTTCTCTTTGATTATTTCACAGTCAAAATGTCAGTGAAGTTTTCAGCTGATGACATAAGCATTTCTTGTAGGAACAAAATAAGATCCAACGGGTATGAAGTTAGGTTAATGTACCCACTTTGGCAGTGATCAGTTCTTCCTAGCAGCTGTGGCTTCAATATACCTTCCAACTGACTCTCCCATAGCCATCAGAACCACAGATGGGGGGAAAAAAACCTTGACAGACAACCTGGTTCAGGTTCGTCCCTTTGGGAAGATCATAGCCTAACCCTGCCAAGTCCCCCAAGAGCATGTGTTTTTCAGGATGACTCTCAGGAGCAGCACAGTAAGGTGAGTAACATTGCAAAGTAAATCACATTTAACTCTCGGAGTTTTCCACTTTCCTGAGATCCTTTCCCACTTTCTCATCTCGCTTTCCTTCATCTCTTAGTGACAGTGTCCTATCAATGATCAGAGCAGGTCATTTGGCTGTCTACTCAGGTTCTTCCTTTCATCTTCCTGTCCCTGAGCCTCAATTTTTAAAATATAAGTGTGCATCAGAATCACTTGGGATGATTATTAAAGAAATTTAAGATGAGGCAGAGGTGGAGGGGAGAGTGAGATGTAGAAAAAATTTCAATTTGAAAACAGGAAAAAACATGCACAACATCCTACCAAATGAATACATAGATGACAAATAAGCACATAACATCATTAGCCATTAGACAATGCAAATTAACATCACAATCAGATACTATTACACACCTATCAGAATGGCCACAGTGAAAAATAATATCAAATACTGGCATTGTGGTATATCCGTAACATGGAAAACTAATCAGTGATAAAAAGAAACTATTACTGCACACAACCACTTGGATCAACCTTGAAGAAATTATGTAGGTAAAAGCAAGTCATGATTATGAGTTGAAGGCTTCATTTAGTTGTCAGGCACTCTCATGTATGTAGGAACCTGTCAGCCCTCAACTTGTGGTATAGGTGAATGTTCCAGGACCCATTAATTTATCTCTTCTTTGAATTCAGCCAAATTTATCTGTGCTAAATCAGCACTTACAGAATTATGTTTCCATATGTAATCATGTTTTTCGAAGGTGACTGTTAAATTTCTCCTGAAAATGGACATCCTCTTAGTATCTAACACAATGTAGCCACATATGTAATAGAGATTTCAAAATGCCTTGATTACAAAATATCTGAAAAGCGAGAAAATGGAAACACGACCTAAAGACTGGATTGTTTTACTGAGTACTTGCTTCACTGGTCAACAGTTTATTCAAAGAAATGTAGCATTTCTAACAAGATCTAGCTAGAATACTGTTTTCCGTCTTTGTTAACATGGAAGAACTGTGTCTCAAGTTTGGGTGCTTGCCTATGATGTTCCTATTTCTCTCCCACTAAACACACTGGTGCCATCACAGAGAGCTTTCATTTGTCAAAAATCCATTAAAATAAACTTGTCATCAGATATGGATTATAAATAGGTTATTTGGTAACTGTTGCAGAATTTTATTTTATCTTTTGAGACAGGGTCTTGCTTTGTCACCCAGGCTGGAGTGCAATTGTGTGATCTCAGCTCACTGCAACCTCTGCCTTCTGGGTTAAAGCGATTCTCATGCCTCAGCCTGCCAAGTAGCTGAGATCACAAGCATGTGCTACCATGCCTGGACAATTTTTTGTATTTTTAGTAGAGATAGGGTTTGGCCATGTGGGCCTGGCTGGTCTCAAACTACTGGCCTCAAAACTAATCCACCTGCCTCGGCCTCCTATATGCTGGGATTACATATGTGAGCCACCACAGCTGGCTGGAATTTTTAAAGGAAATTATGGTGAATTTGTGCTCTGTTCACTATGAATGAAATGTCTGATCTCATCTTTCATTATTAACAGAAACTGCTTATTGTGAAACATTTTCTTGTCATTTCATACCAGCAGGGCTGGCCAATGGGTAAGCCTGCTGCCTATGAGAAAATGCCTCCTTTTTTGGAACTGCCACAGTTTCTAAAATTTTGAAAGTCCTTTGGGGTAAAAGTATGTGTTTCTGAAGGTTCACTGTTCTACTTTAAGTTACGTGAATGAAGAATATATCAGTATATTATCATCTTGATTATTGATGTATCAATTGGAGTAGTAAATTTTGGAAGCTGATAGTTTAGTTGCTTACAGATTAGGAATGTATTCTGACAAGTTTTATATGGAATTTAAGAGTCAAGAAAAACATCATATGAAGGCCAAAATCAAGGACCCTGGGATGTGGATATTTTGGGGCATAAAAAAGGGTGATGAATACAGAAAGAAAACCACACTTAAAAGGGGTATTGAAGGCTTAAGATTTTTCTCTCCTTGACTGTTTTTTCCTAATTCTAAAAAGTCTAACATGGTAACTACATTTTCTAAGGGCTTTTACACTTAGAACTTGAATAAGGAGAGCTGTTTGTTGCTTTAGGGGAATCACCAATTAAAAAGTTTGTAGAGACTAGACGCTTTGCATGTAAGAATGGTCTTGGTGAGAGCAGTGGTGAACTAGAGAGTGTAGACCTCCAAAAAATACTTTTCCATGGCCCAAATTCAGCTGGTGAGCCAACAAGTTTGCAATGCTTACTTTTAATAATTATTATCTTATTTGACAGATACAGTTAAAATAGAACAGCAACTGATTTTTTTTTCCTGCACTGAAGAGAAATTTTCACAAGACATTCTGATATTTAAAAGTCAATATTCACAACCTTGGAGGCCAGAGCAGGAAGCAGTAAATGGCTTCTTTTTTTGATTTACTGCCTAAGCCAACTTAACGCACTTTTATTAAGAGTGTACCAGATAGACGTCTGGATTGAATTCTTGATTTTGTGTTTTAATTTTCTCATACGTTAATTTCCCTATCTACAAGTTTAACTTTGGTTCCACTCATTAGCTTAATTCTAAGAAACATTTCTTCAACATGGAAGGAATCTGAATGGCAGATGCCTCTTCTGATGACTTTGAGGTGTCCCTGCAAGGCTGGATAAGTGGATTTTTTGTGGTGCTGTTGAATATGAAAAACTGTAGCGTCATTGAGTCCTGTGATTTTTCATGAAATTTCATGGCCCTGCCAAATGTAAAAGTGTGGTGCTATTAAATTTCTCTAGATCCCAAGTTAACTTATTATCAAGACTTACAATTCTGGCACTTAAAAAAACCAGATGGGTTGTAGAGTTTCACAAAGTTTAACATTTTCTGACCTTCTGTGGTGAAAGAGAATTAGACTGGATGCCAGAATCCGTGGGTTCTAGTCTTGGCTCTGTCACTAACCAGCTGTGTAATTTTGGATAAGTTAGTTTTCCTCTATGATCTAGGATTTTTTCCTATTATAAAATAAATAAGTTAGGCTAAGAGGTTTTATAGGTCTCTTCAAAGCTGATCCTATGTTATGCCAATAATTTCTGGGTTCAGATTCTAAATTTATCACATACTAGCTAAGCCTACTTAAGTAAATTCATTTCCTTACTTCTCAATTTTTTTACTGGTAAAATGGGTATAATAATGGGACAATATGAGGGAAAGAAATGAGCTAATATATGTATAAAAATTAGCATATAATTAGTGTTCAATATAGAGTAACTGTAGTTGTGAGTCTGAGATTAGCAAGCCAAATACTGAATTTGAATCAAATCATTTTTACTTAAGGCCTGCACTCTCTATTGACCACATGACCTTAAAAAAAGTCTCTTCATTTTGAGTGAAACAGATTGTACTTTTTCCAATCTCCCCCATTAACGGTTTGGATAAATTAATAGTAAACATCAAGATATCTAAGGCTTTAGGAGTCTGTATGTTGCACAAGTAAGAAAATGGTGATAGTATGTTCTCAAACACATTTCTTTGTCAGGGTTCTCTCACAGGGCATTCACATTTTCATTGCAGAAAGCCTGTGTGGGATGATTAGAAGCATGAATTGATCTGTAGGTCTTAAAAGTTTTATATTAAATGTGATGGCACTTCTAACTCTAGTCTAAAATTATCTCGGTCTTTGTTAAAAATCAGAAAGCTATAACATTTTAAATGAAACAACTCAAACATGTCCTTAATCTGAACGTTAGAGACCTTTCCTTGACTCTTAAAAAGAGGTTCTTGAGCCCTTCCTCAGTTTCCACTTCAATGATAATTACTTATCTATCCGAATTTTTGTTGACTTTAGAGAGTAAATAGGCAAGGATGGCGCTGAAAACATCTTGTTACGTGGATATTGTAAGTAATCAAATAACACAGAAATTTTTATAACAGAAAAGTGACAGATTCTTACTCTATCCTTCTGTATTTTCAGTGCCACTTGTCAGAGGAAGTGTTTCTTACAATTTTTAAATTTAGTTCTTCTGGTGGTTACCTCTATAACTCTCTTAACCATGCAGTGTAACTACTATTCAACTATATACTTTAGAAATTATTTTAAAATTTACCTCCTACTATATGATATGTAAACGTTCTACTATCTTACTTACTGCATATATATATATGTATATATATAAAACTTATTGCTTATGTATACTTTCCACTTACTGCATTAATAGGAGAGCATATATAACCAATAAAGTCCATTTCTTTACTTCAACTTCTTTCCACATAATTTAAATATTTATATCTTATTCTTATGTAGAATATATTGTTCCCCACCCTGGAAGATGAGGACATATTTCCTTCACCTATTTTCACTGCTTCTACCTGGCAACTTAAAATAACATACGCATGTTCAAGTTTGATGGCCCTTATTTCTCCATACCCTAATCTTAAAAGTTGAAAAGTAAAATTGCTTACATCATTATGAGAAGTCAACATTTTTATCTGTATAGCCAAGTACTTTATTATGATTACATATCCTTTTCTACAGTTCCAGTATCATAACCTTTGTGACTCACAAAATATACCAGTCCTAGTATCAAGTTCAAGTTTTTGGTGTATATTTTACCAGTCACTCAAATTCGTGCTGCTCTGTTATAGCTTGCCTTTTGTTTGGATCATGCTTTTCTTGTATATTTTTATTTATTTACCTTCCTGGAGTTCTGATTGCTTTATTTCATGCATGACAGGAGTTTTCAAAGTGTCAAGAGTAAATATCCGAAGTCTGATATTCTCTTGGTTAAAGGTAAGGTAGCTCTCTGTCTCAAAACATCACATTGATATGGCAATATAAAAAATGGCAACTTGCCACTTGCTCTGGCAACTAGATGCTGAAGAAAGCCAGGGTACCAGGGCCAGTAACAGGATATAAGAGAAGTGCTTACATTCTGCTTGCATCTTGTTGCCAAGACAACCAAAGGCTACCTTAATTGCTGAGGACACCATCACCTCTTTGAATAATGAAAATGGTTTTATCATTTTCAGCCACTCATTTATGAAAGGTTGGAGGTAAAAATGAATTCCAGAAGACGCCTTTGTAAAATCTTTGATACTTAGGGCTCTGATGGTAATATCAAGGTGCTTAGAAGCTGTTATTAGTTCACAGTGGAGTTGTGCCAATATTTTTGTCTCTTGAGGCTGCTGAACTCTGCTTACTTAGGACACAACCTTGGGAAGCATATTTAGCTTTAATCTCTGCAGTGTTTGGTTCACCTTGAATCTTTCTAGAATGCCTATTTGATATCTGAGAAGTTGATGATGAATTAGATGCAGATCACAATTTGCTGATGGAAATTGGCACTTGATTTGAGGGGTATTTAAACAGATTTAAGGTGGTATGTGATTCACTGATACATTCTGGGATCTTGGAGACAGATACACTGGTTGTTTCTTGCTGGCTGTGGCAGCAGGCAAGTGGACTTGTGCATGGGGTTGATGATATTCTTAAACTTTTCACAATTTAAAGGCTAAGGCAAGATCTAATCCTGCTAACCATAGAGTAACAGATTTTACAGTTGATCTTGCTCAGATATGCCCTTTTGTGTTCACTGGAGGCTTGAGCATAGGACTTCAGACATTTCTGTGCTCTTTCTGATGCCTTCTTCACCAAATGCCACATTTTGGCAAGAATATACACAGAAGAGAGGGAGAAAAAACCTTAGCCCATCTAACAGTCAAATATACTGAATCACAATGCTGACATTGTAAGGATGAGAGATATTAGAGCCAGCTCACTCTACTATCCAGGGGGTCCCCACATATAATCCCCTTTGCAAAAAAATATTTAAAATAGGATAGCTGGCTCTCACTTTGCAGGGTTTCAATGCAATTCTATCACGTCAGGAAGGTAAATAACTACTTAATTCCCCAGCTAAGTGGAATAGACTCTCTGTGCTGCCTATTGTGGATCACAAGAAGGGATCGTAAAAATGGGTCTCGACTTTATTTAGGTCAGGAAAGAAAGGTTTAAAAGTGGACTTTGCTACCACTGTGGCCTTGCTATTGTCAATTCCACTATTCTCCAAAAAACGGCTCAATTTCCATGTAAAAACGTGCTCTGCTTTACGAAAAGTAAGTGGAATGAGGTTAGAAAGTCAAATGCCCTAGAGTCTCAAGCATAGAGGCAACAGAGCAGACTAGAATTTTCTTACCAAGGTGAAGTAAATTAATAATGTTTTCTGGGCAATAGGTAAAATTATTCATTTTTATTTAGCCTAAAGGACTCAGTGCTTTTTTTGTGTGTATCTGTAGGATATGCTTGTGGAGGAGAGACTTGATTTATTAAGTGCAGCTTCAGGGAGCCAAAGTCAGACCAGTGGGTAGCTGCTAGAATCTCAGAGGCAAATTGATGTCCCATTTTTAACAAATTTACAAGATCAGGGAAAGTCTTTTTATGCAATAATTCAGTTTCTGGTTTTACTTTATTTTCCTTTTCATGTTCTCTAATTTCTTAACTTGCCTCATTTAAATTTTATCTTATAATTAATTGTATACACTTCTAAGTAATGAGACAGACCATTAAATTAACAAATATACAAATAAATTTTATTCATCTTCCAATGAATGAAACCTGTAGAGTAGCAGATTTGCAGTTACCATTAGGAAAAAGCCTCAAACTTACAGGTGGTGTGGAAGTCACTTCTGGCGCCCAGGACCACAGTGATATATATGTAGGCGTTGGGAGTTACCCACTTTTGAGGGTTCACAGATTTAGCAGTTTCTTCCAAGCTTATGTAAAGTTTTATAGAATGTTTTATTCCCTATGAATTTGTGGTATAAAGGGAAGAAACAAAAATCTTTTGGATTGTAAAAAGAAGAATATAAAGAAAAGATATACCATGAATATTTCTTCTTGGATATTATTGCTAATTTGTGTTACTTCTGCTAAAAGTGGAAGGACAAAACTGACTTTTTCAGTTGCTTCTAAACTGCCTGGATAACAATCACAAATGATTATGCTTAGAATTTTGAAGACAGCTGCTTTATAGAGAACGTGCTTTCCATCAGCTCATTTAGGTTGTAGGCTAAAAACTGAGGCAGAAGAAGTTGAAGGGATTTGACCACCGTGGCAGCCAGTCAGATAGGAAACAGATTTCATCCTCCTATTATTAAGGGCAATTTGCCCTTCACCAGACTCTGCTCATGATGACACATACTAAGGTGTGATCAACTTTAGCTGGATGCATATCTAAAAGAATCATTTTGATAAGCATTTGAGAAAATGAGCCAAATTCAAGCCCTCCAGACAATTGCAGCTAATGGAAGAGATGCAATCTCATTTTAAACTGGCATGCAGTAGACCATATATGCAGTCCACATCTGGCCACAAGAAGAGATCTGCCTTAACAATAGACCTGATCTGAGCTCTACCTTAGATTTGATCTTGATATAATCTGGACATAATTATAGTATTTTCTGATGCTCCTTTAGGAGATATGGAACTATTTGTCATCCCGTCAGTATTTCCTGTTTCTCCATTAGTTTTTAGTTAACAACGAGTATATGAAGCTCATGGCCCCAGCTTATTGAGTGACAGTTCAGAGAACGCCAGCATTGTTACTCAACGGAGAAATGCAATAGACAGGGCAGAAACAAGTCAGGCTTGATTACTTGCATTTGTGTCATTTGGCGGAGTTGAGAGTATGCTATTGAAGTATCTGGACATAGAGACAGAGGATCAAACAATGGAAAAGAATACAATAATAAGAAAAAGAAAAATAAAGAGAGAATGAAGTTTGAGAAGGTTTAAACAATTGTCTATGAAGAAAAAATTGGAAATTTTTGACAATTTCATGATTTTCCCAATAGAATTATGACTATATAATTATACTTCACAATGCATTTACACTATACTTTTGAAGATAGAAAATACAAAGTGGTTAAGAATAACGTGATAAATTCTTAAAGTATTAGCTTTCCCTTCAGCTCTAAATGCTATGAGAAACAGCCATCCAAAACAAACCGTAGCTACTCATGTTTTTAATGCGTTGACACCCGTGTTAGTTTAATCATGAGGTTACCAGAGCATACGCTATCTGCTGAATCAGATTCTCCAGTGAGGTGACCTTGACAATCTGTAATTTTAATCAGCACGCAATGTAATTTTTAAGACCTGGCAAGTTTGGACAACAGTACATGAGAAAATGTTGCTTAGGTGCCAAAATCTTGGACATAAGCCTCATCTATGGAGGGAAGGCAGCTTGGGTCAAAGCAAACAGTGTGACCCTCTCATGTTCATTGGTCATTCAACATAAATTCTTGTTCATAATGGATTCGTGCCCATATTCATAGAACGTTAATACAAAATCAAAGCTGTTTAAAAATTCACCTTCTATTGGTTCTCATCTCTGTGAAGAAGGGAATAAAAATTACATACTATCCCTGTTGCTAGCTGCAGTCTCCCTCTTGAGCTAGAAACAGAAAGCTAAATTTACTTTTCAAGTCTCATAAAAGATTTTATTTTAAGCGACCACACATGGCTAATTAGTAGCACATGCTATGTGGAGTCCACTGACTGCAGCCACAATAGATAATTTATATAACAATGAAAGTGAGCGTCACTGTAGGGCCAAATCCATTTCTTTTTTAGGGCTAAGACCAGAGGAGTGATTGATGCTATAGACTGTGAATACCTTCATTTGTTTTTGTATCTTTATCCATTTCACAGCAAAAAGGGCTCTACTACCTGCGAAATCTCAACTTTTCTTTTTATCTAGGAACATGAGTGCTATAAAAGGGGTTACTGCTGCCATGAACATAGTAAGTGCTCCGTACAATCAAAGCTACACCTTGTTCAAATTCTTACTTTTGCTCTAAGAGTCTGCTGTGTGATTTTGAATCTTAAGTTCTCAGAGCCTCAGTTTATTCATGCTGGTGGTTCCTCCCTAATCAAGGATACGGTTCTGTTTTTTCATTTGATGGTGACTCTTAAAAGGTAGAGTCAGTATTTTACCAATTTTTTTATCCTCCGCACTTTATATAATAGACAAGCATGTTGAGAAAGCACCCCACTGCCCTGCTTTTAAAAATACAAGCTGAAAGGGAAAAGGGAAACGTCTCTCAGATAACTTCTGAAATCAATGAGGATGATACTTATTATGTAAGATTAAAAAAATTTACTCTTCAGTTTATCACTAAAAGTGATTTATGTTTCCTGTTAACTTTGTTTCTGACACCTGCACTCACCAGCTAGAGTTTTCTTGCTCCTGATGCTGAGCTTCATTTTTTTTTTCTTTTTCAAATAAAGAAAACTATTCATTAAGGGGAAGAGTTCTTTAAGTAAGAAGAAGATTGCTTTGCTTGAGGTTTATTTGATTTTTACCTAGGTATAATGGGAGATAATGAGTCTGGTGTTCTTTAGTCTTGTGCATTTCTAAAATAGAAGACGAAGACCTTGGGCCTTGCCTTGCATAGATGGTATAAGATACCTTACAAAACATCAGCTATGATTTGTGTAGGGCACTGTGCCTTCAAAGACTATGAGGAAGAATAAGACACCATTCGTCCTCTCACAGAGATTTCACTGTAAGGAAGGAGATTGGAAAGATCCATGGAGACCAAAATACAGAAAATTAAGGCAAATGCCATAAATACATTCAAGCAGAGAAAGCATTTTGTGTTCAAAGAAGGTCCCAGAGAAACCACATGCCTGTAGCCAAATAAAGCCAAGAAAATGATAAGCACTGATTTAGTGCTTATCACTCAGAAGCTTGGCCAGAGTCAAGTGTGAAAATTCAGTCTTGAATGTGTGCTCTCTTAATGGGGGTTTGAGGGTCTACACAGTAAATACAGAAGAGCATTTTCTGCATACGTTAGCAGCCAAATGGGATATTAACCTGATGTGTTCATGAGTTCTTTGGAAGTACTGCTGAGTGCCACTGCAGTGCTAGAGTTTAAATGTCATTCATCTCAACTGCCTCTGTCCTGAGCTTGTGTAAAAAATTGGGAGGGTTTTTATCTGAGTATGTGGAGGGAAAACAGAATCTATGAAGAGTAGAAAAATAAAATAGGCGCGGTGGCTCAAGCCTGTAATCCCATCACTTTGGGAGGCCGTGGCGGGTGGATCACGAGGTCAGCAGATCGGGACCATCCTGGTCAACATGGTGAAACCCCGTCTCTACTAAAAATACAAAAAATTAGCTGGGCACGGTGGTGCGTGCCTGTAATCCCAGCTACTCGGGAGGCTGAGGCAGGAGAATTGCCTGAACCCAGGAGGCGGAGGTTGCGGTGAGCCGAGATTGCGCCATTGCACTCCAGCCTGGGTAACAAGAGCGAAACTCCGTCTCAAAAAAAAAAAAAAAAAAAAAAAAAAAAAAAAGAAAAAGAAAATAGGAATATAAGAGATTAAGTAAAGAAAACTTTCGTACACGTACAAGGCTGTGATGCTGTGACTATCCCCTCTCCCAATTTAATGTCCTTGTCCTGTTCCTTTCTGCTTAGGTCTCACTTAAGTTTCCAACACATGGTCTTTAGAGGACACATTTAAATTAACCATAGAATGTACCATATAAATCTTCAAATACTATAATAAGGGTTTGATTTACTGTTTTGATGATTATCTTTTTTTTTTTTTGGCCTTATAAAAGGCGATAGAAACTATTCTCTCTTTTTCTGTTCTTTGAGAACTTTTATGCAAGATCAGCATAGTTTCTTCTCTGAAAGGTTTTAGAGGAATTCCTCAAAGAAGTCATCTGGGCAAGGGTGTGGGTGGGTGGGTGGATGAGTGTGAGAGAGAGTGTGTGTGTGTGTGAAGATTCTAAATTATGGGTTCATTTTCTTTCACAGACATAGGCTTATGCATGGTTTCCATTGTGTGTGTCAGTTTCATAAGTAGTGCTTTTCAAGGGATATGTTAGTTCCATCTAAATTGTTAAATTTATTGAAATAAAGCTATGCATTCACATCCATTTAATACCTGTAGAATCTATTGTAATACATCTCTTTTCATTCCTGACACTGTTAATTTGTGTTTTCTCTTTTTTTTTTTTCAAGAGTGGAAGAAGTTATAGAGTATGAAAAAATTATTTTTTCTTATAAAACTTGAACATTAGTAGGAATAGTTTTATGGAAGGCATGTTTCTTATAAAACATGAAAACATGATCATTAGTAGCATAGTATTATTAAGGATTGAAAATTATATCAATAATTTTGTACTAAGCACTGTAAAGTGGAATTGGTAAGTGCTAATCTTAGAAAACTGGCCACCTTTGTAACATTGTATTTAAATTCACTAAAATAACAATTTAGTGTGGGAAAGAAGCCAAATTATTTTTAGGGAAAGAATACAAAAGTGGAAAAA